>NC_136992.1:8192631-8290484 GCF_032717465.1 Coenobita brevimanus | reverse complement strand
CTAGTTCAGTCAAAACACACTGGGAAACAATCGTACCATATGAACCGCGCACTAGTAGAGATTCTGTTTTCACTACATTTCGCTTGTTGTAAATTTTCTTTAGACAAGAACGGGAAGGTATTTGTTTCTTTGTTCAATAATTCGGAGACTTGTCCCAAAAAGCGAAAAGTATCCAGGTGTGCCAAAGGGAACTATGTGGTGGTGGTCGTAGCTGTAGTAACAGGTTCTTCTGAAAAGTTAACCCTGTAAACTGCAGACTGAAGCTTCCCTTCTCTGGGAGTCCACCATCTACATTTGGGGGGGATAGGGAGGAGATGAGGCTGTATATCCGGGTAGAGGAGCTGCTCGGTTATATCGGTGCCACCATGTGAAGGCATCCCTCCCCAGCATCGAGGGAACCATCTCCATAAAATACAATAAACAAACAAGCAGTAAGAACCACTTCCAAGCAACCACCTTTGTAACTATTAAAAAAAAAAAAAAAAGGCAACCACATTAAAGAAAAATAAGAAAGCAAAAATTTTTACAACTACCATAAAAAAATATGAAAGCAAACAACATAAAGAAACTGAAAAGCAAGAGAATCATTTAGCATGACCTTCAAAGTATATGAAAAAATAGACAATTGATATGAACTGCATTCAAGAACAATGACAACAGAATAAGCAATTAAGTAAACACACACCTCCAAAAAATTAATGCAAACAACCCATTTAAAAAGAAAAAGAAATGAAAATTCATAAACCAATTAATAAAACTATAACAAAGAAAAACAGCAAATTAAGGCAATTAAGTTTAAGATAATGCCTGACTGAAAATGAGAAAGACATGAGGAAAGGAAAGGAGAGGAGAGAAGAGGAGAGGAGAACAAAGCAAAGAAGAGCAGATGAGGCGAGAGGAGAGAAGAGGAAAGTAAAATGGACTTTGCCGATGTAGAATAGAGTAAAATAGAGTAGAGAAGACAGGAGAAATCAAGAGAAATTAGGAGAGCTGATGATGGTACAGAAGAAAAGAGAAAAGAAACTATAGCAGAGAAGAGAAAACGAGAAAGGAAAGGTTAGGAAAGAAGAGTTAGAAAAGAGTAAATGACAAGATGTGCCTACGTATCACTGACCAGCTGCTGAGTGATGTTGACGATGTAGAGAAGACAAGAGGAGAGACGAAGGAGGAGAGGAGAGGAGAGAAGAAATAGGAGGAAAGGAGAGGAGAGGTAAGGAGAGCCAGAAAAGGACTAAATACCAATGCCGTGGTTGCGTGTCACTAACCATCAGTGGAGGGATGCTGACGATGTTGGCCACGGCTTTCCTGAGGTTGGTAATCCAGGCCAGCTCTGAGGGACCTTCCATGTACCTGGGCTGTGGCATGCGAAGGTGAGTTACACAGATAATGGTAGCCATAGTAGTTGTGGTAGTGATGGCAGAAATGGTAGTGATGGTAGCAATGGTAGTGATGGTAACAATGGTAGTGACGGTAACAATGGTAGTGGTGGTAACGGTGACAGGAATGGTAACAATGGTAGTGATGGTAACAGTGATAGTGGTGGTAACAATAGTAGTGATGGTAACAATGGTAGTGGTGGTAACAATGGTAGTGATGGTAACAATGGTAGTTACGGTAACAATGGTAGTGATAGTAACGGTGATAGGAATGGTAACAATGGTAGTGATGGTAACAATGGTAGTGGTGGTAACAATGGTAGTGGCGGTAACAATGGTAGTGATGGTAACAATAGTAGTGATGGTAACAATGGTAGTGATGGTAACAATGGTAGTGATGGTAACAATGGTAGTGATGGTAACGGTGATAGGAATGGTAGCAATGGTAGTGATGGTAACAGTGGTAGTGATGGTAACGGTGACAGGAATGGTAACAATGGTAGTGATGGTAACGGTGACAGGAATCGTAACAATGGTAGTGATGGTAACAGTGATAGTGGTGGTAACAATGGTAGTGATGGTAACAATGGTAGTGATGGTAACAGTCATAGTGGTGGTAACAATGGTAGTGATGGTAACAATGGTAGTGATGTAGTGATGGCAACAACGGCAGTGATGGTGATAATGGTAGTCGTGGTAACAATGGCAGTGATAGTGATGGTAACAGTGGTAGTGATAGTAAGTAATAGTGATAGTAACAGTGGTAGTGATGGTAAGCAATAGTGATAATAACAATGGTAGTGACAGTAAGTAATAGTGATAGTAAAAGTAGTAGTGATGGTAAGCAATAGTGATAATAACAATGGTAGTGACAGTAAGTAATACTGATAGTAAAAGTAGTAGTGATGGTAAGCAATTGTGATAATAACAATGGTTGTGATAGTAAGTAATAGTGATAGTAACAGTGGTAGTGATGGTAAGTAATAGTGTTAATAACAATGGTAGTGGTGTAAGTAATAGTGTTAGTAACAATGGTAGTGATGGTAAGTAATAGTGTTAGTAACAATGGTAGTGATGGTAAGTAATAGTGTTAGTAACAATGGTAGTGGTGTAAGTAATAGTGATAGTAACAATGGTAGTGATGGTAAGTAATAGTGTTAGTAACAATGGTAGTGGTGTAAGTAATAGTGATAGTAACAATGGTAGTGATGGTAAGTAATAGTGTTAGTAACAATGGTAGTGATGATAAGGAATAGTGATAGTAACAATGGTAGTGATGGTAAGTAATAGTGATAGTAACAATGGTAGTCATGATAAGTAAATGTGATAGTACAGTAACAATGGTGGTGATGGTAACAATGGTAGTGATGGTAACAATGGTAGTGATGGTAAGTAATAGTGGTAGTAACAATGGTAGTGATGGTAAGTAATAGTGATAGTAACAATGGTAGTGATGGTAAGTAATAGTGATAGTAACAATGGTAGTGATAGCAACAAAGGTAATGATGGTAATAGTGATAATAGCCTAATATTAATAATGGTATTTATGGTAATAATGGCAAGACAGGGAGTGATTAAGTGAGAAGTGGATTTAGGACGATGGTGATAATGATTATAATAATAATTGTTAATACAACAACAACAAGAAGAAGAAGAAGAAGAAGAATGACAGTGCTAGGACTCGACGTCACTTCCACAGCACTTCTTCATGACTAGCACCATATTCTAGTGTTAATATATGATTACAACTCAGCATTCGAGACAGATGGGAATTTTAGACCAAGTTAAATTAAAACAGGTATACCAAACACTTACAAACTCGAGTGAATGAGTGAAAAATTAATAAATAAATGAATAAATAAATAAAATGTAAATATATATCACTAAACAAAAGAGAATCTGATAATACACTTGGACACCAAAAATAACAATACGGAGACAAATATGCTTATCACGAAAAATTTATTATCTCTCCGTAGCGATAACGTGTCATTCAGTATATTCTCGCCACCAACAGACGATTTTTACCGGGCTTAAGCGATTCTTCTTATCTATCTATCTTTCTATCTGGCTGTCTATCTATCTTCTGCCTGGCGAGCTGGCTGGCTGGCTGTTCGTCTATCTAGCTATCTATCTGTCTCTGCTTTTCTGTCTATCTGTTTCTCTTCATTTGTCCCTTCAGTACAAGAGGTCTTCCTAAACTGAATGAAATCGTCTGGAGTAAGTTTGAACATTGAATAAAGTCGTCCAGATACAGAATGAACACTGAATAAAATCACCTGAAAGCAGCTTGAACATCAACTAAAATCATCTGAAGGCATATTGAACTCTGAATAAATCGTCTGTTGGCAGCTCGAGTGAAAATAATACGTCCTCGTAGTGAAGCAGTTAATCCCTTCATCACGATGATATAATTTTGTTGATTATTGTTGCTGCTGCCGGACGATATTATTCAGCTTAGGAGAAAACAAGAAGTATTTAAATTGGTGGTTTCCTTTGCCTGGCTTCAGCCGCATGGGTCAGGAGTGAAGGACAGGTGAGTACGCTGAGTTGGGCTAGAGTACGTTAAGTTAGGTAAGATAAGGATAGGCTAGATTGGGCTTGACTAAGTAATGGCTAAATATGAATAGGTTAGGATGGATTAGCTAAGATTGGTTAGGTTAGGTTAGGTGAATTTAGGCTAGATAAGGACAGATCAGATTAGGTCAGGTTAGGCCAGGCTTGGTGAGGATAGGTTAGATTAGGCTAAGTTCGGTTAGGTAAGGACAGGTAAGACTAGGTTAGGTTGGGTTTAGTTAAGTTAGGCAACATAAGAAAACGTTAGGTTTAGTAAGGACGGGGTAGTCTTCATTAGGTTAGGTAGAGATAGGTTATATTAGCTTAGGTTAGGTTAGGTTAAGCTAAGTAAGAACAGGATAAGCCCGGGATGGATAGAATAGGCTAGGCTACATATAATTTGAAGGACTTGGTTAGATTAGGTTAGATTTGGCTAGATCAGGATAAGTTCGGTTAGTTTATCCCCTCCCCCCTCTGTTGTGTAACCTACCTTCTGAGCCATTAAGGCGTAGAGTGAATGGTTTGCTGATGTCCTCATTGTCTATGGGCTGGTATTCGATAGGTACTGGGGCGCTGGGGTCACAGTGCAGCTCGTCGTGGAAATACCCCATCTCAACGTTGCTCATCTAATGGGGTAACATTAGTCAAACACATTATACCCAGTTGCTGCCCCTTTATTACCTCTCAACGTTACAGAATACTGCACAAAACAAGGTCACACTTCACAATATAGGTTGACACTGCACACACTCCAGTACCATCAACTGCACATTCTAAGGTCACATTATCCACAGTATGGTCACATTACACATATCAGGGTCATGCTGCACGCACTGGAGTCGCACAACACACAGTAGGGTCATATTCTACAAGCAATTCGCTCATACTGCACAAACACTAGGGTCACACTACTCACACTAGGGTCACACTGCACACATTCAAGTCACATTTGCATTTTTATGAATATGGAAAAGAGGTACCTGAAAGATAACTATGTCTCCCTCCGTGACCTGCATGGTGAGGTCAGCCTGCAATCCAATTGCCGAGTACTGTTGTTTGAGGGACGGAAGTCCCGCCACTACACGACTGCTGTAGCGGAACTGGTACTCCATCCCACCTGGGAACCCCTCCACAAAGCCTAGAGAGGGAGAGAGTAAGAGAGAGTCAGAGTGTGCAAAGGTAAGAGAAAGGTACTATTACTCCACCCTACTTGGGAACCCCTCACACACACACACACACACACACACACACACACACACAATAGATCAGCTGTCAGTTGAGACAGGTTAACTTAAAAGGAAGATTGGTGAAATGGCAATGACTGTTCTCAACCATGACATTTATGTGGAAGAGTTAATAAAATGATACAGAGACAATTAGGCAAGCAAGTGGTCTGATAGACCAAAGCAGTGATATTGAAGAGAAGATAACCCAGGTGAATGAAGTGATGCAAAGTTACCAAGAGGATGTGGAAACTACTTATGCTGAAATGGTGAAAGTAAAGAAAAGACTTAGAAACTAGAGTCGAAGAAAAAAGCATTAGAAAGTGAAGAAAATAATCCAAAACAACCCAAAATTGGTCAAAGAATTCAGCAGATATCAACAAATCTATTGTAATCACTGGTATAGAGGAGGAAGAAATTAAAAAAAAAAAACTGAATTTCGTGAAACAAAAAGGAGATGGCAAATATAAAGAGCATATTGAAGGAAGTAGCAGAAGAAATCTGTAATAAAGACATAGAGGAACACAAAAGGCTAAGGAAACATGAGAGAAATAAGTCAAAGCTCTGAAAGTTACTTTCCAGAGTGTGAACACTGTCGAGGAAATACCTGTACTAAAAAATGCTAACAAACTTATTGAAAAAGAGGAATTTAATAAAGTATGGATAAAAAGATGCCTAATTCAAGAGGAACTGGGAATGCTAAAAGAAAAGACGGAGGAGGCAAAAAAAAAGAACGAGAAAATATCAGAGGAAGAGTACCTTTTTTTTTTTTTTTACAAAGTAATTGGATTCCTAGTACAAAAGTTGTACATAACCGACAAGGAACAAAAAGGAGGAAGGTAGTAGACTCAAGTTATGGCAAGTATGTAAACAAGATGATTAGGGTGATGTACTCAAATATTGATGAAGATAGAAGACTATACCAATTACTGTAAAAGGAACCACATATTATTTGCCTAACTGAAACAGAATTAACCCCAAAGAAATCAAACAATACCCTAAACTTAGAGGAATACTGTACAATATGTGGATAAGAGACAAAGTTAAGAAAGGGAGGTGGAATTATAATCTTGACAAAGAAAAATCTACAAGTCAAAGAAATAAAAAACTAGATATGCCCTCACAAGTAGAACTGATTCCATTAGAAATTAATACTGTTATGAAGGGAGATATGTCAGTTAGGTAGTCTCGTACCTTCGAGACGTTTCTTGTACCCTAAGTTCCAGTACGAGTCATCATAGTTGCTAATTTGCCTGGTGTTTGTAAGTGTAGTTGTTTCGTAAGTTAATCATTCATTTATTTTTATGCTCTTTTTCTCTATAATGATTTATCTAAGTGATTGCTTGTTAAATAATGTAATTTAAGTTCGTATGGTAAATGATTTAGTGTTATGTAATGTAAGACAACACTGGCATGTTTTGGGCTGTTTCCGAGTTGGCAACTGTTGCCCGTCGAGAGTATACTCGTAGATATGTAGACATTTCTAGAACAATGCAAGCCTATATAAGGATGGGGAAGAGATTAGTCAGTCAGTTAGTCGGTTTGGAGTTCAGTCGGGCTTCAGGTCAGTTTGTGTGAAGTGCAGTCGTTTATGATGTAGTGCAGTGTCAGTGTGGTGTCAGTGAAGATTGTGTACTTTTGGTACTTGTGAAAACAGTGGCAAACATTGATGGGTTATTGAAGTTTGTATATCATTGGAACTTGAGAATACAGTGAAGCGTCAAGCATGGAGTGTAATTACTGTCAGTGAAGATTATTTTCGGTACTTGTGTAATAAGTGAAGTGTTGGCAAGCATTAAGTGTATTATCAGTGAAGTGTTGTTAAGCATTAAATGTAATAGCAGTTAGTAAAGTGTGTATAGTTCCAGTGCTTGTGAGAACAGTGAAGTTGGAAAGAATTAAGTGGAATTATTTGGAAAATAAAGACAGTGAACTTTAAGGAGAGAGTGTTTATTGTCACCTCAGCCGATCTTATGTACTGCACACCTAAAGGCTGATCATAGGAATAACAACTCGCTGGGGAACACCCTTCTTGTACTGTGCTACTGCTGTTGGAGCCTATGGCAGTGTGGGGTGGGGACATAACAATACATCTGAAGAGAAATTAATTGTGGCAAATTTTATATATGCCACTCAAAACAAACACCTGGGAAAGAGGCGAATATGAAAACCTGGCAGAGAGTACAATTCAAAGTTTAAGAAAAATCTCCATAGAATGGAAGAGAAATCTGAGAGAATTTTATTAACTGGAGACTTCAGTTCAAATATAAACTGTAATACTATCTACATATCTATTGCCAGACGTCCTAATACCGTAAGGGGTGGCCACAAACAAATCGCCTCCATGTCGCCCTATCCCCCACCATTTCACCGCCAGTTGGAATACTCTAGATGTAAAAAGCCAGGAAAGCTGTTGGGATCAAAAGCTCCTAAATCTTGTGCAGGAGTTTTTCCTAACACAGCATATAAAGGAAAACACCAGAAAAAGAGGACTTCATAATCCATCAGTACTAGATCTTATATTTACCAGGTAAGAAAATTAAATTGACAGTATAATGTATCACCCCCTATTCGACAAAAGTGACCATGCAGTATTTAATTGTAACTTCAGGACTACATATGACATTACCAGTAATGAGAGTTACAAAAACAGTTTAAACTACTAAAAGGGCAACTATCATGACCTGAAGAAGTTCTTCTTAGAAACTGATTGGGAAAAGGATCTTAGAGGACAAGATTTAAATATTATTTATAGAAAATTCTGTGATACTTATGAAATAGGAGTCCAAAATTACAGCCCTCTGCACAAAGCAGCAAAAATGAAAATAAATAAATGGTTTAATACCGAAAGTAAAAATCAAAAGAAAAAAAGAGACTTACTGTGGAACAGATACAGAAGACACAATAGTGTGAGGGCATATAACAACTACTGTATAAACAGGCAAGAAATGATTATACAAAGATAAAGGGGAAGGCTCAGAGACAGTTTGAGGAAGACATTTAAAATAAAAGTAGTGATCAACTTAAGCTTTTTTACAGCTACATCCGAAGCAAAACCAAAGTTAAAGATAAAATACAGACCATTGTGGATGAGGGTATCATCTATATACAAGAGAATGATATGTGAAACACTAAGTAAAAATTTCCGATCAGTTTTTATAAAAGAAAGTAATTTTGAGAGAGATGATATGGAATGTACATGCCCACACGTATTACCAGATATATATATATATATATATATATATATATATATATATATATATATATATATATATATATATATATATATAAAGAAGTACAGGAAGAGTTAAGCAAATTAGACAAAGGAAAAGCAAATGGTCCTGACGAAATTTCAGGTTGGGTGCTATATGAATGTGCAGAAGAGTTAAGCAGATCATTGTATTTAATATTCAAGGAATCCTTAGGTCAAGGAAAACTACCTGATATTTGGAAGAAAGCAAATATTGTGCCCCTATTCAAGAAAGGGAACAGACAGAATCCATCAACTACCGACCAGTATCACTGACCAGTGTTGTAAGATACTAGAAATGCTGATAAGAAACGTTTGAGTAAAACATCAAAAAGAACACAGTATGATAACAGAGACGCAGTTTGGTTTTAGAAAGGGAAGATCATGTGTTACTAATCTATTAAGCTACTATGATAGAGTTACAGAAACATTACAGAAAAGAGAAGGATGGGTGGACAGTATCTATTTAGATTTCAATAAAGCATTTGACAGAGTACCGCACCAAAGACTTTTATGGAAACTGTACCATCAAGGAGGTATCCTAGGCAATCTGTACTGTTGAATGCAGGATTTTCCCAGAAAAAGGGAAATGAGAACAGTATTAAGGGGAAATTACTCATCATGGAGGGATGTGACTAGCAGAGTTTCAAGGGACTCAGTGCTGGCACCAATTATGTTTTTAGTATATATAAATGGCACAGACAGTAACATAGTAAATGGAAGCTATCTAAATATGTTTTTTGGATGATGCAAAAATGCAAAAGAAAATTTACTTTCACAGATTCCTGCAAAGAGCAGCAAGAGATATTAAATAAGCTTCAGGAATGGAGCAATAAATGGCAAATGGAATTTAATGGGGACAAGCATCATGCAATTAAGTTTGGTAAAAGTGGAGAAAGACCAGATTGGGATTATAAGTTACGAAGATCAGCTCTACATATATCAGAAAGGGAGAAGGACCTAGGAGTGATTATCAATAACAGACTATCTCCAGATGACCACATCAGTGAGAAGGTACGTAACATGTATACACTGCTTGCTAATGAGAATAGCATACACATATATAATTGAAGACATGCTAAGAAAGATAATAACATCATTCCTCAGACCAACCCTGGCGTATACATCAGTAGCATAGAATCATCTTCTCAAAAAACACATAGATAAGATTGAAAAAGGACAAAGGGCAGCTACCAGATACGTACCAAGCTTAATGGATCTAAGCTACAAAGAAAGACTAGAAAAGCTGAATCTACCAACACTACAGAAGAGAAGGAAAAGAGAGACGATTATGCTACATAAATGCACCTCAGGAAAAGATAGAATAGACATAAATGAATATATAACCTAAGAGGATTCATCAGCAAGAGGACACTGCAAAAAACTACATAAAGAGGCGATGAAGACGTGAGGAAATTCATTTTCCCAAAGAGAACAGTGGATCAGTGGAATGCACTGCCGAATGATATAGTGTGTGCCAAATTGCCAAAAGTATTCACAAATTTAAAGATATAGATGATAAAAAAAGTTTAATGCACGGGACAGTACGAGCATGACTCATTCCTGTGAAGATACAATTAAGTAAGAACAATTAGGTAAGAACACACACACACGCACACACAGTTGAGGCGTCAGACAGGCAACATGTATACCACATTGCTCCGCGCTGGCCAACCTTGGCCACAACTGGCCATACCTAAATAATATCTTGATAGGAGTCAAGCTCTATACTAGGTTAAACTAAATGGTGTTCTAATAGAAAAGAGGAAGTTTATGCCAAAGTGTTGTCCAAATAACAGAATAAAGCAAGTAACTGTAGTGCAGGAATGTGCTGAGCAAGTTCTTCACCTGTTTAGTCTGCTGCATGTACCAAGGAATGCATATGTACTTGTAAGTAGAATTTTCATCTCTTTGTACCACAACATGACCACCATCTTTAGCAAAGCGAATTTGGAAGGAGTTAAGAAAAGGGATAAAGCCATAAAGGTAGAAAACAGGATGATGATTTCTACCAGGAACTGGTTGGAATGGAAACGTACAACAAACTGGTAGAGAGGGTGTACAAATTAGAGAAGGCATTTTTCAGAGTGAAATAGATGAAATTAAGAAGTAATTGCATGTGCAGAAGGAAAATGAAAAATTAGTAAAGGAAGTAAACAAGAAAGACACAACAATAGATGAGCTGTCAGTTGAGGTGGGTTCACTTAGAAGGAAGATTAGTGAAATGGCAAGCACAGTTGTCAACCATGAGAATATTATGGATGAGTTCAGAAATGATACAGAGACAATTAGGCAAGCAAGTAGTCTGATAGATCAGAGCAGTGATACTGAGGAGAAGATAACCCAGGTGAATGAAGCAATTGAAAGTTATAAAAATGATGTGGAAACTATGTATGCTGAAATGGTGAAAGTAAAGAAAGACTTAGAAACAAGAGTCGAAAAAAAAAAAATTAAAATATGAAAAAAATAATCCAAAACAACCCAAAATTAGTCAAAGATTCAGCAGTTATCAACAAATCTATAGTAATCACTGGTATAGAGAGGGAAGAAATAAAAAAAAACAAGATTTCAAGAGACAAAACGGAGATGGCAAATATAATGAGCATATTGAAGGAAGTTTCAGAGAAATCTGTAATAAAGGCATGTAGAACCACAAAAGGCTAGGGAAATACGGGAGAAACAATTCAAGAACCCTGAAAATAACCCTCCAGAGTATGAACACGGTGGAGGAGATACTAAAAAATGCAACCTTATGGAAAAGAGAAATTTAAAAATCTATCTATCTATCTATCTAATGTCAGACGCCTCAATCCCGTACGGGGTGGCCACAAACAAATCGCCTCTAAGTCGCCCTGTCCCCCGCCATTTCACTGCCCTGCTCCCAGCTCACACCCCCTTCTCTCATACACCTCTCCACCCCAACCCTCCATCTCATCCTCGGTCTCCCCCTCCCTCTCCTCCCTTCACCTCACTCACATACACTCTCCTCGTCAGTCTCTCACCCTCCATCCTCTCCACATGACCAAACCACCTCAGTGTGTTCCTCTTAATGCTTCCTATCACATTCACACCACAATACTCTTTTATATCCTCATTTGTCAGCCTGTCTCTCCATGTGACTCCACAGGCTCCTCTTAAATAACTCATTTCCACTGCTCTTATTCTTGACTTGTGTCCTTCCAACAACGTTCAAGCTTCACTTCCATACGTTAGAGTTGGTATCACAATACTGTCATGTAGTAACTTTTTTCACTTCCATGCTCACTTCCCTGTTTCTTATCATTGCTTTCAAGGAACCAGCAATCTTTCTTCCTTGTTGCACCCTCTCAAGCACTTCACCCCCAAGACTTCCATCCTTACTCATCACACTACCCAAGTACTTAAACGTACTCACATTTTCCATTTCCTCACCATCCAACATCACTGTACATTCATTTACTTCACCTCTCTCAAAGACCATCACTTTACTCTTCCCTACAGTCACCTTTAGATTCCGTTTCTTGCACACTCTCCCAAACTCATCCACCAAGCCTTGCAGATCCCCTTCGTCTTCACTCATCAACACAGTAACATCTGCAAACAACAGTACAGGGAGTTTTCAAACACTACCCTCTCTCACCAGGGCCATTCCAACATCCACTACCCTACCTTGTACCTCTTTTATTACCCCAGCCATGTACACATTGAACAACCATGGAGACATGACACATCTCTGTTTCAACCCAACCTTCAAAGAGAAAAATTCACTCAGTTCACCATCCACATGCACTGCAGCCTTAGCACAATCATAGATACTCTTCACAGCAATCAACAACTTCCCATCTACTCCATATACTCTTAATACTTTCCACAATCTTTGTCTATCCACCCTGTCATATGCTTTCTCTAAATCAATGAAAGCCGCATACAACTTCTTTCCCTTCTCTAGAAACTTTTCCACTAAAGATCTAAGAATGAATATCTGATCTACACAACCTCTTCCCTTCCTAAAGCCTCCCTGTTCTTCTCCAACTAATTCCTCTGTTCTTTCCCTAACTCTGTCAATAAGTATCCTACCATACACTTTTCCTATTACGCTAAGAAGACAAATGCCCCTATGATTACCACACACTTCTTTTTCCCCTTTCCCTTTGTACAAGGGAAAAATTATACCTGACTTCCAATCCTCCGGGACTCTACCTTCCTCCCAGGCCAATCTGCACATCTTCCACATTCATTCTACTACTATCTCTTCCTCATGCTTCAGCATTTCACCACACACTCCATCAGTTCCTGGGGCTTTTCCCAATTTGACTTTCTTCATTGCTTCCACAACTTCTATCCTACTGATTTCTTCCTGTCTTCTCACCTCCCTCCTTCTCCCAGACATTCTCTAGCCACTTCTACTTGCATTACATCCATTCTCTATGTTCAACAATTCCTTAAAGTGTTCTCTCCATCTGCTCATTTTTTCTCCCTTTTCCACTAGTAATCTACCATTTTCATCTTTCACACCCCTGCTAACTTCACTGCCACACTGTCTTACTCTCTTCATCTCTTTCCAGAACATTTTCTTACAGTCCCTCCACTTTACACTCAAATTCCTTCCAAATTCCTCATCCGCTCTCTTCTTACTCTCTTTCACTAATCTTTCACCTCTCTTTTCCTTTCTACATATAACTCTCTCTTCTGCATCTCAACTTCTTTCACGCCCCTATTTCTCATCCATTCATTGTATGCTTTCTTCTTTTGTGCCACAGCCTGTCTCACATCCTAATTCCACTATGCTGATCCTTGCACCCCCTCCGTCTTCTCTTCCTTCCACACACCACATAACATGTTGCACATATTTCTTCTGTGAATATCCTGCACACACCTTCCACGTCCCCCATCTGTTCCAATTCATATTTACCCAATCATTCCTCCACTTCTCTCTTATATTCTACCTTTCCCTCATCCTCTTATGACCTTTCCACTTTCCTTGCAACTACTCCTTCTTCCTGTCCTTCCCTTCTTCTATTTCTCAATCTTATTTAGATCTTGATTCTGGCCACCACCAAGTAGTGGTCAGAAAATCCACTCCCCCATCCTCTATAAGTTCTTGCATCCATTACACGTCTTTGCATCC
The DNA here is from genome assembly GCF_032717465.1 of Coenobita brevimanus. NCBI lineage: Eukaryota > Metazoa > Arthropoda > Malacostraca > Decapoda > Coenobitidae > Coenobita > Coenobita brevimanus. The sequence continues at coordinate 8,276,972 of NC_136992.1, read as the reverse complement.
TTTCATCTACACACACATAATCAATCATTGCCTTCCTTTCATTCAGTTCACCACCCACCCCTCTCATCACTCGCCATGTATACCTGTGGATCATTTTGTGCCTGAAGAGGGTATTGGCTATCATCAACCCCATCCCGGCACAAATGTCCCCTAACACACTTCCATTCTCATATATCTCAACAGGCACACCCCACTCACCAACTATTCCATCCATCTTCACATTCCCTACTTTACCATTTACATCATCGATCAAAAATGCTCACTCATTCCTTCCAAACTTTTCCATGCACACTTCCACAATTGTCCAGAACTCTTCTCTCACTCTGCTTGCACGATCTTGCGTTGGCGCATATGCGCACACAATCTCCCACACTTGTATTCCAACTTTCATTCTTATCCACACGATCCTTGACCCGACTGATCCATTCTCTCTTATGTTCTTCTTGCATCTTTTACTCATAACAATACACACTCCTTCTTTTGCCCTCTTATTTTCACCTACTCCTGCACATATACAGTACCCCATCCATACTTCCATTCTCTCACACTCTCTCCTCTCCATTTATTTCAGTTACTCCACATACATCCACTTTCACACCCTCAAGCACCTGGACAATTTCTGTCTCTTTCACCTCATCATTCGCACCCCTTACATTCCATGATGCGATCCGTACCATGTCCATTGTCAGGTCCTTGGTCGTCAACTTTTGGTCAGTCCTTGTCCGAGGCTTCTTGTTCGTCTTTTTAGTTAGCTGTATACCGGGGAGGGGCACTAACCCTCCGCCAACCCTTTTAGTCGCCTCGTACGACAAGCAGCGATACTGGGGGAGTATTCTTGAAAAAAAAAAAAAAAAAAAAATACCCCCAGGGTGTTAAAAGATGCCTAACTCAGGGGGAAGTGGGATTACTAAAAGAGAAGAGGGAGAAGGCAAAAACAAAGAACGAGGGATATTCAGAGAAAGAGAAGAGTACATTTTTTTTTTTTTACAAAGTAATTGGATTGCAGGTACGAAAGTGGTACATAACCAGAAGGGAATAAAAAGGAGGAAGATAGTAGACCCAAGTTATGACAAGTATGTAAACAAGATGATTAAGCTGATGTACTCAAATGTAGATGGACTGATATCTAAATTATTAGAGATGAAAGACTATATCTTAGAAAAGGAACCACATATTACTTGCCTAACTGAAACAAAATTAACACCAAGGAACTCAAACGATACCCTAAACTTAGAGGAATACAATATATGGAGAAGAGATAGGAACCTAAACAAAGGAGGAGGAGTTATAATATTAACAAAGAAAAATCTACAAGACAAAGAAATAGAACTAGAAATACCCTCACAAGTAGAACTGATTGCAGTAAAGATAAATACATCCGAAGGGAAAGTAATTGAGGCAAATGTATAGCGTACATGCTACCCAGATCAAACACTTGGGAAAAAGGCGAATATGAAGACCTGGCAGAGAGTACAAAGCAGAGTTTAAGAGCATTACTACATAGAATGAAGGAGAAATCTGAAAGAATTATATTAACTGGAGACTTCAGTACAAAAATAAATTGTAACACTCTAGATATAAAAAAAAAAACAGGAAAGCTGTTGGGACCAAAAGGTCCTGGATCTTGTACAGGAGTTCTTCCTAACACAACATGTAAAGAAAAACACCTGAAAAAGAGGACTTGATGTACCATCAGTACTAGATCTTATATCCACTAGGCAAGAAAATGATATTGACAATGTAATGTATCATCCTCCATTCAGCAAAAGCGACCATGCAGTATTAAACTGCAACTTCAGGATTGCATATGACATAGTTAACAGTAACAAAACTTACAAAAGAGCCTAAACTACAAAAAGGGCAACTACCATGACCTAAAGAAGTACTTCTTAGAATAGTTTGGGCAAAGGAACTTAGAGGACAAGATTTAAATATTATATACAGTATAGAAAATTCTGTGAACTTTATGAAATAGAAGTCCAAAATTACATCCTACAGCACAAAGAAGCAGAAATGAAAATAAAGAAATTTTTTCATAAAGAATGCATAAAAAATCAAAAGAAAAAGGGGACTTGTTGCGGAATACGTACAGAAGACACAATAGTGAGAGGGCATATAATAACTATAAACAGGCAAGAAACTATTATACAAGAATAAGGAGAGAAGCCCAAAGAAAAGCTGAGGAAGGCATTATAAATAAAAGTATTGATCAACCGAAGCTAGTTTACAGCTACATCCGAAGCTAAACCCAAGTAAAAGATATATTACAATCCATTACGGACAAAGAGATCATCTATACACAAGAGAAAGATGTTTGTGAAGCACGAAATAAAAATTTCCAATCAGTTTTCACAGAAGAAAATAATCTTGAGAGAGATGATATGGAATATGCATGCCCACACATATTACCAGATATACAAACAGCAGAAAAAGAAATACAGGAGGAGTTAAGTAAATTAGACAAAGGAAAAGCAAATGGTCCTGACGAAATTTCAGGTTGGGTGCTACATGAACGTGCAAAGGAGTTAAGCAGAACAGTATCTTTAATATTCAAGGAATCCTTGGGTCAAGTAAACTACTGTACCTGATATTTGGAAAAAAAAAAAAAAAAAAGCAAACATTGTTCCCCTATACAAGAAAGGGAATAGCCAAAATTCACTCAACTACCGACCAGTATCACTAACCAGTGTTGTAAGATATTGGAAAAGCTGATAAGAAAAGTTTGGGTGAACCAAGTGATTGAACACAATATGATAACAAAAAGGCAGTTTGGTTTCAGAAAGGGAAAATCATGTGTTACTAATCTATTGAGCTACTACGACAGATATGCAAAAAGTTGCAGAAACATTACAGAAAAGAGAAGGGTGGGTTGACAGCATCTTTCTAGATTTCAAGAAAGCATTTGACAGAGTACCACACCAAACACCTTTATGGAAACTGTACCGGTACCATTGAGGAGGAATCCAAGGCAAACTGTACTGTTGGATGCATGATTTTCTCAGAAAAAGGGAAATGAGAACGGTACTAAGAGGAAATTACTAATCATGGAGGGATGTGACTAGTAGAGTTCCTCAGGGCTCAGTGCTGGCACCATTTATGTTCTTAGTGTATATAAATGACATAGAGAGTAACACTGGAAATGAAAGTTATCCAGATATGTTTGCTGATGATGTAAAAATACAAAGGAGAATTGCTAACAGACTCTTATAGAGAGCTAGAAGAAAAAGTTAATAAACTTCATGAATGGAGTAATAAATGGTAAATGGAGTTCAATGTGGACAAGTGTCATGTAATTAGGACTGGTAAAAGTGGAAAAAGACCAGACTGGGATTATAATTTAGGAAGTAAAACCTACACGTATCAGAAAGAGAGAAGGACCTAGGTGTGATTGTCAATAACAGACTATCTCCTGCTGACCACATCAGTGAGAAGGTAAGGAACATGTATACACTGCTCGCAAAGATGAGAATAGTATTCACATACATAAATGAAGACATGCTGAGAAAAGATAATATCATTCATCAGACCAACCCTGCAGTATGCAGCTGTAGTCTGGAATCCTCATCTCAAGAAACACATAGATAAGACTGAAAAAGTTCATAGGGCCGCTAGAAGATAGGTACCAAGCTTAAGGGATCTAAGCTACGAAACAAGACTAGAAAAACTGAATCTGCCAACATTACAGGACGGCAGGAAAAGAGGAGACATGATTATGCTATATAAATGCATATCAAGGAAGGAGAAATTAAACATAAATGAGTATACATCCTATGGGGAAGCAACAGCAAGAGGACACTGCAAAATACTGCATAAAAAGAGAGGTGATAAAGACGTAAGGAAATTCAGTTTCCCAAAAAGGGCAATTTATAGAGGAATGCAGTACCGAATGAAATAGTGTGTGCCTAAACAATTCATAAATTTAAGGACATGTATGATAAAAATGGTTTAATACACGGGATAGTACAAGCTTGACTCATTCCTGTAAAGCAATGGTTCCTAAACTTCCTCGTGCAGTGGACCCTTTTTATAAAAACTAATCATGTGGCGGACCCTTAATTATGAGTAGATTTCCCTCCTACCCTACCTCTTGAGTTTAAAGGTGTTTGTAGGCTATAATTATGGCATGCGGTGGGTCCGCGGCCAGGCAGCAGCCAGTACAGAGTCGCCAAATCACAAATATCACTGCATTCTACAAAATCATTAAATTGTTTCCAGATACTATTATATGTTTTATCTGATACTCAAATTAGCCTGCGGACCCCTTGGAACGTTCCATGGACCCCTGGGGATCCACGGACCACACTTTAAGAAACACTTTTGTAAAGATACATTTAGGTAAGAACAATTAGGTAAGAACACACACACACACGCATACATTCAGAGAGAGAGAGACTCTCTACCCTACCTGGGAACCCGCCCACCACACCCAGAGAGAGAGAGAGAGGGAGGGACTAGGGGGGAAGTTAATGAGAAGGAATAATTTTACCAAATACATAAAGACACGTCTGTCAGATTTATACACTCTTTAGCGTATGTGGAGGCGAGATGGACGGTGGAGGAAAGGAGGGAGGGACAACCAACCTTTCTACACATTTAATTCGTCCACTATACTTGCCCTAATATTACCATTTCACCATCTTGAATGATGAGCCTTAACAAGAAAGCCCCACACTGGTCGAAGTCCCCCACTCATGAAGCCTGGATAAACTACAATGGAACCATCCCCAGCATGAGGGAGCAAAGAGACAAGCTGAGTATCAATAAACCAGGAAGGGAGAAAGATTATAGACTCAGTAAAAGCAATGGTAAGGAATGAGGAAGTCAAGAGGGAAGTAAAAAAAATCGCTGCATGACAGTATTGTTATCTCCGCTTTTACGTAAAGAATTGAAGCTTGGACCCTGTTGGTAGATCACAAGTCAAGGGTGAGAGCAGTGGAGAGACAGAAACACAAAAGAGGAAGTGAAGGAGATTAGCATTGTTGATATGAATTTGGTTGAAAGGGATTAAATAAATGTTCTGAGATAGTTTGGCCATGCGGAAAGGATGGAAAATGAAAGACTGACTAGGCCAATGTATGTTAGGTGGACGGGGGAGTGGAAAGGCAGACTGAAGATCAATTGGAGGGGTAGTGTGGAGAGGGAGGTGAGAGTTGGTGAAAAGGCAGCTTGATGGCGGAGGACATGGTGATGCCCCTCACGGGATTATGATGTCTTGCTATAGACAGATAGACAGACAGATGACAGATGGATAGAGCAGACAAAATAATTCACAATAACTGCAACCTTCAAAACCAAGGAATCATTTTAAAAATGGAAAGTCAAATGTGATACATATATACCCTCCAATTCACCTCACTGTAGTCCAGCAAATGCTCAAAAATGCAAATGCTCCAAAGCAGCAGGACCAAAGCCGATCACAAGCATCCAATTAAAATGCCTCAGCCCCATAGCTATTAAGAGCCTCACCTAATTTTTCAACTTTTCGTGAACAAACATCCAAATCCTTGACATCTGGAGGAAAGCAGTCGTTATTCCTATACTCAAGCCAGAAAAACCACCCAACCGCCCATCACTGGACAGGCCAACATCTGTTATACACACAAACTAAGATTATGGAAAAGCTACTTCTAAGCAACATCACCCATCCACATACCCAACACTGACTTTGATCCTGGCACTGAACCACAACATACCTCTCTCAGCTGAATCATCACATCCTGGATGGTTTCAACAAGGAAAAAACTACAACTCACATCAGTAGGAGCAGGCATATTCAATGTTTTCAATACAACAACAGTACATATCATCATAAACAGAATCTCAAGCACAAATATGGAAGGCAATGATAAGAAGTAGCTAACCAAGTTCCTCGTAGTCATACAGACCCAAGTACTCAACCAAAACCAAAGATCCTAACTCATAATGCTTACCAATGGTATCCCACAGTGTACAGTTCTCTTAACCTAACGTTCAACTTTTTCTACAACCTAAAAATCTCTCTCCTTCAATAACAATATTGTTCTGTGCTGATGACCTACAAATACTGTGGCTTCAGAAAATATCAAAGCTTAACAAACAGACGACCAGCTCTAACAGTACCTATGCTTAATAGAGCACTGCTTAAGCAAAACAGACTGACTGTTACAGAAAACAATTCAACACTCATTTCTCCAAATGAACACGATTCTCAAGCATACAGTATATTCAGTTCTTCCTCATTAGCCAATCATTCTCACTGGAGAGACATTCCAATATTCTTGGACTTACTTTGGATAGACACATTACTTTCTCTCGACATGCAAACAAAATCAGTGGAAGAAGCATACAGAGTGTGTAACACCCGCCCCTAAAATCGATCTAAAAAATCGTACCTTTGACCCTATCCTGTGCCCTTGACCTTTGACTGATTGCTCCGAAAATCAAATTACTTCATCCTTACGTGATCAACCCATCCATCAAATCGAATCAGACATATTTATGTTCACCTCACCCTGCAACCTATTGTTCTGAAACCTGAGAAATTTCATCCACGAGACCTTCCACCATGTTTGATCTGGTGAAATCAGAACTGTTAAAGGGCCAAACATTTGACCTTGCCTGCGACCTTTACATATATCCGGTTGTTCTCAAGACTGATTAGCTTCATCCTTCCCTGTCCTTCAACCCTTCCACCAGGTGTGGTCAAAATTGATTCAGAACCATTTGAGGTACTCCCTGACCCAAGACACCAAGGGCCCTTTTGGTCAAATATTAACTCCCTGTTTCTCTGGTGGTTCTCAAACATTATGCCAGATTTGGTGCAATTTCAACCGATAGTTTTTTTTTTTTTGTAATCTTGCTAACAAACAGAGAGAGACAAGCAAATAAACGAAATGAAGCACATAACCCCCTTGCACTTTCAAGCACGAATGCAGTAACACGACACCGTCATAAACAGAAGTAAGTTTCATTTGGGCAGATAAGGTAAAAGTAATAATGTCGAGTACCCTGCTTGGTATCAGGCGTCGAACACATGCAAGGCTGGGTACCCCTGCACTCTCTCCGCCTTCCTCCACTTCTCCATTTCGTCATACACAAGCAGCTCTCCTCTTTCCTGCTCGGTCTCTTAGCAAATGGATGTTTCACTTCAAGTTCCCGTGTGTTTCGGTGTTCACACGTATCAGAAATCAGGGACTGGAGTAACTTTTACGCTTTTAAATCAATTTACCTCCCCGCTGAGGCCACATAATTAATTAAGTTCATATTAATTAATGAGAGTTCAGCCTTATTTATAGCTATTTCTTTAATTAATAGCACAAACCTTGAGCTTAAGGAACATCATCGACAATAATGCTTAACAGGCAACAGCGGTGTTTGAAGATATGACACTGCCACACGAACAGTACACGGGCGGTCAGATGTTATGCCTCATTCCCAGTCACAGTATGAATCTCTACCAAGCAAGAAGCGGTGCCAAGGGATTGAGGAGAGAGAGCTGAGAGGAGAACCGGATGAGCAGCGATAGAAGACGCATCTCCTACTACGTACTGCCTGTGACCTTTTAAAGGGGACACATACCAGACAGTCTCTGACAGCCCAGAAGATCAGGGGAACCGTGGTTTGGTTCAACGTCAGGGAGGGGTACGGTTTCATCAACTGCCAGGATACTGGTGCTGATGTTTTCATACAACGCCAGGCTGTCATTGCACCAATCCCTCAGGATCTCCAGCGCTCCCTCGTGGACAGTGGATTGGTGGAGTTATGTCTCTTTAGGGCTCCCAAGGGTCCTGAGGCTCGGGATGTTACTGGACCAGGAGGCGTGGCCATGCAGGATTCTACCTATGCACATTGGCGTCTCACGGCCCAGCTCAAAACTGCGGAAGAAGCTGAGGTTGGATGCTCCCCTCAACCAGAAGACTGCAACATCAATCACCAACCAGGATCCAGACCTGGCCAAGATTCAGACTGCTGCCAAAGTCCACCAACCACTGTCAGTGACCATGGAGGAGCAGGACTCTTCTGACTCCATCTCCATGGCCGAGGATGCGTCGACCAGCTACTCGGCCAAGGAGGAGGTCAATGAGTCCTTCCCTCCTCAGGCAAAGGAGGGCCGCCCGTCGAGCCCTCCTATCATGGGCACTAAGGATTGGCTAGATGTGACCTCCTACCATCACCTCCTGACACTCAGTGCTTACACCAGGCCATACCAGCTCGGAGCCACAACTTTCTCTACCTTGTACGATCTGCTCCAGGCAGCTGACCTTGGTCAGGGGATTCTCACGCTTCTGATTGTCAGGGGGGAGGAGGTCCGTTTAGCCAATCTACGAGCATTTCATTTCATGCTGCCTCCGCAATTGGCCCCCTAGACTGGCCGTCTCGTTTATGGTGTGTGGGCTGCTGTTCTATCTTTGGCTTTTCACTTTATTTGGCGTAATGCCCCACACAGTAGACGATGGCCAGAATGCCAAGAAAAAAAAAAAAAAGATGCCAAGACACAGCAAACCCATCCCAGGCAATCATTTTGGTGGTGACGTATAAGCACAACAGGATATCTGGTCAAAGATGTCACATATCATATTTGGAGTAAAGCGGGTGAAAATTGATGATCTTATGTCCATTTGAAATTTTAAGCCCAACTCACCTGACATTGACCCCCCTACTGCTAACTAGGAGGGTGAACGCCCTTCAAATAATGAAGCATGTTATAGGAAGCAGATTTGAATAATACATCTTTAGGTCTTGGTTTCATGTCGATATAACGAATTTTAAAGGAGTTATGGCAAAAAAAATGATTTTTTTTTTTTTTTTCATTTTTTGGGGCCTACAGTCTGTGCCTTGGCCCATTTTGGCCCAAAATTTAATCAGGAGATCAGAAGTTCATAGCCCATCATAGCTGTAATTTAGTCAAAATCGCACCAGCAGTTTTCACATAAAGCTGTTAACAGAGAGATAGATAGACAAATAAGCAAGCAAACAAACAGACAAACCGAGTGAAAATAATAACCATCCCCTAGCCACTCCGGGGCAGGGACAGGAAATGAGGACCAGGAATCTAACTCCATGTCGTTGCTCTTCCTGCCACCCCAACACCTAGCATTCCCCTCCACCCAGAGCTTCGTTGTTGCAACACTATTGGGTTGAGATTAATACAGTGGCTGGGAGCAGGACACATTTGATTGCCAGTGTGCTAAACAGGCTGGCTAGGGAAGGGTGGCCAGCTACTCCTGCAGTAATACTGCAGAGGCAACTGTAAAAGTCCGTTCGCCTCTCTTAACTCCCCCCCCCCCACTTCTTTTCATGGCTCAGTTCAACGACGCTTTAATATGGCGTAGTGAATTGAGATGCATGTTATCCATCTGTGGGTTTTTCGACACCTTTATTTTACTGCGTCGGTGCTGGAGAGGGATGCCTTCACTTCGTTACACCGATATAACTGGGCGGCCCCACTGCTTAGTTATACAAGCGTCCCTTAACTACATCCGTATCCCTTGAAAGGAGGAGGATGGTGGACTGCAAAAGGGCAGCTTGGTCACACCTCGAATGAACCTGGGACTACTACTCTGTCTACTACTACTAGTACTACTACCACCACTACCACCATCACCACCACCACCACTATAATAATAATAATATTATTATTATTATTATTATTATTATTATTATTATTATTATCATTATTATTATTTTTAGTTTTATGCCGTGTCCCCTTTTTTCGATAAGGGCTAAGGCGTCGCCCCTGGGTAGAGGACTTTGTTTTCTTGAGCGTGGGAACTTTATGACGGGATGCCCTTCCTGATGTCTACCAATGACCCTTGGGTGGACTCGAACCTCTAATCCATCTGTCAGAATGATCTAAACCACTGAGCCACGGCTGCCACTACCAGGTAGGTGACAGGAGAGCGCTACCTCTACCGGCAGGGCAGCTTACCCGGGCGCGGCGTAAACTCACGACTCGTTGGTCTCAGGTCAGGAGCTCTACCACTGAGCCACCATACTACTACTACTACTGTTACTACTACTATTACTACCACTACTACTATCCACTGCGTCTCATTCAAGCATCTACAAATCCGCCAGTGAGGGAAAGAGGCACAGGGGAGGAACAAACTTTTACCTATGACTGTACAAAGGCCTCAGTCCACTTACCGAGGAGGAGAAGGAGGGAGCCGAGGGCCAGGTAGCGCCCCATGCTGGCTGACGACGGACGGAGTTATTCCTGCAGGGAGAGGGGCAGCAGCAGTGAGTGAGGGTGAGGTTGGAGGAGGAGTGAAGGAGCAATTCGACTCTCCTGCTTTACATACCCAGGGTCGAGGGGGAGGGGAGGGCAATCGAGGGAGAGAGGGGAGGATGTTGAGGGAGAGGGAGGAGGAAGGTTAAGGGGGAGGGAGGTTGACGGGGAGAGAGAACAGTCAGGGAGAAGGGTGGGGAAAGGGGGGTGGAGGAACACACTCGGAGCCGGGGGGGTGCGAAGGATACTAGAGAGAGAGAAGAAGGGGGAGGACACTAGAGGGGCAGAGAGGGGGAGGACACTAGGGAGGAAGGAGGGGGAGGACACTAGAGGGGGAAGGAGGGGGAGGAAGGGGAGGACAGTCGAACGGGAGGGAGAGGGAGGACAGTCGAAAAAGAGGAAGAGGGAGGACAGTCGAAGGGAAGGGCGTGGGAGGACAGTCGAGGGGGAGGGAGGGGGAGGACAGTCGAGGGGGAGGGAGAGGGAGGAGAGTCGAAGGGTGGGGAAAGGGAGGAGAGTCGAGGGGGAGGGAGGGGGAGGACACTCAAGGAGGAGGGAGGGGGAGAAAAGTCGAGGGTGAGGGAGGGGGATGACAGTCAAGGAGGGAGGAGGAGGACAGTCGAGGGGGAGGGAGGGGGATTACAGTCGAGGGAGAGGGAGGGGAATTACAGTCGAGGGGGAGGGAGGGGGAGGATAGTTGAGGGGGAGGGAGGGGTAGGACAGTCGAGGAGGAGGGAGGGGTAGGACAGTCGAGGAGGAGGGAGGGGGAGGACAGTCAAGAAGGATACAGAGGGGAAGGATAGGCAGGGAGAAGGAGGGAGAGGTAGGAAAGTCGAAAGGGAGAGAGAAGAGGGAGAATAGTCGAGAGGGAAAGAGGTAGTGCGAGAGGACAATCGAAGGGAGAAGAAGAGGAAAGTTCAGGGGGAGAGAGGGGAAGGACAGTCGAGAGAGGGGAGGGAGGGAGGGAAGAGGAGGACAGTCAAGAGAAGGAGATGGGGAGGACAATTGAGGGGGAGGGAGGGGAAGAAAAGTCGAAGGGGAGGGAGGGAGGGAGGGCGAGAAGAGGAGGACAGTCGAGGAAAAGAGAGGGAGAGGTCTGTCGAGGGGGAGAGAGAGAGAGGACAGTCGAAGGGGAGGGAGGGATGAAGGGAAGGAAATGGGAAGAAGGACAATTGAAGGGGAAGGAGGGAAGGAGGGAAGGGAAGGAAAGGCAAGAATTACTTAGTCGTAGTCGTTGCTAAGACCCTTCATAATAGCCATCTTTTTTATCCCATGTCTTGCTGGTTGTCATCTATTTAAGTGTTCTCTTATCGAAGTTATCTTTTTTTTTTTTTTTCAAACCGTAAATGCTCTTCATGTGTTCGTGTCGTACGTGTTCATGATCTTTATAATACGCCACTCATCGCTCAGATATTACGTTCTGATATTCCTTTTTATTTATTCTGGTGGTAGTGATGGTGGTAGTTATAGATGTGGTGGTGATGATGGAGATTTTGGTGGTGGTGGTGGTGGTGGTTATGGGGGTAGGCTAGTGGAGGTGGTGATGGTAGTAGTGGTGGTGGTGGTTTTGGTGGTATATGGTGGTAGTTATTGCGGTGGTTGAGGTGGTGGTGATGGTGGTAGTAAAATAGGTGGTAGTGGTGGTGGTGGTGGTAGCTACAGGGGTGGTGGTAGTGGTAGTTATATGAGTGGTGCTGCGGTGGTGTTGGTGGTGGTATTTATAGGGGTGGTGGTTGTGTGGTGGTGGTGTTCGTGTGGTGATGGTGTGGTGGTAGTGGTGGTGGTTATTAGGGTGGTGGTGGTGGTAGTTATAAGGGTGGTGGTGGTGGTGATGGTAGTTAGAGGGATGGTGGTGGTGGTAGTTGTAAGAGTGGTTGTGGTGGTAGTTATGTGTGGTGGTGGTGGTGGTGGTGGTATATATAAGGGTGGTGGTGGTAGTGGTGGTGGTAGTTATAGGTGTGGTGGTGATGGTAGTTATAAGGGTGGTGGTGGTAGTTATAGGGGTGGTGGTGGCAGTGGTGGTGGTAGTCACAGGCGTAGTAGTGGTGGTGGTTATAGGGGTGGTGGTGGTGATTATAGGGGTGTTGGTTGTGGTGGTGGTTGTGGTAGTTATTGGGGTGGTGGTGGTAGTGTTGGTGGTAGTTATAGGAGTTGTAGTGGTGGTGGTGGTAGTTATAGGGGTGGTGGTGGTAGTTATAGTGGTGGTGGCATTGCTAGTTACAGGGGTGGTGGTGGTTGTTTTTATAGGGGTGGTGGTGGTAGTTATAGGGGTGGAGATGGTAGATACAGGAGTGGTGATGGCGGTGGTGGTGGTAGTTATAGGGGTGGTGGTGTTGGTAGTTATAAGGGGTGGTGGTGGTGGTGGTGGTGGTAGTTATAGGGGCGGTGGTAATAGTGGTGGTGATGATCGTGGTGGTGGTAGTTTTAGGGGTGGTAGTGGTGGCGATGGTGATGGTTGGTGGTGGTGGTAGTTATATGCGTGGTGGTGGTGGTGGTATACCTCATACCAATTAATCTGGCCAGGCATATATGGCAACACTGTTCCCCCCGAGATTCTGATTGGATGGAGGTGTTTGTTCGATTTCGTTGTTGCTTAAACTGGTACCCTCTTTATTACCAGATGTGATACTGAGTTCGTCGACATTACAATAGTCAAAAGCAATAAGAAATCCATTATATACTTAACAACAATGAATTTTCATAGGAAGATAGAGATATGAGCCAACAAAGTATTATAATAGTCCAAGTCAAGGTCAGCATTCAAACAATTCCTTTATGTCTTCGACGCTCCTTAATATAAAAGAAAATTAAGAGAACCTGCTTAATCTAAGTATTGCTATAACACATTTAAGTTTTAAAATCAGTCCGTACTGTGATAACAGGAAATATAATTAAATAGTTTTTCTTTAGCCTACTTTGATTTTCGCGCTTTTTTCAAACCTCCCTTCCCGCAGAACTCGTCTTTTCATTGGAATTTTTAATTATTCAGAATTGTGGCACGATTTAGGGGTGCGGACTGATCTCATAATTTAAATGTGTTTTATACCAATACTTAAGCAGGTTTCTTTATAATTTTCTGTTATATTATGGAGTGTTGGAGACATAAAGGAAATGTTCGAATGCTGACCTTGACTTGGACTGTTATAATAGTTTGTTGACTCATATCTCTATCTTCCTACGAAAATTTCATTGTTGTTAAGTGTGTAACGGATTTCTTATTGCTTTTGACGATTGTTTTGTTGACGAACTTATCATATTTGATAATAAAGAGAGTACCGGTTTAAGAAACAACAAAATCGAACAAACACATCCATCCAATCAGAAGCTCGACGGGAACAATGTTGCCATACCTGCCTGGCCAGATTAATTGGTATGAGATATAGTTATAGATGTGATGGTGGTGGTGGTGGTCGTTATTGGGGTGGTGGTGGTGGCAGTTATAGGTGTTGTGGTGGTGGCGGTGGTGGTTGTGCTGGTAGTAGTTATGGGTGTGGTGGTGGCGTTGGTTTTGATAGATATACAGTAGGCGTGGTGGTGGTGGTGGTGGTGGTATTTATAGGTATGGTAGTGGTGGTGGTGGTGGTAGTTATAGGTGTGGTAGTGGTGGTGGTAGTTATAGGTGTGATGGTGGTGGTAGTTATAGGTGTGGTAGTGGTGGTAGTTTTGGTAGTTGTAGGTGTGGTTGTGGTGGTAGTTATGGGTATCGTAGTGGTGGTGGTGGTGGTGGTAGTTCTAGGTGTGATGGTGGAGGTAGTGGTGGTACTTATAGGTGTGGTAGTGGTGGTAGCTATAGGTGTGATGGTGGTGGTAGCTATAGGTGTGATGGTGGTGGCAGTGGTGGTATAGGTGTGGTAGTGGTGGTGGTGGTAGCAGTTATAGGTGTGGTGGTGGTGGTGGTTTTGGTAGTTATAGGTGAGGTGGTGGTGGTGGTAGTTTGGTAGTTATAGGTGTGGTGGTGCCGATGGTGGTAGTTATTGGTGTGGTAGTGGTGGTAGTTATAGTTGTGGTGGTGGTGGTGTAGTTATAGGTGTGGTGGTGGTGGTGGTAGTTATAGGTGTGGTGGTGGTGGTGGTAGTTATAGGTGTGGTGGTGGTGGTGGTAGTTATAGGTGTGGTGGCGGTGGTGGTCGTAGTTAGAAGTGTGATGGTGGTATTGGTGGTAGTTATAGGTGTGGTGGTGGTTGTGGTAGTAGTTGTAGGTGTCGGTGGTGGTGGTAGTAGTTATAGGTGTGGTTGTGGTGGTAGTCGTAGTTATAGGTGTGGTGGTGTTGGCGGTGGCGGTAGTTTAGGTATGGTGGTGGTGGTGGTGGTGGTGGGAGTTATAGGTATGGTGGCGGTGGTGGTAGTTTAGGTATAGTGGTGGTGGTGGTGGTGGTGGGAGTTATAGGTATGGTGGTGGTGGTGGTGGTAGATATAAGCAGTGTGGTGCAGGTGGTGGTAGTCATAGGTATGTTGATGGTGGTAGTTATAGGTGTGGTGGTGGTGGTGGTGGTGGTAGTTACATGTGTGGTGGTGGTGGAGGGGTGGTGGTGGTGGTGGCAGTTATAGGGGTGGTGGTGTTGGTGATGGTAGTCGGAGTTACAGGGGTGGTGGTGGTAGTTAAAAGGGTGTTGTTAGTCATAAGGGCGGTGGCTGTAGTGGTGATGGTAGTTATAGAGGTGGTGGTGGTAGTGGTCGTGGTAGTTATAGGGGTGGCGGTGGTTGTAGTTATAGAGGTGGTGGTGGTGGTGGTGGTGGTGATGGTAGTTACAGGGGTGGTGGTTGTGGTGGTGGTGATGGCACTTATAAGGGTGGTGGTGGTGGTGGTGGTGATGGTAATTACAGGGGTGGTGGTGGTGGTGGTAGATGCAGGGTGATGGTGGTGGAGTTATTGGGGTGGTGGTGTTAGTGCTACTGGTAGTTATAGAGGTGGTGGTAGTTTTAGGGACATTGGTGGTAGTTACAGGGGTGGTGGTGGTGGTAGTTATAGGGATGGTGGTGGTGGTAGTTACAGGGGTGGTGGTGATGGTAGTTATAGGGGTGGTGGTGGTGGTGGTGGTTGTCACTGTATGCTGGTGGTGGTGGTGGTGGTTGTTATAGGTGGTGTGGTGGTGGTAGTGGTAGTGGTAGTTATGGGGGGGTGGCAGTTACAGGGGTGGTGGTGGTGGTGGTGGTGATGGTGGTGGTGGTGGTGATGGTGGCTGTGATAGTTTAAAGTGTGATGGTAGTGACGATGATGGTGGTTGTACTGTAGTTACAAGTGTGGTGGTGGTAGTTATAAGTTTGTTGTTGGTGTTGGTGGTGGTACCTATAGGTGTGGAGGTGGTGTGGTGGTAGTGGTGGTAGTTGTAGGTATGGTGGTGGTGGTGGTGGTTGTAGTTATAGGTGGTGGTAGTTATAGGTATGGTAATGGTGGTGGTGGTAGTAATAGGTATGGTCGTGTTGGTGGCAGTAGTTATAGGTGAGGTGCTGGTGGTGGTTGTGGTGGTAGTTATAGGTATGGTGGTGGTGGTGGTCGTAGTTATAGGTATGGTGGTGGTGGTGGTCGTAGTTATAGGTGTGGTGGTGGTGATGCTAGTTACAGAGTGGTGGTGGTGGTGGTGGTGGTAGTTATGGATGTGGTGGTGGTAGTCGAGAGG
The DNA here is from genome assembly GCF_032717465.1 of Coenobita brevimanus. NCBI lineage: Eukaryota > Metazoa > Arthropoda > Malacostraca > Decapoda > Coenobitidae > Coenobita > Coenobita brevimanus. The sequence goes on along the minus strand of NC_136992.1, from coordinate 8,261,148 downwards.
GGGCTGGGAGTGGTGGTGGGTGGGATGGTAACAGCCGCGCGTTTTTTTTTCTTTAATATCACGCAACAACACTTACTCGTACATGACTACACAGATATCTTTGTGTGTTTATGCAGGGTGTGTGTGTGTGTGTGTGTGTGTGTGTGTGTGTGTGTGTGTGTGTGTTGTAGACGCTGAGTGTAAACTGTCTGTATGTTGAAATGGGTGAACTTATGTATATATATTTACAGTATATATACTATATATACCATATACTCGTGTATATATATATATATATATATATATATATATATATATATATATATATATATATATATATATATATATATATATATATATCTGTCTATCTATATACTGTATATAGATAGATAGATAGATAGATAGATAGGTAGATAGATAGATAGATAGACAGATAGACAGATAGATAGATAGATAGATCATCATCATCATCACCATCCGGACCTCCTTTCTCACCGAAGGGCAGGGTGAGGAGTAGCAATGTCCAGACAGCCCAAATTTGCCCAATCCAATGGCCCACGCTTCCATTCACTCATCATTCAAGCCCCCGGAATCTTGGTTCCATCGGATACGCCAAAATCATTCACCACACTCTGTAGCATCACATAAATGTATCCGATTGAGTCAGTCCGGACGCTGCAAAGTTAAAAAAGGGGTTTCAAATCCCTGATCATGCACTTCTCCTCACAACATTCATCCAGCCGGCTCGATCTCTTGTCAAATCACTAGCCTCAACGACTTCCAAATCTCTCTTCCTCACACACTCATCCACCATATCTCTCCACCTTCTCCTTGGCCTACCTCGCCTCCTCCCTCCTTCAAATTAGCTCAGATATTCCTTTTTCACCACTCTATTGTTATCCATTCTCTCCACATGACCATACCATCTCAGTACACTCTCTTCGATTCTGGTGTCCTCAGACTTCCTCACTCCACATCATTCATTAATCACATTATTTCGTATCCTATCCACCCTCTGTACTCTACCTTACATTCCTCAGCGTCCCATCTTCACCGTATTTACTCTTGACTTTTCATTTTCATGCCACACCATAGTCTCACATCCATATGTTAAAGTTGGCACCAAGACTCCCTCATGTAAGCCTCGTGTAGCTGCAACACTCAAGCCTCTGTTTCTTATCAAGGTGCTCATTGCACCAACTACTTTTCTTCCTTGTGTCACGCTACTTTCAACTTCTTTTGCACATTTTCCTCTGTTTTTTATCACTGTACCCAAGCATTTGAACTTTCTCACCAATTCCAGTCTCTCTCCATTCACTGTAACATCGCACTGGGAGTCACCTTCTCTCTCAGTAACCATCACTTTGCTTTTTCTACATTTACTCTCAAGGCACGACGCTCACAGGCATAAGCAAAACTCTCCAGTAGCCTACCAAGTTCTTGTCCGGTACTTGCAGGCAGTACTGCATCATCAGCATACAACAAATTTGAGATATTCCATCCATCATTATTCATTACCAACGCCATCCCTCTCTCCAATACTCGTGTTTTTCTTCTCTCATCACCCCATCCATATATATATTGAACAACCATGGGGACATCACACAACCCTGTCGCACGCCTACATCGATCGTGAACCATTCACTTAGATGTCCATTAACCTTTACACATGCTTTGCTACCAACATAACTCTTAACAGCACCTACCAGTTTACCATCTACACCATACATGCGCAAAACTTTCCACAATCCCTCCCTGTCTTCTTTGTTGCATGCCTTTTCCAGATCCATGAATGCCATAAACACCTTGTGGTCACTCTCACAAGCCTTCTCTGCTATCTGTCTCCCTGGAAATATTTGATCCACACATCCTTTGCCACTCCTAAAGCCACCCTGTTCATCACTCGCAAGGACCTCTGATATCTCTCTCACTTTACAAGAATTCTTCCATATACCTTCCCTACCACACTCAATAAACTTATACCACGATAATTCTTGCACTCACTTCGCTCACCTTTATTTTTGTACAGGGGTACAATCACAGCCTCTTTCCACTCTGCAGGCACAGTTCACTCATCCATGCCTTCTTACATATCTCCAACAGGCACTTCATTCAACTCTCTCCACTACACTTACGCATCTCTGCATACACCTCATCGACCCCAGCTGCTTTCCAATTTTTCAGCTGCTTCACAGCAGCTGAAAAATTGGAAAGCAACTGATATATATATATATATATATATATATATATATATATATATATATATATATATATATATATATATATATATATATATATATATATATATCCCATTGGTGGCTCAGTGGGTGAGAGCGCTCCGCTCTGACCGAAGGGTCGGAGAATCGAATCCACCCAAGGTTCATTGGTAGACATCAGGAAGGGCATCCGGTCATAAATTGCTACACTCTCCAAACCAAAGTCCTCTACCCAGGGGCAACGCCTTAGCCCTTATCCAAAAAAGAGGTACCTGGCGTAAAACTCACTACATTGGATCCCAGAGTTGCTGGGCCAGGTGCCGTTCTGGGAGGGTCCTAAGCGTACCGCCCTCAGTCTGTCGGCTCATAGTCGTGAAGCGCATAGATCCCTACCTGGGGTACCTGGGGGTTCCCTACTTTATTAAGGTTTGAAAATTCCCAGGTCTGTCCAATATTGTGGAGATTGGGCTCCAATGGGATATATATATATATATATATATATATATATATATATATATATATATATATATATATATATATATATATATATATATATATATATATATATATATATATATATATTGGAAAGACACACATTACACGCGTGTGTAAAAATGTATTTGTACGTTCTGTCACTTGCCGAGTTGCGTGGGGCTATGAAATGATCCTAGTGTGTTGCGATTGCAATATATCCTCCCATAATGGATTTACCTAGTCCGTCAAAAAAATCATGTGTCACGGCTTTTATCACGCCGTGGTTGAGTGGTATCAGTGCCTGACTTCTGTCTAAGAGGTCCAGGGTTCGATTCCCTGTCAGGAGCATACAAATATATTTGTACACACGCGTGTTATGTGTATCTCTCCAACATCTAAAGACACTCTTGTCCTGGGATCGTTTAAAATTACTCTGTCACTTGCCGAGTTGCGTGGGGCTGTGAAATGATCCTAATGCATCTGCCCAGGACCGAAACCTCCACACTAATATCTTAACCTCAAAACAGCGAGCCACTGTCATCCACAGGAACATCGGTTCACTGCACGGGATTATCTTGCATGGGAGTTTGCTTGTCTGCGATTGATGGGTCTGCCAGATCAGACGAACTGGGATAGCACAACAACAACTTAAAATTCACAAACTCTCTCTCTCTCTCTCTCTCTCTCTCTCTCTCTCTCTCTCTCTCTCTCTCTCTCATATAAAAAACAGAAACAGTACAAAAATGAACCAAATTCAAGATCGGTTCATTTTGAGTTGCCTGAACACACTGCGTTTGAAAGACCAGAGATCATAGAAAGTAGGAAATACAGAGGGGGACAGTTCCAGAGTTGACTTGTTTCATAAATGAAGGACTGAAAGTAAATGTTAACTCTTGCATTCGAGAGTTGGACAGAAAACGGATGAGAGTTTATTGCTAGACGGGTGCTACGCACACGTCGTAGAGTGGTGGGATGCAAGCAGACAGTTCAGAGGAGCAGTGACCATTGAAGTAATGATAGAAAAGAGATAAAGATGCAACAGTGTGGTGAAGAGACAGAGGGTGAAGGAAGCCAGTAAGAGGAGGAGAGTTAATGAGATGAAAAGCCTTTGAGAACAGCTGTATGTGGGGAGCCTTCCCACATATGAGAGTTCTACTCTACACGGGGGCGAATAAAGCCTGTGTTTAATGTTAACGACTGTGCAGGGTAAAGAAGGCATGGAGTCGGCTTAGCACCCCTGTTCTCTTGGAAGCAGATTTTACAAGAGATGTAATATGATCTTTCCAAGATAAATTCCAAGAGAATGAAACCCCAAGTATGTTCAAGGATGATGCAGGATTGAGCTGGATATCATTAAACATTAGTGGGTATTCCTGAGGAACATATTTTGTCGGGTTAAGAACTGAGTCTTTGATGCATTAAAAACAACAAGGTTACTTTTAACCCAGTCAGAGATACGAGCCAAGTCAGACATTAGGTGTGCCATAGCCTCATCCCTTGTTTGTTGAAGTAACTGCTGAGATGGACGTTGTGGGAATCAAATGGATACGTGAAGGGTGGAATCATTGGTATATGAGTAGATAGGATTAGATTTACAGTCATAAGAAAAACTATCGTTACCCCCAATTATGTTCGATGGAAAACGAACGTTAGCTGGGCTATGTGGGCGGATCCTTGCTGTTCGCTCCTTCCCTATCTAGTGTTGCCATATCACAATCCCATTACAAGGGTTGGAATAATGAGCAAGAATGAGCCATATTGGAGGGAAATATATAGGTCATGTTTGTTTCATCCTGAGGGCCCCGCCGGTGATTAATAATGAAACTCGGCACATTTATTATTTTCCTAGTATTCAACACTATTATTTATAGAATACAACAAATAAATTATTTTGAAGTGTATTAAATCTATGGGCATCGACTGTTTCTTTATGACAGTGTAGCAGGGGTGCACGAATTCATTTGTTTGCTTTAGATGGGTAGTTAAATGCTTCAGATGGATGCTTCACTTAGTGGTATCCATGCGTCGATGTCTAGAGGCTGTTTTGGAAGCATGGGGTGGGTATACAAAATGTTAAAGCAATGAGACTGAACACGTATTATTATTTTCCTTCTACTCAACATTTATGATATGTAGAAAGCGATACATATCATTATTACACGGAAATTTACTAAATTGGCTTTTATCGGCCGAATTACTATCATACGTTTGGCACAGGTGCACATACTTATTGCCTGTTTGCATGTGTGTTGCCCACTCTTCACCATTCTGTTATATTTTTATTTAATGAATTCGTTCCCGGATTCAAAAAAAAAAAAGTATTGTCTCTATGCACAAAGGCCAAACGATCTAATTAGCTTTAATTACCTCTAGCACAAATTCTATTATCTGTGTCTCACATAACCGACACTGACGGGATTGCGGTACAAACTTTTCAGTCCCATCATTTCACAACACTTCGTCGTTGTGTCATTGTGCATAGCTCTGAAGGGTAACGATAGTTTTTCTTATAATTGTACAGCTTAGAAGGTCATGGATGAATAAAGAAAGAGAGTTGGTGATAGGACAGAGCCCTGAGAAACACAACTATTGATAGATCTAGGAGAAGAAAGGTGGCCATCTACAACAGCAGCTATAAACCAACCAGATAGGAAGCTATAGATGAAGGCACAGATAGAAGGATAGAAACCATAAGACGGCAGTTTGGTAATTAAAGATTTATGCCAGACTCAATCGAAATCCTTTGAGAAGTCAAATGCAATGGCAAAGCTTTTGCCAAAGTCCCGAAAGGAGGATGACCCTGATTCTGAAAGGTAAGCAAGCAGATCGCCAGTGGAGCATCCCTGACGGAACCTACACTGACAATCAGAAAGAAGGTTGTGATAAGAAAGATGCTTCAAAATTTTGCTGTTAAGAATAGACTCGAAAACTTTTGAGACACAGGATGTTAAAGCAACTGGGCAATAGTTAGAGGGATGGGAATGTTCACTCCTCTTTGGGAGTGGCTGAATGGGAGCAAACTTCCAGCAAGAAGGAAAGGTACAAGCTGACAAACAAAGTGAAAGTGTTTACCTAGGCAGGGTATAAGCACAGACGCACAGTTCTTGAGGACAACAGGAGGGATCTCATCAGGCCCATATGCCTTGTTAGTATTTAAGCCAGTGATAGCAGAAAATACATCAGATGAAGAAATTTTAATGTCAGCCATGAGGTAGTCAGAGGGGGGAAGTGATGGAGGAGCAGCACCGGAATTATCTAAGGTGGAATGGGAGGAGAAAGTCTGAGCAACGAGATCTGCTTTAGCAGTGGAAGAAATAGCTATAGAGCCATCAGAGTAGAAAAGAGGAGGGAAGGATGATGAGGTAAAGTAGTTAGAAAGGTTTGGCAAGGTACCAGAAGGAGTAGGAAGAATTCGAGTTGGAGTGTTGAGAGCAATTAGTATGGATGAAATTATTTTTAGGAGCGTGATGTACAGACATAGCATGATTCCAGCAAGAAACATAAAAAAATGTGATTCAGGGATGGGTTGGCTCCAATATCTTTTAGAGGTCTTCTCCTTGTTGTGGACGGCATTAGAACATGCATGATTAAACAGACTTTCTTGCAATAGTCAAAGAATATGAGAAAGGAATGTATGCTTCCATGCCTGAGAGAAAAACCTTTGTAATGAGCATGACACACTCATGGCTCCTGGTCATGGAAGAAATAATCATTCCAGGGGGTTAGGGGCCACAGACCCCTGCGAATGTGGAATTACCGCTAATGTTTGGTGCACCCTCCTGTAAGTTCCTCTACAACAGCGAATCACCCTCTGTGAGCAAGTGTGCACACGTGAGAGCACAATTATTGGGCACAATAATGAAATTGCGGGAGGTTTGGCACGGCAGTGTAGAGGCAGCGAAGCAACCACAACAGTAGCAGGACACAGACTGAGGGAGAGACAGAGAAGTGTGGGAGCGCGGTCGTTTGGCGCGGGCCTGGTTTGGCGCAAAATGACCCGCGAGCGTCCATACTGCTACACGTTGTAGCTGCGAACGGAATCTTGGCTCGACAGAGGGGGCAATCCGTGAATCTGTGAGACCAACAAAAGTTAAATCCACAAGTGTGGAGGGCTGCCTGTACTGCGTGAGGGCCTCCTAATCTGCTGCTCCCAAGTGACACACTGATGTTTCTTTGGAGGGTCCACAGGCCATACTGGAGCGATGGGACAGGTTACGGTAATAAAGTTGTGACTGGAGGACCCCAACAGAGAAGAAAGATTAACAGCATAAGCAGAATGATTAGTGTTAAGGATAAGGTCAAGTCTGTTGGAACTCTCTCCAAGGCGGTCAGAGATACGGGTAGGGTGCTGTACAAGCTGCACGAGGTCATTAAGGATAGAAAAGATGTAGGCTTGTTCATCAGGTGGATCAGTGACAGGAGAGGAGAGCCAAAGGTGGTGGTGACACTGAAATCTCCTAGAGTGGGGATTTCAGAGAAAGGAGAACCGGATAGGGTGTGTTCCATCAAAGAAGTAAGATAGTCGAAGAATTTTTCATAGTCAGTAAAATATTGGGATAAGTAAACAGCACAGATACATTTAGTTAGAAAATGACAGGAAAGCCGAAGCCAGAGAGTAGAGAAATCAGAAGAATTAAATTTAGGAACAAGAGAGCAAGATAAGTCGTTGTGAACGTATACACAATAGCCACCTTTGGCTTTGAAATGAGCATAGAGAAAGTAGGATGATACAGAGAAGGGTTTGCTATCAGTTGCCTCAGACAGCCGAGTCTCAATTAAGAAGAGAAGGTGAGGTTTAGAGGAGGAGGGATTGTGCTCAACAAAGGAAAAGTGAGAGGAAAGGCCGCGAATGTTGCAGAAATGAATAAGTGGGTCAGACATTTGTTCCAGGCAGCTTGTTGACATTATCTCTCTCTCTCTCTCTCTCTCTCTCTCTCTCTCTAAATGTTTGTGTAACCGGGCAGGATATTTTCTTGGAGGCATGGGGGCCATCGAATCGAGACTCCTAGCCGCTCCTTCCTTACTGCCACTATGTCAACGACATCCACGTTCATATCAAGAACGTTTAGAAGCAGAAGGACATCAGACAGCACTTCATCGCTACGTCTGGACTTGAGTTCACCTATGAAGAAGGCAACGAAGGATATCTTCCCTTCCTGGACATACTCGTCACTGCATACAATGAAAGATTCAAGTCTACAATATTCACCAGGCCCACAAACAAAGGACTCTGCCTGAATGGTGACAGTGAGTGTCCCAGATGCTACTTGCACTCTATCATCAGCATCTACGTCAGGGGAGCCCTCTCCCACTGCTGCATTTGGAAAGACGCCCTGCAGGAACTGGAACACGTGCCTCGAGTTCTCGTTAATAATGTTTACACTAACACCAACGTATCCGACGTAATTAAGAGACACATGGACAAATGGAATACTAACCAAGACACCACTCCACCCACAACTGGCAAACACAATATTTCAGAACCACATGTCTACAGACTACAAGACGGATGAGTAGATCATCAAGGACATTGTATACAGAAATGTGAGCCCTGCAAACCTGGAACAAGACATTGCTCTCATCGTCTACTACAAAACAAGGAAAACTGCTCATCTTCCCCTTCATAACCAACCTCCCGCGACCAAGACGCCCTTTTAGGTGGACAGTGTCATTTACCAGCATAAGTGCAACAGTAAGGAGTGTGGACCATGCTCATGGATTGGAATGACATGAATCAGACTATTGAGGCACCTCACCTGTCACCTACAAAATGGAACCATCAATAACCACTATGCCACCCTACACAACTCCCTCCTGTCATGACAAGAAGTGGATGAGAACACCACGATAACTGACAGAGAACAAGACCAACACCGTCTCTTGTTTCAAGAGGTGATCTACATTGTCACCAAACAACCTACAACTAGAAGCTATCTCACGATGGGATCTCACCATCTACATAGCCAGAAAATTTTTTCTTGGCACATAATTTTGCACCTCCATTTCTGATTTGACAAATTCAGTATGTAAAACACACACAAACAAAGCCAACCATCCATCCTCACAACTGAGAACATTACCACTCCGCTCGCTTTGCAACGCAGGTGGTAAGTGAATGGAGTGGTAATGTTTCAGCTGTGAGGTTGGCTGGCTGGCTTTGTTTGTGTGTGGATAAACATGATATCTCATGAACGGCTTGAGCTATCAACATGAAACTTTCAGGGTATCAAGATATGGCCAAAATCTTGGACAAGTTCGAAAATGGGCACTCGGGGTCAAGGTCAAGGTCACCAAAGGTCAACTAGTTGACATTTGGCAGACATTTTGGTGACCTTGACCTTGACCTTGACCCGAGTGCTCGTTTTTATGCTCGTCCAAGATTTTGGCCATATCTTGATACCCTGAAAGTTTTATGTTGATAGTTCAAGCTGTTCATGAGATATCTTGCTTGCTCACACACAAACAAAGCCAGCCAGCCAGCCTCACAACTGAAAACATTACCACTCCCCTCGCTTCACAACACTGGTGGCAAGAAACACACAAGTCAATGACTTTCAAATCCTACCATCATCAAAGCACCACATAAGCTTAGTCAATGAAGCAGCCAATGAGCGATCAGCTTAGCTTATCATCTCCGCCCACCTGTATCCAACTGATTCACGTGAATCGCATATAAGCAGCCACCCACGACAGAACCATCAGGGGAGGGAGAGGGCATTCGACGACCGGCAACGATGGATGCCACATCTTCTGCTACTGTCTATGACCCATTGAGGGGGAACACAACGCAGATCACAGTCTCCGGCGGCCCAGACAAAGATCAGAAGGACCGTGATTTGGTTTAACATCAGGGTGGGGTATGGCTACTGACCATGTTTCGTGTACTGCCAGGCTGTCATTGCACCAAACCCATGGCACCTCCAGTGTTCTCTTGGCGATTGTGAGATGGTAGAGTTTAGTCTCTTTGGGACTCCCAAGGGTCCTGAGGCTCGGGATGTTCCTGGGCCAGGAGGTGTAGCCATGCAGGGTTCTGCTCATGCACGGTGACATCTTGCAGCCTGGGAACGCCAGGCCAGGGGCCCTAGGAGTCCTGGGGAGATGAGCACCATTGTGAAATGTGCATCGTGGTGGCTAGGGTTTTTTTTGCAGGGGTGACAAGGGAGCTTTGATCATTCTTCTCCCCAGTTTTTTTTTTGCTGAACGGGTTGCCTCAACTTGTCATCCCAAGTGCTTTGCCCATGGTATACATTCTGCCCCACGCCACTGGGAGCTTTGGACTCGGATGCAGTGGCCTGCTGCCCCCTGCACAACACTACAGACAGAAGAGACTGCGGCTGAATGCTCCCCTATAGGAAGACTGCAGCATCAATCCCCGACCCGGCTCTGGACATGGCTGTGCTCCAAACTGCTGCTGAGGTCCATCAACCACCATCAGTGACCGAGGAGGGCCTGGACTCTTCTGCCTCCATCTCCATGGACGAGGATGTTTCGACTGTTTCCTTGGCCGGGGAGGAAGTCGATGAGCCCTCTCCTCCTCAGGCAGAGGAGAGCAGCCAATCTCATCCTCCCATCGTGGCTTCAGAGGATTGGCTAGATGTGTCCTCCTACCACTCGACACCCTCACCCGGCCGTACCCGCTCGGAGCCACGACCTATTCCAACTTGTGCTATCTGTTCCGGGTGACTGACGTGGGTGAGAGGATTCCACCCAGTCTAATTGTCAGGGGGAAGGAGGTGTATCTAGCTGATCTACGAGCATTTTATTTTATGCTACATCCATGATTGGCCCCCTAGACTGGCCGTCTTGTGCAAAGCAAATGCTCTGTTCTGCTTTTGGCCCACAGTCTTATCTGGCCTAACGCCCCTCATAATAGGCGATGGCAAAAAAGCCATAATAAAAAAAAAATAAATAAAACATCAGGTCCAGTCTGAGGATGGAACATGATAGTTCCGAAACGTCGCTGCCCTATGGAGAACTCTTGAAGAAACTCCAAGGAGATCACGAAAAATTGCACGGCATATGGAAACTGTTCATAAGAAAATCAGTAAAGGAGAATGTGCTATAGCTTTAAACCTCATCAGACAAAACTAAATTACGTAACATAAATTAGAAAATGAAGTTTCACCAAAACCTTATTCACAAATTAATAAAACCAATAAAATATATACAAATTAAATTAAAAAATGAAGTAGTAAAAAAAAAAATAAAGAGAAATCATTCACAAAATTACTAAAAATCTAACCTATACACGTCTACACCGTGGAAACTACACATAGCAACTTATCAGTAGACGAAAGTCTGTGGAAAAGTAAACTTAGTTGAGCTGTATGAGACTGCTGAATCGAATCAGTGAATCAGTGGGTAAATAATTTAATGGAAGAATCATAAGTATTCAGTGAAGGCTTTAAGTCATGTATAAACAATGATTCCGCAATTCTAAGACTAGTTTTATCATTATTTGTCATTAAAATCTCAAAATCATCCAGATCAAATGTATGACCCGAAACAAATGAATGTTCCCTAATTTCCGAGAAGGGAGGGTTTGAGAGTGGTAAAGTGGGTCTATATGACAGGCCTTTGTGTTCAAACATCCTAATTTTCAGGCTTCGAATAGAACTCCCAATATATCCTGCATTACAGTAGGAACAATTAAACTTGTACACAATGTTAAAGCATAAAGCTTTGGGGATTCTATCCTTATGCCTAAAAAAGGATCCAATAGTATATGAATTTTTAAAGATGAACCTAAATGAGACCTGTGGATAACCTGCATTAAGCAGTTTATTTAATTTCTTTCTGATGTGAAAACTGCTGTGCCCATAATAAGGGAAACTAATATGAAGTACTTGTTTGGAAACTAAAGACACTGGCTTTGTGCAACTGAATAATAATCAGGAACTTGTGTAAGGTACTTTCAAAAAATTGCAAAGGATATCCATTATTCAAGAATTATGTTCTAAGGCTAGTAATATCTAAATGGAACAAATTCCAATCCGAGGAAAGGTTATAACACCTGAATAACAAAGTCTTAATGGAGATGAATTTAAAGACCCTGGGTACAATGGACAAAAAATTCAGACCAAGTCCTATAAAGGCACTCTTCCTATAAACAAAGGTACTGAAACTGGAGTCATTTCTATGAAAGCCTTCTATTTTCCTCTGTTTCTACAGTGAATTCAATATTGGGGTGCTTATGATTAATGTAATTCAAAAAATCATTTACATGATCAGACCGCCTAATAACAATAAACAGTCGTCAACATATCTACGGTACAGCAATGGTTTAAAATGAGCAGGACATCTTTAAGCCATGACACCTCATGGTGACAAAGAAATACATTAGCCAAGGTAGAACCCAAAGGAGAACCCATTGCAACCTCATCAACTTGTTTATAATAGTTATTGTTAAACAAAAAAGTGCAATGTTTGACTGCAAATTCGAGAAGAGATTTAAACTGTTTCTTGGTAAAATTTAGGAACTCGTCACGGCTTACAAAAGAGTTATCTGTACATATCTGCAATGTCTCATTAAGGGGAATATTGGTAAACCAACTTTATATATCAAAACTGGCCATATAAACCGGCTGGGAATAGTATAACTTCCCAAGTTCTTGTGCAAAGGCTGTCGAATTACGAACTGTATGTTCATTGCTAGTGAGAGGGCTAAGTATAGGTACAAAGAATTTTGCAAGATTGTAGTTAAATGTACCAATAGCTGAAAGAATCGGTCTGATAGGACAAGAAGGTTTATGTATTTTAGGTAGTCCATACAAAATACCAGGCAATGATCCAGATCCAAACAAGTAGTCATATGTATCTGAAGTTATAGCCTTATCTTTTAAGGTCCTTAAGAGTCTGTTAAGTTTGTCTTCCAATTTCAGAATGTATGGAAATGGATCAATATCTAACTTTAGAAATTTAGAAGTATCAGATAAAATACTGCGAACCTTTTCAACGTATGTACTCTTATCCAAAATTACTACCCCTCCTCCCTTATTAGGTTTAGTAATAATGATGGTATTGTCCTGTTTCAGAGTTTTTAATACATTGAATTTTTGCCTATTGCATAGAGACATTGAAAAATTATTAACATTCTTAAATGAATCATGAGCAATTTTGCATACCTTATCAGCAAATCCTTTAAAATTAACTGGTTTATTTGAGGGACTATATAGAGGCAACTTGGATATAGTATTAATAAGTTTCTCAAATGCCATAAATGATTAACAAATTTGGGTTTAGCAACTGCAAGATCAAAATCCAAATCAAACATCAATGCATCCTCTTCAAGTTTGCTAAGCTTTCTACTGGACAAATTCATAATAACATCATTAGCATTTAGAGAAGAACATTTAGGGACTCCTAAACTGTGAAGTTTTTTACTATGTGTTAATTTAGTCATCTTAAGTCTGTTGTTAGTGTTGCAGTTAATTTTTGCAATGAGTACTTTAAAATGTAGCCAAGATACTTTAGTTCTGAATTCTGTTAAACAATGAAAATAATCCTTTTTCAGACTACTTGCATGTTGAGTTTTATTCTTAATTTCAAAAGCCAGCAACTTAAAGAGGATGGATCTATGCAAACGACTGCCATGAAAATGCTTTAAGCTTGTTTTAAACTGTAAGAATTTGGGAAAAACTTCATATTCCTTACAAGTGGTTAAAAAGACCAAATCCTGAGCTGCCTTGTGTGATGTCCAGTGCAGACGTTCCAATCGACGATACGAGTATATGGAGAGTACTGGTCGGCCATAACGAGTCTGTAGAGTATTAACAACTGAGGATCCAGTAGGGAACCTGATGGAATATATAAAACTGAAGACCAGGACAAGGAGACGATGGACTGGGGCCACGTTCACGATTTATTTCAGTGACGTTTCGAGGAAATCCAACCTCATCATCAGACAAAACTAAAATACGTAACATGAATTAGAAAATGAAGTTTCACCAAAACCTAATATTGAATTCACTGTAGAAACAGAGGAAAATAGAAAGCTTCCTTTCATTGATGTTTTAGTTCATAAATATGACTCCAGTTTCATTCCCTCTGTTTATAGGAAGAGTACCTTTACAAGACTTGGTCTTAATTTTTTGTCCTTTGTACCCAGGGTCATTAAATTCAACTCCATTAAGACTTTGTTATTCAGGTGTTATAACCTTTCCTCGGATTGGAATTTGTTCCATTTAGATATTACTAGCCTTAGAACATATTTCTTGAATAATGGATATCCTTTGCATCTTTTTGAAAGTACCTTACACAAGTTCCTGGATAAATGATTCAGTTGCACAAAGTCTGTGTCCTTAGTTTCTAAACAAGTACTTCATATTAGTCTCCCTTATTATGGGCACAGCAGTTTTCACATCAGAAAGGAATTAAATAAACTGCTTAATGCAGGTTATCCACAGGTCTCATTTAGGTTCATCTTTAAAAATTCATATGCTTTTGGATCCTTTTTTAGGTATAAGGATAAAATCCCCAAAGCTTTATGCTCTAACATTGTGTACAAGTTTAATTGTTCCTACTGTAATGCAGGATATATTGGGAGTTCTATTCGAAGCCTGAAAATTAGGATGTTTGAACACAAAGGCCTGTCATATAGACCTACTTTACCACCCTCAAACCCTCCCTTCTCGGAAATTAGGGAACATTCATTTGTTTCGGGTCATACATTTGATCTGGATGATTTTGAGATTTTAATGACAAATAATGATAAAATTAGTCTTAGAATTGCGGAATCATTGTTTATACATGACTTAAAGCCTTCACTGAATACTTATGATTCTTCCATTAAATTATTTACCCACTGATTCACTTATTCGATTCAGCAGTCTCGTACAACTCAACCAAGTTTACTTTTCCACAGACTTTCGTCTACTGATAAGTTGCTATGTGTAGTTTCCACTGTGTAGACGTGTATAGGTTAGATTTTTAGTAATTTTGTGAATGATTTCTCTTTAATTTTTTTTTACTACTTCATTTTTAAATTTAATTTGTATATATTTTACTGGTTTTATTAATTTGTGAATGAGATTTTCGTGGAACTTCATTTTCTAATTCATGTTACGTATTTTAGTTTTGTCTGATGATGAGGTTGGATTTCCTCGAAACGTCACTGAAATAAATCGTGAACGTGGCCCCAGTCCATCGTCTCCTTGTCCTGGTCTTCAGTTTTATACATGCCATCAGGTTCCCTACTGGATCCTCAGTTGTTAATACTCTCTCTCTCTCTCTCTCTCTCTCTCTCTCTAATCTTTTCATCAATATCATCAGGAGTAGCAGTAGCATCGAACTAGTTACTCCTAAAGCCGTAAAGCCTATCATAATTAATTCAAATTATATATATATATATATATATATATATATATATATATATATATATATATATATATATATATATATATATATATATATATATGAGAGAGAGAAGGAGAGAGAGGTGATGGTGGGGGTTATCATTTCTATTACGCCAGTGTAATTTGACCCCACCACAAGTCTGTCGTCTTGTACAGGGAACATCATGCTGGTGTTGTCTCCAGGCGGCCACACTTTGGTTTGCTAGGATGTGAGACCACCAACTGACCACTAGTTAATCTGGAGCTACAAGGAAGTTCAGAATATCAACATGGATCATTTTCGCTGTTATTGCATATATTGCGTTTAAAATTAATAAATATCGTGTAAACATTACTTTGACATAATATCAAGTGCTTGATGAACAATTTTATGCCTCGATTTATCTGCAAAGAAGGAAAATAATAAACAGTGTCGTGAACACTGTGAAAAAAGGTCTTCTATACTGTGCTTTCCACATTTACGTCTTAATCGATGCGTAACATTGTTCAGCACGTACTTGATATTATGTCAAAGCTATTCACACATAATATTTTTCTATTTTAAATGCCATTTCCGCTAACGCTACGAAAATTATCACTATCGATCTTTTGAGCCTCCTTGTTGCCCAAAACTTCCCAGTGGTCAATTGGGTGGGTTAGATAAGGCCTTCACTGACCCATCCACTACTATAGCAGGTGCTGGTGAGGGACACCTTTGTGTGGTGGCAACAATATGGTCACACGGTGGAGCTGCCTAGTTATACAAACGTCCCTCAGTCCCCTCCCTCTACCCCAGTAGGAGGATGGTCGACTGCAGGACAGCTACAGTCTGCATTCCACTGAGCTCTTCCTCTTCCTCCTTCTCCTTCTTCTCCTCCTCCTCCAATTGTGCTTATACTCTATATACAATAATTCAAGATTGGCCTAAATCGGATAAAAACTGCTTAAGCTGACGTTCCTAAGTCAAACTTTCACCTGACTCTTAGACATTCGCCTTTGACCTATTGTTCTAAAAATTCTGCCACCTCTAGGGAAGGCGCTCAATTCTTCTACCAAACCTAGTAAAGATCAAATAAAAACTGAATTATTGTTTTAATATATACACACACAAACAAACACAAGCACTCGGAAACATAAAAGAAAACACACGCCAAGTAAAACAGTAGCCTAACTTCCTTCGCGAGCGAGGGTATAATTATGCCCCGTTCAAAACTGAAGGAGAGAGAGAGAGAGAGAGAGAGAGAGAGAGAGAGGGTGTTGAGTAGGTATAAAAAGTTATATATATATATATATATATATATATATATATATATATATATATGTGTGTGTGTGTGTGTGTGTGTGTGTGTGTGTGTGTGTGTGTGTGTGTGTGTGTGTGTGAGTGTGTGTGTGTGTGTTATACGCACACACACACACACACACACACACACACACACACACATACACATACAGAGAGAGAGAGAGAGAGAGAGAGAGAGAGAGAGAGATTCTTAACATCACCACGACCTTGAGAGAGATTCCCAGGCCAGTCAACCCAGCACACGTGTCTGATGTGTGTATGTTAGTCATCTCGTTGTTTGCACAATGTTCTGCCCACAACATACTGACTTACAACCCGAAACATACCCATTACAACAAATCCTCCTTCACATACATCACGTTCCAGAACTCTTGGTCACCCATTTCCATTAATAATTGGTCGGCATGAGGACCGTTAGTTTATTCTCATTTTACTCTATCATGGCCTAAAACTGCCATCTCTCCATCTTGAAAGTTGAGCTGTAGCGACAGAGTAACACTGAAATATAATGCTAGTCTCGAAAAAGTGCTGTGAAAAGGTTGTAGAGCAGCACTATCATCAGATTATGCCACTGAGCTGCGTGAAATATGCTGCAAAATGACGAAGATCTGGACCAAGTTAGGTTAAAGAATTATACCTTTATCTATCACTCATCCATTTGAGGGGAAGAACTGGCTCTGCAGTGGACATAAAATGCATTGCTACAGTAGCATTAACGTTCCAAGACTGATCGTATCTATAAATGTCTAGTAGCATTACAACACTAAAGGGATGGAGGTGTGGGCTGGTGTAGGTAATTGAAGGAGAATGAATTTGTGGGAGAGGATAGACATATGTGGGGGTAAGGGGATGGAATAGAGCTGTGCGGGGGGTGTAAGTGGATCAGAGTGTTAATGGGACAAATGTGTGTGTGTCGGGAGGTTGGGGGGGGATAGGAGAGGAATATGTGTCGGGTGGGTGATGGAGGAGACATATAATGAATATTGGTCGCTGAGTGGATGAGACTGATTTTGGTGTGAAGAGGCGAGGGTTTTACATGGATATTTGTGTGTGTGTGTCTGGGTTGCTGTAGATGTGGGTGTGGATGGGAGAATGGGACAGATGTAGATGTGAGTGGGAGGAATAGACTTGGGTGTCGATGGGTGGGTGAACGAGTGAGATCAGTGTGGCTGGGTGGGTTGGGTGATGGATGAGTGGGATGTGGTTAAGTGGATGGCTGTGTGTATGTTAGCGAGTTTGATGTGGGTGTGGGTGTGAGGGTGGTGCAAGGTCAGGCTCAATGTCACAGTTAAGTACTCTGTTTATTATCTTGTTTAGACTATTCCCGGCAAAGGAGCCTACGTAGCAACAAGGTACATATTTAACAAGGTCCACAACTCACTCATGATAAGGACGACTCTTGTGTTCTATTGCCACAAACATCGAGATCGTAATTCAGCTGAGAAAGAGTCACATGAGAATGAGTGTTCATATAATCACCAAGACATGAAAGAGAGAGAGAGAGAGAGAGAGAGAGAGAGAGAGAGAGAGAGAGAGAGACAGAGACAGACAGACAGACAGACAGAGACAGAGACAGAGACAGACAGACAGACAGACAGAGACAGACAGACAGACAGACAGACAGACAGAGACAGAGACAGACAGACAGACAGACAGACAGATAATCGGGGAGGAGTGAGGGAGGAATAATTAGAAGTGGTGTATGAAGGGGGTGGGAGGAGGGCTTGTAATTTAAAGAGGGTGCGTGCGTGGATGGTGGTGGGTGGGTGGGAGGTTGATGATGATGATGGTGTGGTGGTGAGTGAGAGAGAGAACATAAGAACATAAGAAGAGAGGATAACTGCAGTAGGCCGGTTGGCCCATGCTAGGCAGCTCCTAGAAGAGTAACTAAACTACTATAATAGAATGAGATAAGGATAGCAAAGAAGAAGGCTCTCCCCCGCCCTCCAAACCCTCCAGCCGAAGCCGGCAGGAAAAAGTCAGAAAGAACACCACGCCGTATAGAAAAACTGGCGTGGACATTTTACAGGAAAGTGTGAAAGGAGAATAGAGACTATCATAGTGTAACCTGAAAAGAAAATTTTTTTGAATTAGTATTGGTTATAAGATTTTCTTTATTCTATATCCAATATCCTATATCCACCCCTTATTTGTCATATGCTTATCTAGCCTATGCTTGAAACTCTCAATGGAAGAGGCAGCAACTACTTTACTAGGTAGCTTATTCCATTCGTCTACTACTCTATTACCAAACCAATTTCTACCGATTTCCTTACTGAAACGGAATTTGTCTAGTTTGAAACCATTATTTCTAGTTCTATCCTGTATGCTCACTTTAAGTACCTTGCTAATATCTCCCTTATTTATACCATTCATCCACTTAAACACCTCAATTAAGTCTCCCCTTACTCTACGCCTCTCTAGCGAATGCAGACTTAGTCTTTTCAGTCTGTCTTCATATGACAGGTTCCGGACGTCATGTATCATTTTAGTCATTCTTCTCTGTACATTTTCTAACGAATTAATATCCATTCTATAGTAAGGACACCAGAATTGTACTGCGTAGTCTAAATGTGGCCTTACTAATGCTAGATAAAGTTTTAGTATTACTTTGGATGATCTATTGCTCACGCTTCTCGAAATAAATCCTAGGACCCTATTTGCTTTATTCCTCGCATTAATGCACTGTTGCCTTGGTTTAAGGTCGTTACTAATCATAACTCCTAGATCTCTCTCGCATTCCGATTTGCTAATTTCTTTGTTATCTAAGCTGTATTTAGTATCTCCAATGGTCTTGCCTACGTTAAGTACTTTACATTTTTCAACGTTAAATTCCATTTGCCAAGTTTTAGACCATTTGGACAATGTATCGAGGTCTTTTTGTAAGTTATGGCAATCGTCAGTAGAGTTAATGATACGCCCTATTTTTGTATCGTCGGCAAATTTGCTGATGCTGCTATTGACTCCTAAGTCTAGATCATTTATATATATGATAAATAATAAGGGACTGAGTACTGAACCCTGTGGTACACTGCTAGTTACTAATCCCCAGTCCGACTTAGTTCCATTTATTAATACTCTCTGCTTTCGTCCTTTCAGCCAGGATTCTATCCATTTTAAGATATCGCCGTCTATACCGTGTGCTCGAACCTTTCTAACTAACCTTTCGTGTGGGACCCTATCAAAAGCTTTACTAAAGTCCAGATAAATAACATCGTAAGCTTTATCGCTATCTACTGCCTCATAGACCTCCGAGTAGAATGACAACAAATTTGTGAGGCAGGATCGTCCTTGCCCGAATCCGTGCTGACTTTCTTTTATAAGATTAAATTTTTCTAAGTGTTCTCTAATCTTATTTGCCAAAATTGACTCTAACATTTTTCCTACTATTGACGTTACACTTATCGGACGATAATTCGACGCAGCTGATTTATCACCCTTTTTAAAGATGGGCACTACGTTTGCGGTTTTCCACGCCTCTGGAACTTCTCCTGAACTTAAAGAGTTATTAAATAACGTTAAAAGTGGCTGACATAATTCTTCTTTGGTTTCCTTTATAATTTTTGCATATATATCGTCCGGACCTGGCGATTTTTGAGGTTTTAACTTATCAATTTCTTTCAATACGTCCTCCTTACTAATGGTTATTTTACTAAGAATATTTTCCGTATTCTCATGGTAAATATTTGCTGCTTGAGGGACCAGGCTAAGATTTTCCTTGGTGAATACTGATATGAAATAATTATTTAGGATGGAGCACATTTCTTTATCTTCACTGGTAATGTCACCTGATTCTGTTCTGAGTGGTCCTATCCTATCTTTATTTTTCGTTCGGTACATTTGATAAAAACCCTTGGGGTTTTCTTTTGATTCACTGGCAACCTTAATTTCATAACTTCTCTTTGCTTTTCTTATCTCCCTCTTTACTTCTCTATTTAAAATTGTGTACCGGTTACGTAAGTGTTCCTCTCCACGTTTTATTTTTCTATATATTCCTTTCCTTTGGCCTATGAGAGATTTTAATCTGTTGTTTAACCATCTAGGTTCTGAATTATTAGTTCTAAACGGTTTTGAAGGAATATATCTATCTTGGCCTCCGTGTATTATATTTATTAACTCGTTATACTTCTCACTGGTCGATCGTCTGCTTGGTACTGGAGCTGAGTTAATTTCCGTCACGTGGACTACATTCCTATCTACCACCTCCCCCCTCACAGACACCTGACGGACATCCCCAGGTGTTTCCTGCGCCTGATCTATGACCTGGGGTTCCCCTCTGACCTGACATTCCCTCAAATAGCTAATCTCCCTGTGGAATACCGTTCGAAAATAAGCTCTTAAGCCATCGAAATCTCCTAGACGAAAATTAGGAACGGTGGAGGTATTTTCAGTGGAACAGACATCCCAAATAAATTTGAACTTAATTTCTTCATGATCACTATTACCAAGTCGTCCACCAACCTCTATATCGCTAATGATATTTTCTTTATTAGCTAAAACCAAATCTAGTATATTATTACCTCTGGTGGGCTCCCTGATATACTGATAAAGGAAATTATCCTGTGCTACCTCTAGAAATTCCTCTGACTCTGCATCTCCTGTCTGATTTCTCCAATCTATCCTTGGCAGATTAAGGTCCCCTACAATTATTACTAAGCTGGACTGTGATGCTTTCCTAATTTCCTCCCAGAGGTATTTACTATCAGCTCTACTTAATTTAGGAGATCTGTAAATTGCTCCTAAGACTAATTTCTCCCTATTGTTACTAATTTCAACCCAGACACTTTCTGTGTCCCTATTTAATTTAATGTCTGCTTTATTGTAACAGTTTAATGAATCCTTTACATAAATAGCTACCCCTCCCCCCTTTCTTCCCTGACGGTTTGACACAAAAATATTATAGCCTTTTATCTGATATTCTGCTAAAAATTCTCGAGTGTCTGTATTCATCCAAGTTTCACTAATAACGGCAATGTCTATTTTCTCTGTACAAATTAAAGCCCTCAGTTCATCCATTTTATTACGTAAACTCCGGCTGTTTGTGTAGTACACTTTCAGATTATTACTAGTAGTTATGCCTCTACCCTGGCATTTGCTGTTATTTATTTTATTACTAACTGGGAAACTCTTTACTTTACTAATATAACAATTTTTTGTACTATCGCCTATCGCCCTTCTATCATCGCTTGTTCTATCATCTATCATCGCCTGCTCAATTTGAGGTGCCTGAGTGGATGTATCTACACTATTGGTTGAACTTTTGTTCTTAATTTTGCAAGTATTGATGCATCTATCCAAACATGGTAATAATGATTTCTGAGTGTAGTTGCTGCATCTTCCTGTACACCTACTTCTCAATCTCGAAAAAATCCCTCCAACTCCCTATCTATCATTCCAGCTAAAACAGTAACTCCCTGCCTGCTAAGATGAGTCCCATCCCAACTATACAAGGCACTCCGTCCATAAAACCGGTCCCAGCTGTCTATGAAAGGTATTGCATTATCTTTGCAATACCTTTCAAGGCGGCAATTAAACCCTATTGCCCTGCTCAACCATTCCCTTCCAACCCGCCACCTTGGTAAAACACCAAGCACTACAGGGGTTCCTCCCCTCTCCCTAACCTTTTCTAACATCAACTTGTACCTTTTCCACAGTACCTCACTCTTACGGCTACTAATATCATTGCCTCCTACACTGAGGCACACTGTGCGTTTGTCACCACTTTCCTTTACGATATTTGAAATTTTTTCTACCACATTAGCCACCCTGGCCCCTGGAAGACATACATGTTTAGTGAGTGGAGTATACATGGCCCTGTTCAGATATCTCACCTGGGAGTCTCCAACAACAACAACATTTTTCTTACCTTTCTTGCTCTGATTATACTTACCTGTACTGGAAGTTCTCTCACCTTCCTTCTCCTCTACTTCCCTCTCTGCCTTCCTTTCACATTCGTCCCGTAGTGCGTCGAAGGCATTAGTGGTCTTAACTTCCGGTTGCTTCTTAAGAGTGAACTTCGTTGCACCCTTGTTAACTAGTGTCCAACCTTCAGCCTTTTTCTCTTTCTCCACCAACATCTCCTCCAACAATTCCCTCATTTGTGCCTTCTCTTGCCTGAGAATTTGTACCTCCCGCTTCAGTTCGAGAAGTTCCTCCTTTAATTCAAGGTAGTCCTTTTCAATACATGCAGTGGGGACACAGCTCTCTGCCGAGGAAGCCATTACGCACTAGTTCACACAAGGTAGCACAGCACTATCACGGGTCACTACGGGTCACCACGGGTCACCACAACACACTAGCACAACACTTTCACGGATTACTAGCACAGCACTATCGCTGATCACTACAACACACTAACACAGATCACTAAAACACACTAGCACAACACTACCACAGGTCTCTAGCACGTCTGTACAGACTGACCCCACGAGAGAGACTTGGGTGAGGGAGAGATAAAGGGGAATGGGAAAGATGAGTGGGGGAGATAAGGCAAGGCCGTCTATAGGGCCTTGGATAAGGGCGAGAGAGAGAGAGAGAGAGAGAGAGAGAGAGAGAGAGAGAGAGAGAGAGAGAGAGACTGTGCTACGCCGTGGTTGCTGTCGATGGGTCTAGCACAGGGTCAGGTACGGGGTGTCAAATTACTGTTCAGTAGAACACAGTTTTATCGCCTTGGAAAAAAAGAAAAAAAAGAGGAAAAAAGAAAGCAGGGTGGCCTGATACCAGCGACTGTGAAACAACCCTGGAACACATTCGAGGGCACTATTGTGACCCATGCCAACTTTGGCCACGTGGCCCTAGCTTCCCATGTGACCCAAGTGGTGGTGTTCCCAGTAGCTTCATTAAATGATGCGCTGTGTCGGTTGAAGGTTGTTGGTGCACGCTCCTTGACTAGGTTTTTCATATAACACAGGTGTGGCCTATAAAAGTGTCCACGAATGTTTTACAGTACTAGACGTTTTTAGTGCATGGAAAAAAATCGATGTTTTGCTGCCAGGAGACTGGGAGTCGGCCTGCTGCCCCCCCCCCCACTGCCCACTGGTCAACGGACATCGGGATCCGTCCATCATAATCGTGCGACTTAATTTTTTTCATAGTTGTCTTTAGTTACACATGGAGAATTACACTATTTGTTTTTTTAGCTTTTATTTCTTTTAGACTGCAGTGTTAAGATTAGATTTTAAGTCCATACCTTGTAAAGAACTCCAGGTATTTTTTTTTAAATTCCAAAAACTGATTTGTAACAGTGACCAAATTCATGGTAGCGTACCAAAAAAAAAAAAAAAAAAAAAAAATCGAATCTTTACCAGGGTAATCACTGATCATCTTTCATGCATGAGGCCCAAGAAAATAGCAAAACAACAGTTACTAAAACAATGATATCAGGGAAAAAGCGATATAGAACACGATATCACAAATATACTAACACTTTGAAGTTCCAAGACTGTGGTACGACCTGCCAACGCTGCTATTGTGACTGTCACTTGACTGCCAAGTCAGTTAACAGTCAGGTGAGTGCAATAAAAGTAGCCTGGCAAATTACACATGAGGTCTGCACCATTGGGGACTACCTACTCTTTCACCACCTGCGGGCAACTGAACGTGGAGGAGGGGTACCACTGATTTGCCAGAGGAAACTTAGGCCCAGTACAGCTGAGAGTTCAAGTGCCTGAGTGGGTGGAGGCACTGTGGCTAATAGTCACACCACATCTTTCACCTCACTCAGCCTCCACCATAATTTACTGTGTCGCTGCTACACCTGACTGATAATTTAAGTAGACTCAGGACAAGACATCCGTGGAAAACTAGTAATATGTCGAGACCTTCATGAAACTGGTACCATATTCCTTCAGAAACAACTGAATTTAACTTATATTGCTGATTTCCCCATACATGGTGAAAGCATACTCGATATCATACTTACAGACCAAAGGGACCACTGGCTACCATCCAGATCCCTTTTGCCTCTCCCCCCCCCCCTCGGTAAGAGCCCTTACCTGTGCTGCGGCAACTCACTCCCGCAGACTCACACAGGAGGCAAAGTGAGGTAAAAGTTTACCGTCCTCTTACTGATTCTTCAAAGAGACACTGTGGACAGTGGATAACAGAACACGCTTAGTATGAAGTGATAAGTGTCAGTAGTGTCGAACAGAAGTGGAAGAGATATCATCACACAATTATACATGCGTATCATCAATGCTTCCCACAAAAGGCAACTAAGTTGCACTCGATTGATGCTCCCTGGATTATGCACAGCATGAAGACTTTTATGCATCAGAAAATACATGTTTACAGCCAAAACAACCAGGACCTTTACAGATTTAATCCCCGAGCTAGGCAACTAAGGCCATATAGCCCCGCTAGGTTACAGGAGCGCGCTACCACTCCTGGCACGGCAGTCCCAGGTGAGGCTCGAACTCACTACCCCCTGGCCAAGAGCTCGATCCTCTACCTCTGAGCCACCGTGCCCCCCAGGACCTTTACAGAAAACTGCGAAACAAATAGTGTGGCGAAGCAGCCAAGAAAACCTTTTATCCCACTAAGCTTCAACACAAACTAGCCAACACTGGTGAGTGGTATGATAAGTTAAGCAGCTGAGTGGGTGCAATAAACAGAAACTTTCCTCCTTCACCTATGCTGATCAATTCATCAATGAAGAAGCTGCACGCAAAATTTCAGTCGTTCTATAGGACAACACCAACGGTTGCCAAGGTTGGTCCAGACTCCCTACAAGCCTACTTCCCTTCCCCCTCTCCCCTCGACTCGATGGAGGAGTATCAAGTTACCAGACTCCTCCAAGCTCTCATAAGCAGACGGACCACCACGCCTATAGACTTGCCAAACTGTATAAGGAATTCGCACCCGAGCTAGCTACACCTTTCACTTCCAAAACTAATACTTCACTCATACCATAATTTGCTGAAGTCTGGAGCAACGTAAAACATCCGTGGCACTACCATTTGTGGACTTAACCGCAGGATTTGACCTGGTCAACCACAACTTAATCATTAAAAGGCGGTCGAGCTGGGACTACGAAAAAAACTGATTATGTGGTTGACAGACTTCCTCTCAAAGCGTCGACAATTGTAAGATTCAGGGGGACTGCTTCCACCTCCTCCCTCTCCTGTGGTGTACCACAGGGCAACAAGATGGGTCCATGCTCTCTCACCAACACACAGATAGAAATGCTTGAAAAAATGCAGAGAAAACCTTGCAGAGTCATACTAGGACACACATAAAGTGTACGACTTACCAACATGTCGACTACATTCACTCACCCTTGGTATCTTTCCCTCCTCTCTCTCCAGCCCCTCTTGCCCCACACACGATCACTCGAAACCACTACGTAACAACACCTATCAGAGCCCGCACAGATAGGTGCAAAAGAGTCCAATATTGCACCTAGTGAATATGATAAACAACCAAGGAAATTATGCACACAGTAAAAGTGCTCCAGTCCCCTCCCTCTCCACCTACATACTTAGCCTTGATAACTAAGACGTTTCGTAATGATAAGTTAGTGATAATCAGCCTGTCAGATCCCTACAATACGCCGCTATGCACAGTCAATGTATGAAGCTGCTATACTGCTATACTGTACTTCTGTAAGCATAAAACCACCATAATACACAGCCGCAGTGCAAATGTATGTATCATCATATATCATGCATATGCTACGGCATCATCTGAGCTTAATAAGTGCTTGATATACAATGAATCAAAAATGTTATTATCAGTTAAGAGTACCATTTTATTATCTACTATACAGTGAATGTGACATAATGAGATTGGACAGTAATCTATTGTTCGTATGTCATGTATAATTAATGTTTTCCATATGATAACCAACTGTAGTGCTATAAAGCCAAGGGATGTATCAGGAGTCCTTGTGCTAACACTACTGCAGTACCACAACTGGAATGTTCATACAATCAGTGATTTATCATGTTAAAAAATAAGTATCTAAGAGGTTGGTTAAAAAAAGTGACCCATATCGTTATTCAAAATGTACTTAGTAGTTAAGAGGTTCAAACATATTGTCTGGCATACAATAATTATAATAAGAATACTAACTTGATGGGTATTTTGGGCATTCGTTACATCATTAATAATTTCAAAGCCACCGTATCAAGCAGTGTGTGTGGCGTGTTCTAGCACTAACATCACAATGGCAGTATTGCTATTCTGGGTTGTACAAATGTGCTAATATTATAACAGTAAACACTGTAAACTCAGCAACAGCACCAGCTACTGAAATGTTACTGAGGATGATGGTATTGTGCAATACATGTATTATAGTAGTATAGCACTGAATTGGTAATGGAGTAGTGGTAATATTGCAATATTGCTAAATTAGTATTATCGTACAAAGTATAAAGGTTATATATTACACAGTGAACATACACGGTACAAAGATATAAATTTTGCCGTATGCAATATATAGATAGGTAGGTAGATATAGTATACATATAGATAAAGTACTGAAAATTATATTCAGG
Source organism: Coenobita brevimanus (assembly GCF_032717465.1). Taxonomy (NCBI): domain Eukaryota; kingdom Metazoa; phylum Arthropoda; class Malacostraca; order Decapoda; family Coenobitidae; genus Coenobita; species Coenobita brevimanus. The sequence continues at coordinate 8,234,351 of NC_136992.1, read as the reverse complement.
TATACAGTTAGGATCATGATGCATCATCACACATCACATTTGCACATCACGTTGCTAAATCACTATAGGCTATACAATATCAGTAGCACAGCAATATGAATCAGTGCCATCCCACATCATCTATTCTGTCTTAGACTAGCTGTTATCAGTTAAGGTAGTATTAAGTCCTACCCTGGGGGTAGGGTTTTTTTTCAAGAATACTCCCCCAGTATCCCTGCTTGTCGTAAAAGGCGACTAAAAGGGTTGGCGGAGGGTTAGTGCCCCTCCCTGGAAAACAACTAACTAAAAAAACAAACAAGAAGCCTCGGACAAGGACTGACCTAACGATGACGACCCAGCACCGGACAAAGGACTTGGTAATGGCTACATGGAATGCAAGAGGAGCGAATGATGAGGTGAAAGAGAGAGAGAGATTGTCCAGGTGTTTGAGGGTGCGAAAGTGGATGTATGTGGAGTAACTGAAACAAAATGGAGAGGAGAAAGTGTGAGAGAATGGGAGTATGGATGGGGTATATGTGCAGGAGTAGGTGAGAATGACAGGGCAAAGGAAGGAGTATGTATAGTTGTGAGTAAAAGATGGTAGAAGAGCATAAGACAGTATGGATCAGCTGGGTCAAGGATTGTGTGAGTAAAGTTGAAAGTTGGAATACAAATGTGGGCGATTGTGTGTGTGTATGTGCCAACGCAAGATCGTGCTAGCAGAGTGAGAGAAGAGTTCTGGACAAATGAAGAAGTGTGCATGGAAAAGTTTGGAAGGAATGAGAGAGTGTTTTTGATCAGTGATATGAATGGTAAAGTAGGGAATGTGAAGGTGGATGGAATAGTTGGTGAGTGGGGTGTGCCTGCTGAGATAGATGAGAATGGCAGTGCGTTAGTGGACATTTGTGCTGGGAGGGGGTTGGTGATAGCCAATACCCTCTTCAGGCATAAAATGATCCACAGGTATACATGGCGAGTGGTGAGAAGGGTGGGTGGTGAACTGAATGAAAGCAAGGCAATGATTGATTATGTGTGTGTGGATGAAAGGATGCGAAGATGTGTAATGGATGCAAGAGCTTATAGAGGTTGGGGGAGTGGACTTTCTGACCACTACTTGGTGGTGGCCAGAATTAGGATCCAAGTAAGATGGAGGAATAGAAGAAGGGAAAGACGAGAGGAAGGAGTAGTTGCAAGGAGTGTGGAAAGGTTACAAGAGGATGAGAAAAAGGCAGAGTATAAGAGAGAAGTGGAGGAACGATTGGGCAAATATGAATTGAAGCAGATGGGGGACGTGGAAGATGTGTGCAGGATATTTACAGAAGAAATATGTGCAGCATGTGATGTGGTGTGTGGGAGGAAGAGAAGACGGAGGGGGGTGCAAGGAACAGCGTGGTGGACTGAAGAGGTGAGACAAGCTGTGGCACAAAAGAAGAAAGCATACAATGAATGGATGAGAAATAGGGGCGTGGAAGAAATTGAGAGGCGGAAGAGAGAGTTATATATAGAAAGAAAGAGAGAGGTGAAAAGATTAGTAAGAGAGAGTAAGAAGAGAGTGGATGAGGAATTTGGAAGGAATTTGAGTATAAAGTGGAGGGACTGTAAGAAAATGTTTTGGAAAGAGGTGAAGAGAGTAAGACAGGGTGGAAGTGAGGTTAGCAGGGGAGTGAAAGATAAAAATGGTAGATTACTAGTGGAGAAGGGAGAAAAAGTGAGCAGATGGAGAGAACACTTTAACCCGCTCAATCCCAACGTTTTCTGAGCTTTGGTCCGCCCCAGTCCTGGCTTTTTTGGACCATTTTTTTTTTTTTTTGCTCAAACATTCGCTTTTGGTCAGAAACCAAGGAAAATCACAAAGAAAGGTGTCCCTTGGGTCTAGAAATGGCTTACCTGGAGCATTTAAGTTTGACAGGTACTGCCATGCTCTATGAGTAGTCTTTTCGCCGTACGTTTTCTGTGGTGGCACGGGTACTCTGAACTGATGCAGTATACGTTTATTATCATGTATTCATATGTTGGAAATATGTATACCAGAAGTATATTGGGTTTTATACGGAAAAAAATGAGAAATAAGGTATGTACCATTGTGTGACCCTAGCAAAATCGGTCGATTATGTCACCGATGGATAACAAACATCGTTATTTCATCAGGTATTGTATTTTTTCATGTTCCATATTACTTCCAGAATAACATCATACCATTTTCAACTTTACATAATTGTTTGTACATATTTTGAGGCATTGTGACAAGAATTAGCATAAAAGTAGTGCTTATTTACCAAGTGAGATCATTTTATTTCGTGCTTTTTTCAACTCAGATTCTATTTTTTCACCTTTTAGATTACTTATAATATATAACCCACTTACACGTTATACAATTAGTATTATAGATGTACTTGCTTTACGAAAAGAATTAGCATAAGAATAGCACTTATTTACCAAGTGACAACTTGGTCTTTCATGCTTTTTTCAACTCAGATTCTATTTTTTAAAATCTTTTTGATTACTTATAACATATTACCCATTTTCATGTTAGACAATTGCTTTTACAGAAGTACATGCTTTATGAAAAGAATTAGCATAGAAGTAGCGCTAATTTACGTAGGTAAATCATGTCATGTCATTATTTTTTCACCTCTGAATTTATTTTCTTCCCCTTTATAGTACTTCTCACATTACATTCTGGCCTTTTCCATGTTAGACATTTGCTTTCACAGTAGTACACGATTTACAGTAAGCCTTATCCTAATAGAGAGAGAGAGAGAGAGAGAGAGAGAGAGAGAGGTGGGATGGTGGTACACTGGGAGACAGCTTATCCCATAATTGGTGGCTAAATTTAGAGCCCTTGGGGAATTTCCCACTCCTCTTACACCGTGAACAGAATTACTGACTGTATGTTCTATGACTTTCAACTTAGACTATTTTTCAACTTACATACTAACTTTACAGTAACTATACCTTTCATGCTTTTTTCAACTCATATTCTATTTTTTCACCTTTGTGATTACTTATAACATATAACCCATTTACATGTTAGACAATTGCTTTTACAGATGTACATGCTTTATGAAAAGAATTAGCATAGAAGTAGCGCTAATTTACGTAGGTAAATCATGTCTTGTCACTATTTTTTCACCTCTGAATTTATTTTCTCCCCCTTTATAGTACTTCTCACATTACATTCTGGCCTTTTCCATGTTAGACATTTGCTTTCACAGTAGTACACGATTTACAGTAAGCCTTATCCTAATACATACATACATATATATAGATATATATATATATATATATATATATATATATATATATATATATATATATATATATATATATATATATATATATATATATATATATATATATACTAGATTTGGTTTTAGCTAATAAAGAAAATATCATTAGCGATATAGGGGTTGGTGGACGACTTGGTAATAGCGATCATGAAGAAATTAAGTTCAAATTTATTTGGGATGTCTGTTCCCTACTGAAAATACCTCCACCGTTCCTAATTTTCGTCTAGGAGATTTCGATGGCTTAAGAGCTTATTTTCGAACGGTATTCCACAGGGAGATTAGCTATTTGAGGGAAGGCCAGGTCAGTGGGGAACCCCAGGTCATAGGTCAGGCACAGGAAACACGTGGGGATGTTCGTCAGGTGTCTGTGAGGGGGGAGGTGGTAGATAGGAATGTAGTCCAGGTGACGGGGATTAACTCAGCTCCAGTACCAAACAGACGTTCAACCAGTGAGAAGTATAACGAGTTAATAAATATAATACACGGAGGCCAAGATAGATATATTCCTTCAAAACCGTTTAGAACTAATAATTCAGAACCAAGATGGTTAAACAACGGATTAAAATCTCTCATAGGCCAAAGGAAAGGAATATATAGAAAAATAAAACGTGGAGAGGAACACTTACGTAACCGATACACGATTTTAAATAGAGAAGTAAAGAGGGAGATAAGAAAAGCAAAGAGAAGTTATGAAATTAAGGTTGCAAGTGAATCAAAAGAAAACCCCAAGGGTTTTTATCAAATGTACCGTACAAAAAATAAAGATAGGATAGGACCACTCAGAACAGAATCAGGTGACATTACCAGTGAAGATAAAGAAATGTGCTCCATCCTAAATAATTATTTCATATCAGTATTCACCAAGGAAAATCTAAGCCTGGTCCCTCAAGCAGCAAATATTTACCATGAGAATACGGAAAATATTCTTAGTAAAATAACCATTAGTAAGGAGGACGTATTGAAAGAAATTAATAAGTTAAAACCTCAAAAATCGCCAGGTCCGGACGATATATATGCAAAAATTATAAAAGAAACCAAAGAAGAATTATGTCAGCCACTTTTAACGTTATTTAATGACTCTTTAAGTTCAGGAGAAGTTCCAGAGGCGTGGAAAACCGCAAACGTAGTGCCCATCTTTAAAAAGGGTGATAAATCAGCTGCTTCGAATTATCGTCCGATAAGTCTAACGTCAATAGTAGGAAAAATGTTAGAGTCAATTTTGGCAAATAAGATTAGAGAACACTTAGAAAGATTTAATCTTATAAACGAAAGTCAGCACGGATTCGGGCAAGGACGATCCTGCCTCACAAATTTGTTGTCATTCTACTCGGAGGTCTATGAGGCAGTAGATAGCGATAAAGTTTACTATGTTATTTATCTGGACTTTAGTAAAGCTTTTGATAGGGTCCCACACGAAAGGTTAGTTAGAAAGGTTCGAGCACACGGTATAGACGGCGATATCTTAAAATGGATAGAATCCTGGCTGAAAGGACGAAAGTAGAGAGTATTAATAAATGGAACTAAGTCGGACTGGGGATTAGTAACTAGCGGTGTACCACAGGGTTCAGTACTCGGTCCCTTATTATTTATCATATATATAAATGACTAGACTTAGGAGTCAATAGCAGCATCAGCAAATTTGCCGACGATACAAAAATAGGGCGTATCATTAACTCGACTGACGATTGCCATAACTTACAAAAAGACCTCGATACATTGTCCAAATGGTCTAAAACTTGGCAAATGGAATTTAACGTTGAAAAATGTAAAGTACTTAACGTAGGCAAGACCATTGGAGATACTAAATACAGCTTAGATAACAAAGAAATTAGCAAATCGGTATGCGAGAGGGATCTAGGAGTTATGATTAGTAACGACCTTAAACCAAGGCAACAGTGTATTAATGCGAGAAATAAAGCAAATAGGGTCCTAGGATTTATTTCGAGAAGCGTGAGCAATAGATCATCTAAAGTAATACTGAAACTTTATCTAGCATTAGTAAGGCCACATTTAGACTACGCAGTACAATTTTGGTGTCCTTACTATAGAATGGATATTAATTCGTTAGAAAATGTACAGAGAAGAATGACTAAAATGATACATGACGTCCGGAACCTGTCATATGAAGACAGACTGAAAAGACTAAGTCTGCATTCGCTAGAGAGGCGTAGAGTAAGGGGAGACTTAATTGAGGTGTTTAAGTGGATGAATGGTATAAATAAGGGCGATATTAGCAAGGTACTTAAAGTGAGCATACAGGATAGAACTAGAAATAATGGTTTCAAACTAGAAAAATTCCGTTTCAGAAAGGAAATCGGTAGAAATTGGTTTGGTAATAGAGTAGTAGACGAATGGAATAAGCTACCTAGTAAAGTAGTTGCTGCCTCTTCTATCGAGAGTTTCAAGCATAGGCTAGATAAGCATATGACATATAAGGGGTGGATATAGAATAAAGAAAATCTTATAATCAATAATAATTCAAAAAAATTCTTTTCAGGTTACACTATGATAGTCTCTATTCTCCTTTCACACTTTCCTGTAAAATGTCCACGCCAGTTTTTCTATACGGCGTGGTGTTCTTTCTAACTTTTTCCTGCCGGCTTCAGCTGGAGGGTTTGGAGGGCGGGGGAGAGCCTTCTTCTTTGCTATCCTTATCTCATTCTAGTAGTTCAGTTACTCTTCTAGGAGCTGCCTAGCATGGGCCAACCGGCCTACTGCAGTTATCCTCTCTTCTTATGTTCTTATGTTCTTATATATATATATATATATATATATATATATATATATATATAGAGAGAGAGAGAGAGAGAGAGAGAGAGAGAGAGAGAGAGAGAGTGTTGCCTCCCCCACACCACTGTCGCTTTCACGAATCTGTCTGCGCTCTCCCGCCCCAACACTTTCACTTTCTGCTGCCCTAACCATCCCCACATCACTACTTCCTGCCACAGAACACATAGAAGGAATATACCTGTGGAACAGTCACGATGTGACGTCTGTCCCAGTCCCACGTGGTGATATCGTTTCCTTCCCCAGCCAGGAAAATACGCCACTATATACAGCTTCCTCGTCCTCGTCCACATCTGAAGGTATGTGTTGCTGCCTAGATGCAGCACGTGGTGCAGGCTGGCCGTCCCCTGCCCTCCTATATGTTATATATTTGACCTTCCTTGGGGAAGGGACCTCCTCATCACTGCTGCTGGTAACCTCCTCAGGCTGCATGTAATCGACATCGAGGGTGTCGTCATCCAGTGGGGAATCACTATCCCCTGTAAAGGTATCCAGGGTGACTTGTATCTCCTCATCTGACAGCCCACGACGCGCCATGTCTGACCTGGGTGACTGCTGACAGGTAAGTGGAGGATCACAGGGTCAGGTGGGGTTAATCTGGGTCTAGGGGATTATCCGCCTGATGGCGAGTAGGTGAGGCTTGCGTAGGCGGCGAAACAAAAATCAGGCGCGAATTTTTAAAAATGTGAAAATTATGCAACTTGCAATGTTGCCGCGTTAATTCACGTCGCCAGGACATGAGTGCACATCATGTGCGGACGTTAATTCACGTCGCCGGGACGGCGCAGGTTAAGGAATTGTTGAACATACAGGATGGAAGTAATGCTAGTATAGTGGCTGGGGAATGGCTAGGAGAAGGAGGGAGGTAAGAAGACAGGAAGAAATCAGTAGGATAGAAGTTGTGGAAGCAATGAAGAAAGTTAAATTGGGGAAAGCCCCAGGAATGGATGGAGTGTGTGGTGAAATGCTGAAGCATGGGGGAGAGATAGTAGTAGAATGGATGTGGAAGATGTGTAGATTGGCCTGGGAGGAAGGTACAGTCCCGGAGGATTGGAAGTCAGGTATAATTATTCCCTTGCACAAAGGAAAAGGGGAAAAAGAAGTGTGTGGTAATCATAGCGGCATTTGTCTTCTTAGTATAATAGGAAAAGTGTATGGTAGGATACTTATTGACAGAGTTAGAGAAAGAACAGAGGAATTAGTTGGAGAAGAACAGGGAGGCTTTAGGAAGGGAAGAGGTTGTGTAGATCAGATATTCATTCTTAGATCTTTAGTGGAAAAGTTTCTAGAGAAGGGAATGAAGTTGTATGCGGCTTTCATGGATTTGGAGAAAGCATATGACAGGGTGGATAGACAAGGATTGTGGAAAGTATTAAGAATATATGGAGTAGATGGGAAGTTGTTGAATGCTGTGAAGAGTATGTACGATGGTGCTAAGGCTGCAGTGCGTGTGGATGGTGAACTAAGTGAATTTTTCTCTTTGAAAGTTGGGTTGAAACAGGGATGTGTCATGTCTCCATGGTTGTTCAATCTATACATGGATTGGGTAATAAAAGAGGTACAAGGTAGGGTAGTGGATGTTGGAGTTGCCATGATGAGAGAGGATAGTGTTTGGAAACTCCCTGTACTGTTGTTTGCAGATGATACTGTGTTGTTGAGTGAAGACGAAGGGGAGCTGCAAGGCTTGGTGGATGAGTTTGGGAGAGTGTGTAAGAAACGGAATCTAAAGGTGAATGTAGGGAAGAGTAAAGTGATGGTCTTTGAGAGAGGTGAAGTCAGTGAATGTACAGCGAGGTTGGATGGTGAGGAATTGGAAAATGTGAGTACGTTTAAGTACTTGGGTAGTGTGATGAGTAAGGATGGAGGTTTGCAGGGTGAAGTGCTTGAAAGGGTACAGCAGGGAAGAAAGGTTGCTGGTTCTTTGAAAGCAGTGATAAGAAACAGGGAAGTGAGCATGGAAGTGAAAAAGTTACTACATGACAGTATTGTGATACCAACTCTAACGTATGGAAGTGGAGCTTGGACATTGTTGGAAGGACACAAGTCAAGAGTGAGAGCAGTGGAAATGAGTTATTTAAGAGGAGCCTGTGGAGTCACATGGAGAGACAGGCTGACGAATGAGGATATGAAGGAGCGTTGTGGTGTGGATGTGGATGTGATAGGAAGCGTTATGAGGAACACACTGAGGTGGTTTGGCCATGTGGAGAGGATGAAGGGTGAGAGACTGACGAAGAGAGTGTATGTGAGTGAAGTGGAGGGGGGAAGAGGAAGGAGGAGACCGAAGATGAGATGGAGGGATGGGGTGGAGAGGTATATGAGAGAGGCGGGTGTGAGTTGGGAGCAGGGCAATGAAATGGCGGGGGACAGGGCGACGTGGAGGCGATTTGTTTGTGGCCACCCCAAACGGGATTGAGACGTCTGGCAATAGATTGATAGACAGACTTCTAAATACTATACATTCAGTTTCTCAGCACATTCCCCAGCTTGTATAATTTCAGCAATGAGACTGCCAAGTTACCAATAAACCGATTATTATTATCATCATTAGTATTTTTTTGTTATACACACATATATGAAAAGATACGACAAAAATGCCATTTCCAGTGGAGTTCAGTTTGGTAGGAATAGCTTGTTGTTGTCATAGTCAGTTTTGTCGCACCCAGTTGAGTCTAAATTGGTAGATGTAACTGGTCGTTGTAAATGAGAGGATTAATTTGTTGTTGTTATGGTCAATTAAGTAGCACCCAGTTGAGGCCAAATTGGTAGATATAATTGGTTTTTGTTGTAATCGGTCTTAATCTGCTACAGAGCCAGGGGAGATCCCGTGAGCACTCTCTGCCCTTCGACGGCCGTAAGGTACTATTGTATCCGTGGCAGTATCAAATATTTCTCTTGTAAGACTGTGTATTTCTCCTTTCAGGTGTTTGAAGGAGTTATAGTGACGATAATATGTTTTCTTGAATGTCTTACGTAATTCTGTTTTGAAAATTCCTTGACTGAGGAATTTTCTTGTGATCTGTTGGATTCTTGTAATGTTTTCCAAATTTGTACTTGCCTTTGCAACCCGTAGCAATTGAGACATGTATACACCATACGATGGAACTCTAGGTATGTTTGCTGATAAATTTGGGTATGATACAATTTCAAGATTATAATCATCCTTCTATCATAGAGTTTTGTTGATATAACTTTGTTTTCTATTTTGATATTAACTTCAAAAATGCTTGCTTGACAGTTGTCGGTGTTTCCTTTAATACTAGTGCTTCTGGATATATTCATTTTATCCTTTCATTTATTTCTTCATCATTGTTTAAGGATATTAGACCGTTAGTGAATCGTCTAGTTTTGTTAAATTTCTTCGCTACTGGATATTGAACTTTTGACATTTGTTCCATCCACTTGAATTCTTAACTATATAAGTATAGATTTGTCATGAAAGGGGCTGGGTCAGTTCCCATGGGTATTCCTATGCACTGTTTGAAAACCATATTTTCACCAATAAAAAAAACAGTTTTCTACCAGGTAATTTGTCATATCTATTATCTGATCCTCTGAGAACGTCAAGTTTTTGCCGTCTCTTTTATTTACCCAGTATCCTTCGCGTTCCTTTAAAAGCAACTTGCACTCTCCATTCCAACTTCTTTTTTATATCCTCGTGTTCGATCATCGTGTATAACTTTGAAAAATCATGTGTTGCTACGTTTCTTGCATTTCTCTTGTGATTGATGGAATCAGTATCCTTTCTGCACATTTCTGAGTTATCACATATCCACGTACTGTTGATTCCTGTATATAAATTTAGTTTATAACAATATCTTTTGTGCTGCTTGTAAATTACTTTATAAATGTGTGATAATTTTTTTTTTTTTGCCAGTGATTTTGTAGCAAATACTCTGGAGGAAGTTATGAATCTGATTTTTACAGGGTCTTTATGCATTTTTACTATACTATGTATGTATGGTAATTTTTTGTTATCATCATCTACCTCGATTCCGGGACTAGAAGAGTATGATGACTAGTTTTCATCTATCGTATTCTCTTTACCACTAACTGTTGTATATGTTTCGGAGGCTTGATCTATCATGCCCAATTCCTGTAAAAGTGTTTTTTTTTTTTTTTTTTTTTTTTTTTTTAATTAATAACAGAACAGAGGAAGGAAAAACACATGAATAAAAGAAAATAATCGATACACCAGATTACTGGTGTCCTCCATTCATAAAACAACTGTATCAGTTGGGCTTGAACAGCTGTGGATTGAAGTTTGGAGGGAAAAATCTCTGGGGAGGCGAGCTCCTGAGAGATGCAGTTCGGGAAATAAAAGAATTCTGATAGGTAATAGTTCTGCAGTATGGCTGAGTGACATTGCAGTCATGAGCGCTGCCAGATCCCCGTGTAGCACGAGGAAAGGCGTGGAGAGGTGGCACAATGGACACAACTTCGTCTGAGCTTTTACCATAAAATTATCTGTAAAATAATGCAAGGGAGGCAACAATCCTTCTTACTTGTAGGGAAGGTAGTTTATTTATAATAGCAGGGTTATTAATAATTCCAATAGCTTTGTTCTGAACTTTGTCTAGTTGTTTTAATGCAACCTCTCCACATCCATTCCAAAATGGTGAGCAATATTCAAGCTGAGAGCACACATGACTCTTGTAAATTACAGCTAACTGCTCGTCAGTGAAGAAGTTACGGACTCTGTACAATAATCCAAGTTTCTCTGAAGCGGTTTTAGCAAGTGATCTGACATGAGAGGTCCAGCTGAGGGCATTGTTAAGTGAGACGCAGAGAATTTCATTTCTTCTGGAGATGGGAATATTAGTAGCATTGTAATATACTTTGCAGATGATTGCTACATTATTATGTGCTTTGTCTACTGGGACCAAAACATAAGACTTGTGTTGCTTCCTTATCTTTGAGTACTGGTTTTGGCATTTTGCATCAGGGGTGGAGGGCACGTGAACGCAACGCACACACACACACACACACACACACACACACACACACACACAAACTCAATATACATATTCGTATATATATATATATATATATATATATATATATATAGATAGATAGATAGATAGATAGATAGATAGATATACAGTATATATATATATATATATATATATATATATATATATATATATATATATATATATATATATTTGCATACATAACATCCGCTCTGGCCTCAAGAATTTAAGTGGGATTTACTAAGTACTAAACCACTGAGCTCAATAATATGGAGATGCTATCACCGCCGCGGGCGTGTGACTTTGGCCGCTATATTGAAACATCAGCACTCGTCACTTATGATTTTAAAAAATATATATATGGATTATGATTTTTTTTTTTCTACTTGGTTCAACGAATTATATGGGGTCCATTTAGCCAATGAGTATAAAACAAAGCCATAGGTTGCTCCAGTGCAGTACTTACTCTTCATGGCACTAAGGCAGAGAAAGATACAGGCAGAAAGGGAAAAGATAGTGTGGTATTAACGTTGAAATGATAGTGATGTTGAAGCTGTTTTACGTCGAAGTAATCGTGTTGAAATGGTGTGGGAAGTCCTTAGATTATGTAAGCCACGAAACCGAATGTCCAAATTGATAAAGGCCGGAAGAAACATGGAAATATCTACAAGAGAGTGTGAACACAAGAAAAGAGGACATGGAAATAAAGACCGGAGATAAATGGGTCCATTTTAGTGGCCTCATTCATGCAGGGATACTGGGGAAGAATCTCCCCCCCCCTCCCCAGGGGGCAGTAATCTTACAGAATTAGCAACAAGATATATTTCTTGTGAAATGTAATGCAATTTTTCTTCGGTGAATTCCTGTGCCCATTTCTACATCCGTAAGCTGCACAGTGCACCATGACACTATATTTTCCGGAATCATCGGCTGCTTTCAAAAACCTATTGAGCAGCTCAGTACAAAAACCGCGGGCAACAGGCGTGGTGTAACATGGCTGCCAAGCACCGCTCTGGCGGCGGACACACAAATTACTCGGTGCTACCCATGAGAAAGCCTCTCCATACTATACAGCTCGGTGTACTAAACTATAAGCAAAATATATGAGGGTATTGAACAGAAGAGATCAAGGGAATATTTTTTTCTGTTTCGGTACGATTTGTTTGAAAGGGGTAACCATGTATTAATATATCCAGCACAGGAAGTCCTCATGAACAAAGAACCAGCAATACGAAGAAAGGGAGCAGCAGCAGACCCAATGATCCCTTGGAGGCAGAAATAAGGAGAGAGAGAGAGAGAGAGAGAGAGAGAGAGAGAGAGATTGAGTGCTTCCATCACTGCTGGGACGCGACAAGTATTCCCCCCAATATTCAGAGGGAGACAAGAATATCACACTGCTGGCCAATAATATACCCACACTGTCACGGGGTTTTTATAATATCACTGGGTTTTTAAAATATCTGCTCAATATTATTTAATTGATAATAATATTCAATAATATTGAAGAGCAGGGACAATGATTGTCTTACTAAATCAAGCAACGATTACTTTACGCTAGCTTGCTTCGCACGATTCTCTAAGAACGAGAATTTATAAACTTTCTCAACAGTACACAGCAGAGACTAATTACTCACAAATGCTGAATTAGTACTGTTAGCCTCTGGAGAAAGTTACTTCACCCCTGACAATAAATAACTAATACTAATAATAATATCAGGTTCTTGCTGATGCTTAACTCCTAGGTGGCACAACGGATTTTAAGTTAATACAACAAGACTGGTCTAAGTACCAGTTATGAATAGCAAAACGTTTATGCAAGCTAGGAGCTATATGGAAATAAGCTTAATTATGGAGAAATGAAACAAGAGTTTACATTACATTAAGCTCAAGAAAAAGAACTGTTAAATTTATTGATTACAAAAATAAATTTAACGTTACATTTCAAAATCAAATTAATGAGATCGCACTCACTCACTCACTCGAGCTAAATACTTATGCCTAGGAAAAACACCTTAATTAAACTCTTAAGACTAGGAAAATACAAGAAGGAAATACTATTCGATGAATGCTGCGTATCACCCAAAGCTGAACTAAGGATGGGAGTACTGAGAACTGTGAAGTGGAGTTTGGGTACTAGCTGACCTCTCACACTGCTGGCACAGGACCTCTCTCCGTCACAGCAACAACTGGACTAAGTAAGTCGTGGGAAAAAAGAGGGAGCAGTAGGCCGCATTTTTCTAACGGTCGAGTGAGCGAAACGCGCCCAAAACAAATCGCTCAGCGGAAGCGCTAATGTCTCACACAGAGACGATCACGTATGACAACGAAAAATTGATTTGACAAAGCTTCCGTCCGAATGACCGGTTAACTGAACGATAAACAGTGAGTTTTCCACTAATAGTTCGTGGCTTCTCACAAAAGGGAAATGTCGCGAATTTGATTCGTGACACACACTCGCCTTCCATACAGGTGTTGTATAAATACACCTGTTTTATAAATGTATTTCGTTATGGCTAGGTAAGTTTTAGTTATGAGCTATGTTGGCTTAAGCTGGATTAAGGCATTACTGGGTAGGTTTACCTGTATTCTTCTGTTATGTTATTTCTATTTTATGCTTTTTTTTTTTTGTTTTTTTGTGACCGACTCTGGGCATAGGCTTCACAACCTGCTTTCAAGGCCCAGTAGTCCTCCTACGTACCGCACACCTCCACATGTCACCACTGAGAGCGATTGTATTGTATATGCGTGGAAAATATTGTCAGGGTATATTTACTTATGTTCTGTTATCAGCGAAGGTATGTTGTGTTACGTTAGTTGAGTTGATGTTAGCATGGGTTAAAAGAGGTTAGACCAGGTTAAACATGGTTTTGTTATGTTTGATTAGGTTGTATTAGATGAGCTTAGCTTATATTAATTTAGATTGGGTTAAAATTGATTAAATAAAGTAAGTTAAATTTCCTTACGTCATAAAGTAATCAGTTACATCGGTTTAGTTTAGTTCTTTTTTTTCTACGTTGGGTTCCAATAGTTTGTTAGGTTAGACACTTACTTATCTTGAAAGAGACTGAATAGACTTCAGATCATGCTAACAGTGAACTAACTGCAATGTAGATATTGTTGTGTCTGTTTAATGAACCTATAGTTTACTAATGAATTTAATACGTAGATAACGACAAAGCGAGACACTGACACACACGGGGGAAACAAAGGCGTTGGCGTGGGGGAAAAAGAGCTATTTACAAACTGTTCAGTGAAGATGAAGAAGACTTAGATTTATGCCTATCGGCAGCACGCGGGGCATTAAGGAAGACAGTACATTTTTTTTTTTTTTTTTTCAAAATGCCATCCTTCCTGCTGCCACAACTTGGACGATTTGCCTCTGTCAATACCGACGCCGAAGCTGGACATTCAAACGCAGATTATCCGACAGTGTAAGTCTGAAAATACACAGAACAAAATACCCGTTGTGTTGGTTCACACTCTGGTCATCACTTTTCTCGCTGTCACTTGAATTATCTGGCAAGAGACACGGTTTGCCTAGATTGTGGTTCAGTGAAATTGTTCTCAATCTTATCTAGACTCTATTACTCCAGAGTAATAGAGTATAATGGAGATCCAGGAACCCTGCCACATACCTGTCCTGTTGTGATAGTGTTCCAAATAATATTGACCGGAATATTTTACAGTTTAACGAAGGTTAACGAAATGGTCCAATTCTATTGATCTGTTAGCTGATGTGTTTATTATTATTGTTAGTGTATTCTGTGTGCCTCTGGAACACTTCTGTTTAAAAATATACATCAATCTCAGATGATTGGGTGACCCTTAATGCTTAGGGAATTAATGAAGGCTATCTAAGTCCTCACCTACAAAAGTCTCTCCTACACTGTATAAGAATCCATGAAAGTGGCAGGAATAAGAGACATCATTGGACTGGTTAGCCCCTAGAACTGTAAGCCAAGGCAAAATATCCGAAGAAGTTCCGATATTGGCCGTATGGAATCTGAAAATCACTTCAACAGCTGCCTCAAGTGCATTTTAAGGTGAAGCATATTTGTAGGAGTTGTCTCTCCGGAAATTTCAAGGACTGTATTGATGAAAGAACGTGTGTGATGCCTATTTTACTGTACACTATATCCTGCTCCTACCATCTACTTTTGTTTTCATTTTTCACCATAAAAACGCTTAACCTCCTTCACGCAGACACACCTGACTCCCATATATACATAATTCTCCCCGCATACACACCACATTTCTCATATGTGTTACATATCCCACACACACTGCGTTCTCCACAAAGAACACATTCCCCACACACACCTTGCCTCGTCGGGTTGAACAATGCAGCTGTTTAGGGTGTATCGTTTTACACAGCAACATGATTCCCAGGGTTTATGGATGGGAAAGAGAATTGGCAGAACAAATTTTGTTGGGCGTACAGTCACTTCAAATGTCTCTCTCTACAACAGTTTTGGCAGTAGGACACTTGAACAATGTAATTCGATAAACATATGGGATTCTGTATCACGCTGGTTGTCGTGCTTTCCAAACCAAGTGTTATAGGGATACTGTTGACATTGCATCTGTTCAGGAAAATAAATTGTGTGTGTGTGTGTGTCAGGATCACTTGATGGTCGTGATGGTCAGCTTTTACCCTCCCGGAAGGTAGCTGAGAGCTCATATAGTCCGATCTAAGGGCAAGGCTGTGACCTTCACACACGCACACACCCGTCCCCTTGCTCAAGGGGGACAGTAACCACCCACTTCGTCAGTGAAACTTTTCGCAACCTGAGCGAGGCGCGAACTCCCGTCCACCAGTTGGCAAGCGGGAACGTTACCACTGCACCAGCGAGCGGTGTGTGTACTGGTGAAATATTTGACAGACTGATTATGTGATATGTGTATGTCAATATAAAGCGCATCAAAGAAGACAATGTTTATTTATCTATATCTATTTACAGCCAGTTTCCTAATTCCTGGAAGGGGTGGCCACTAACGAATCGCCTCAATGTCACTCTGTCCTCCGCCATCAAGTTGCCCTCCCTGCAACTCACACTTACCTCTCTCATATACTTACCCTAAAATCTGTGCAGATGAGAGAGAGAGAGAGAGAGAGAGAGAGAGAGAGAGAGAGAGAGAGAGAGAGAGAGAGAGAGTGCTAAATCCTTCTAATTTCCCCAAGACTTCAGAATTGGCTGGTTAAAAAAGGTGGAGATGAGATGGTGGCGATGGTAGCGCTGGTGGTATGATGGTGATGGTGGTGGTGGAGTGGTAATGGTGGTGGTTGTGGTGGGGTTGGTGGTGGTGGTTGTGGTGATGTTGGTGGTGGTGGTGATGATGGTGATGGTGGTAGTGGTATGTGGTCGTTAGTGATAATAATGGTAGTGGTGTGATGGTGGTGGTGATGGTTATGGTGATGGTGGTGGTGATGGTGGAGTGGTGGTGGTGGTGGAGGAGTGGTGGTGGTGGTGATGGTGGCAGTGGTGGTGGTGGTAGTGTGGTGGTGGTACTGGTGTGTTGGTGGTTATTGTGTGGTGGTGGTGTTAAAGTTGTGGTAGTAGAATCTTTGTTTAGTGATCGAAGTGGTGGAGTGTTTGTAGTAGAGGAATGGTGATGAAACAGGGTTCGCTGTAATAGTGGTGATGGTGGTGAAGTGATAGTGAAATGGAAGTGGTGGAGAGATGGTAGTGGTGGTGGTGGACTGGTGGTGAAGAAATAATGGTGAAATAGAAATGGTGTCTAGGAACGGTGATACAAGAGCACGTGAATTGAAAAGTACTGCACTTTATACTAATATTTTCACATAACCTATAATTATACGTCTGTAACAGATAACCATTGGTGCACTGAAAGTAATTTGCATGTTGTACTTTCACGTTAGTCGATCAGTTCAAGATACTGATTCAGAGGCATCTGAAATTCAGTGGATCTTTAAATTAGTACTATTGCCCCTGCGTCCGCCGAAAGCGTGAACCGGGCAATATTGTGTGTGTGTGTGTGTGTGTGTGTGTGTGTGTGTGTGTGTGTGTGTGTGTGTGTGTGTGTGAACAAAATAACTAAAATGATTTTGAACCGACTGAGGGTCAGCCGAGGGGATGACCTACTGTTTTATAGAACAACAGATAAAAAATCTAGGTCACAGGGCAAAGTCAAAGGTTGATCCAGCATTGTTCAACTTAATCTGTTTTCATTTAATATAGACCAAACTTACTGGATGGACTGAGGGTTAGGCAAGAACAAAGAGGTTCAAGTTAGAAAAAAAAATCCGGTCAAAGGTTAAGGTTACAGGGTAAGGGCAACATGCGACCTATGTATGTGTTTGTGTGTTAACGTAACTAACACAATTTATATTTCATTTAGATTAAAGCTGATAAAATGACTGAGGATGAAGCAAGGGTCTGACTTTTTTTTTCACTAGGTCAAATGTTCAGGTCACATGGCAATGTCAACCTAAGCTGTTTTTATCTGATTTAGATCGAACCTGGTGGACCGGCTGAGAATAAGGCATGTATGACGGTATTCAGTTTGGAGAATAATCAAAGATCGAGTTCACAGGGATAGGTCAACTGTCAAGATCGCATGACAAGGCCAACTTGAATAGTTTTGATCCGATTTAGATCAAACATGATGGAAGAGTTTAGGGTCAGGTAAGAATGAAATACAGTAAATCGATTTTGACGGCAGTTGGCGGAAGGTCAAGGTTACAGGGCCAAGTCAAATGTGTGGCCCTTAGACCGGCTGCAAGGCGCGAGTGTTGCACTCTATGAAGGCCCCTTCCTGTATACTGATTGATATTTCCTTAATTAAGGATATAAATGAATGGAATAAAGGATAGAAACGAAAAAAAGAGGAGATAGGTTAGTAAAAGATGAGTGGAGAGAAGAGGTGATGAAGAGAAGACAGAGAAGAGGAGAGAAGGGAAGAGGTTAGAGTGGAGGGAATGAGGACAGACTTCGTTAGTGAGGTGGGGAGTCATTTTGCTTCTGCCTGGAAGCTCACATGAAGCCCTCATTCTCCATTTACCTACTTTCCTCCCTTCTCCTCCATTTACCTCCATCTTCCATCCATCCCTCCCCTACTTACGTCCTTAGGGTCCTTTCCATCTCTATAAACCTATTACCATCCCCATCGTCTCTCTCTCTTATGTTTGTCCCCTTCCTCCCTCTATTCTATTTTCCCCTCTTCACTCCTTGCACCCAGTGTCAGTACTCCCCTTCATCCTTATTTCTGTTTTATCTCAGTCCTCAACTTACTCTTCTCCCTTTTACTTTCCTCCTTCCCCCCCCCTCTCTCCCTATTTACTTTCCTTCCTCTTTCCATGCATTCCGTGCTTCAGTCTATCACTCTTTCATTCACTGTCTCCTGACTCAGTTCTCTCTCTCTCTCTCTCTCTCTCTCTCTCTCTCTCTCTCTCTCTCTCTCTCTCTCTCCGTCTTCCATTACTTTCTTCTCCCTCCCTTGCTTTCGTTCCCTCCTTCCCACCCTCTTTTCTCCAATTTCCTCAGCCTCATTACTGTGCTTTGTTTTTCCACCATGATCTTTATTCCACAACGTGTGTGTGTGTGTGTGTGTGTGTGTGTGTGTGTGTGTGTGTGTGTGTGTGTGTGTGTGTGTGTGTGTTGTACTTCCTATATGTTGTGTATTTCTGTATAAAGATATGTATCTGAGTGCATATGCATTTTTCTTTGTTCAAAGTGTGCGCATAATTGCTTATGTGTTCGTATGTATCTGTATTCATAAGCTTAGCAAAACATTTCAGGAAGCGCCTGGCTGAAGTGGTCCCTTTCCTGCAGTCCATCGGATTCTGCGATATGTCTGGGGCTACAGTAATAACAACAACAATAATTCTGTTCCCTGTGGCCAGAGCAAGTAGAACATGAACAAAAATCAACAACAACAGTTCTATCCCTATTCTGTCTCCTATTATTCCTTCCCTCACCACCACAGACAAAAAAGACAGTTCAATCCCTACTCTTTTTCCTATAACCATTCTTCCCTCTTACTTCCTTTTCTCCGAGATTACGGCTCTTCTTCATTCCTCTTCTCCCTACGATCCACAAACACCAGACCTTCTTCCTGTACCTTCAGATACCAGTATATATAGTAGTCTGACAAATTTTCAGGGATTATCCCTATTCTCTCACCCACCCACCCTTCTTCTTTTTCAATCATTCACTGTGATGACCAATTTTTCATTTTCATTCTTGCTACCTGGCCTGGAGAGGGATGCCTTCAATTGGCAGCACCGATATGTCCGGGCGGTGAGCTACCGGTTTTACAAACGTCATTCAGTGCCCTCCTTGTCCCCTTACAGGAGGATGGTGGACTGGAGAAGAAGGGTGGCTTTGGCCTTCACCCCACTGAGTTTACGTTCAGATGAGCCTAAGATTGCAGCTACTACTACTGTTACTACTGTACTACTACCACTACTCTACTGCTACTACTACTACTACTGCTACTACCACTACTACTACTGCTTTAACTACTACTACTACTACTACTACTGCTACTATTATTACTACTATTAACACCAATACCAACACCACCACTACCACTCTACTACTACTACTGTTACTAACCGCACCACCAGCACTACTACTAGTACCACTACTATTACTAACACCACCACCACCACGAGGAGTGCTATACTGTTAATGCCACCACCACCACCACCACCACCACTACTACTACTGCTTCTACTCCTCCTACTACTACTAACACCATCACCACGACCACTGTCACTACAACTATTACTGCTACTACTTCAACTACTACTACTACTACAACTACTACTAACCTCTCCTGTTAGACGAGTCTCTCTTAAGCTTAATGAAATCGTCTGTCAACCTCTAAAGTCACGAGCTTTCTCTCCAGCTGACCGTTAACTGCTCTATACAGCCTGGGCTGTTCCGAGTGCGACTGCTCAATACAGCCCTGGCTGAGCAGGTGAATTTCGAATATAGTGCCATGGTGACCAAGGCCGACCCATGCAAGCATGTTTGAGCCTTCAAAACCCAAACCGAAACCGAAAAAGAAAAAGAAAACGAAAGCCATACGTTCCAATAGGGAATCAGACACTTCGATGTTCATCCATGGCTTTACCAAGGTAAATATTGAACTAATATTTCGTTGCTATATACTTTGACATGTGTTCTCTCAGTTCCTAAGACAAAATTTGGCCTTTGGGAAATTTCACTTTTACTCCTATGTCTGCGCACCACGGACACCTCCAAAAAAACGCCATGTGCAGTTAACGGGTTAACCGTCTGGTGGTGAGACCGACCCTAGGCTTATGCTGCAGGTGACGCCAGATGATGTTGTGTTGAGGAGAATGAGTCATAGGAGCCTGAGGGTGTTGATACCGTCACCGTCAGTGCTCTCATGGTCAAGTCAACTCTAGCATTGTATGCCAGCTGAACTAGAAGATTTTGTTCTGTTGAGAGAGAGAGAGAGAGAGAGAGAGAGAGAGAGAGAGAGAGAGAGAGAGAGAGAGAGAGAGAGAGAGAGAGAGAGAGAGAAATTTCCCACCTTAAGTAGAACACTGAACTGTAAATATGAAAATGACAATGTAGTAGACGAAGAAAAAAAAAATAGTAGTTGCAGTTGCAGTAGTTAGGTCCAGGTTCGTCTGATATGTGAACCCAGTGGACTGCAGGCGGAAGTTACCCAATTCCTGCAGTTCACCATCCTTTCAAAGGGAAGGGAGGGAAATGAAATTTTGTTTAACTGTGTAGCTGATACACCCAATTACATCTTTGCCACCACGTGAAGGCATCCATATCCACCCCCACCCCCCCCAGATGTAAAAGAAATGTGAGCAAAATTTTACCATCTTAGAATATTATATAATAACGGACATATTCAAGGAGTGTTTTTAAATATTCGTGTTGGATATTCATACATCCCTAGGAGGTACCGATCCCAGAGCTCCGGGATGTGTGTGCTGCGTCAGTATCTTCTCTTCCTATTCAGCCTTATTCTCTCTCTCTCTCTCTCTCTCTCTCTCTCTCTCTCTTTCTGATGTTTTTATTACATTTCACTGACTAGACAGGAATTTTTCCACCAGTGGTAAAGCTGGATCACCATGGTGGAGGGTCGTAAGGTCTGAGTAGTATGTACAATATATCTGTGTAACTCTCTCTCTCTCTCTCTCTCTCTCTCTCTCTCTCTCTCTCGGTGATGTTTTTATTACGTTTCACTGACTAGACAGGAATTTTTCCACCAGTGGTAAAGCTGGATCACCATGGTGGAGGGTCGTAAGGTCTGAGTAGTATGTACTATCGCTGGCACTTATAGCTGGTACAATCAGGGTTGTCAATCCTCTTTTTCCTTGGTGTGAATCCCGTGCAGCTCGACTCAGTTACTCCAAACCATTTACTGGTGAGAAGGAGAGTCACTGGGAGATGTCTGGCGTAAATGAAAGGGGTGGTGGTGTTTGGGGGTGGGAGGGCAGGGGTGGGGAGAACATGACTGAGTAGATGCCAAACCAGTGTAATACAGATGTGGCACCAGCGTATTAGTAATAAACGTAGGTTTACGATGTGAATGAGCTAAAACAACCTCTTTTTAGTGGTAACGACACCGAGTTACGGACTCCGCTTATATCTCAGAATGATTCTACAATCTATGTGTTGAGGTTAACCTATACAGGAATAGTCATTTAAACGACAGTGCCAGAAGTCTAATAAATGTTCACAGCTGGAAGTGGTGGCATGTTACATAGGTTTTACAGGGTAATAATCGGTGAAACTAATTACAGTTTTAACGAACAAGCGGCAGAAGGTATTGCAGCAACATCTGACCTTATAACAGATAACCCATAAAAAACAACTACAGTAAGTTTTGCATAATATGACCATACCCACAATAATATGGGCGTGTTCGACATTGCGTAAGCAAGGCTGCAGTTAATGAATCCTTGATGATCTCTTAACTTTTGACCTACATAATTATAATGTTTATCATGAGATTAGGACTGACCCTTATTGCACAGTATGCTATATTTGCTTGTTCATGAATATTATTGACATCGTAGGATGTTGTGCCGGAGACGTTTAGGAGTCTATAAGTAATAAAGGAAGAATATTTTAATAATTCAGAACACCCACCAACCAACACCAGGACCTTTACATTTATCTTTGTTAGTAATCAGTGATTTAACGAATTTATATACGACATTATGATTTGAAAGTGAACCGTGGTATTTCTCATTTATCCTTGTTATTAATTAGTGATTAAACGAACTTATATGCCACATTATGTTTAAAAAGTGAACCTTATCTTGAGGTGTGTGTGTGTGTGTGTGTGTGTGTGTGTGTGTGTGTGTGTGTGTGTGTGTGTGTGTGTGTGTGTGTGTGTGTGTGTGTGTGTGTGTGTGTGTGTGTGTGTGAATTATCAGGTTCAGTTATTTTAACATTATTGTTTTAGCGTTCTGCAACAGTTCAATTATTAAACATTACCGGATGTTGTTCTTCCTCCACGCGTGTATGTTTCCGTGATCGGAAGATCGGAAGGTTTTCTCATCTGAGAACACCACCCTGGACCAGAAGTCTAGGTCTTTGTCGACATACTGACGTGCAAAGTTAAGCCTGGCAGCACGGTGCGCTTCAGTGAGCAACTCCTTTTTGGCCAGAACCTGGTGATGTATTCCCGTCTTACGAAGCCGCCTCCGGACTGTAGCGTCAGACACATCCAGCTGGAGTCTGTTCCGAAGTGCCACAGCGTTCGTTATGGGGGTTTCCTTAGCCGCTTGTATAATGCACTCATCCTGTGGAGGTGTTGTTACACGGGAGCGTGGTGGCATGGCTGTAAGGAAATATTATAATGAGAATACGTCAATGGAAACAATTATTTTACATGCCCGTAGGAGCGGTGGTAGAGGGAGGAGTGGGGGACCAGGGGGGGGCATGGTTTAGGGGAATGGGAGGGTTGGGGTGGGCGGGGAGGGAGAGGAGAATGTTGGTGGACTGTGGTGTGAGGGAGGATTGCAAGGGAGATGATACGTCACACTAATTGGCGTCCTGTTACCTATTCAACAGGATTAGTGTAACATAACTTCGTTGATACTGGTTTGCATTTTTATAGGTAAAAAGTATGTTATACATCGTTGACGCTGTACTACGTGTTAATGTCAAATACATAACTATAGACAGTATAAAAAATTAAGCAAAAACATTATGAAACAATGACATCATAGATGTTCGACATACACGAATGGCAAAAAAAGTAATTACCGACCAAATCTTTCATAGTTAGGCGCTCTTACCTCGGTTAGTAAGATTTCCTGTCTCTTCCCACCTACTGATTCGTTTTGCCGCAGTTGTTGGGGATATGCCTAACTGATTGGCGATGGCCCGAATACTGGAGCCTCCTTTCCGCAGACTGATGATCTCCCCTTGCAGGGCTACTTGCTTTTCATGTCTGTTCACTGTGACTCCTGAACTGCCAGTGGTGTAGGAATGCTTTGTGGTGTATGGACAACACCTCGGTATACACCCAGACTCACTGAGAGACGAGACATATTGGAGCCAAGTTTGAGGTTGGCAATCACCAGATGGATGGTTTGGAGGTTGGCCCCTGCAGACAGACATATTGGCAGTTGGCACAAGGCCTAGGGAGTGCTTGAAGGAGCTGATGGTTCTATCCCGGCCTAAACCATTTGTTTTATATGACTACGAAAGATTCCAGCAAGTCCCATATTCTCCGATAGGTTATAGAATGGAGGATGGCTGAACATTTACAATGAATGAATATAAATTACAAATGTGTGTTGTCGTTTCCGTATTATTGTATGCATTTACTTTGTTGATGCAGTGTTACAGATTACCATTTGTCACTCCCACAATCAGTGAGAGAGACTTGCATGGCGAAGATTACATGAATACAGGTAAGATAAAGGAACAGATATCGTATGATTTGTGTTCGTAACATGATAACCCCATTAACATTATAATAATCCAACCTTAAATTAATGGAACCATGAAGGAATCGATGTCTGCAGTATGTTCTATGCATTGTGTAATTTAACTTAAATCGAACACACTTGAAGAAACTCATATTATTGTGGGTATGGTCATTTTATGCAAAACTTACTGTAGTTGTTTTTTATGGGTTATCTGTTATAAGGTCAGATGTTGCTGCAATACCTTCTGCCGCTTGTTCGTTAAAACTGTAATTAGTTTCACCGATTATTACCCTGTAAAACCTATGTAACAAGCCACCACTTCCAGCTGTGAACATTTATTAGATTTCTGGCACTGTCGTTTAAATGACTATTCCTGTATAGGTTAACCTCAACACACAGATTGTAGAATCATTCTGAGATATAAGCGGAGTCCGTAACTCAGTGTCATTACCACTAAACAAAGGTTGTTTTAGCTCATTCACATCGTAAACCTACGTTTTTTTTTTTTTTTTTTTAATGTGCTGGTGCCACATCTGTATTACACTGGTGTGGCATGATGTCAGTCACGTTGCCCCCAAACACCTGCCTCCCACCACTTACACTTACGCCAGACATCTCCTAGTGACTCTCCCTCTCACCAGTAAACGGTTTGGAGAAACTGAGTCGAGCTGCACGGGATTCACACCAAGGAAAAAGGATTGACAATGCTGACTGAACCAGCTATAAGTGCCGGCGATAGTACAATATATCTGTGTAACTCTCTCTCTCTCTCTCTCTCTCTCTCTCTCGCTTTCTCATAATGAATGTTCTGCTGTAACAAGTGATTTAACACGAGAATAAGGTGCTTGTCACCAAGAAATGGCCTGAAAAGGTTGCAGAGCCGTGCTATTGTTCCATTGTGCCTTGAGCTACGAGGAATAAACTACAATAATACGAGAAACATCCACTAAATCATGGTAAATGAACTATAGCTATGGGAACGTCAGAGGATTTCGTTCAAAATAGAATCATTAACTATCATATTCTTGCTTTTGTAACTTCAGACGATTTCGTTCAACTTCGTATCGGCCTCTCGTCGTCTGGGGATTCAGCTCACCAGACTGCAGTACACGGGAAGCCTCCTTAACCCCCGAGCACACGGATCCGAAGTCTGGGGGGTTGGGAAATGGGGTTGGGGGTTTGAGGAGGGTGTTGAGGGTTGGGGTGGGGGCGGGGGGATGGGGTTCGGGTTGGGGGTTGAGGGTTGGGGTTGGGAATTGGGAGTTGGGGTTTTAGGTGGGGATTGGGAGTTGGGGGTGGGAGGTTGGTGGCTGGGGGTTGGGGGTGGGAGGTTGGTGGCTGGTGGTTGGGGTGGGAAGTTGAGGGGTTAAGGTTGGTGTGGAGGTTGGGGCCTGGGGCTGGCAGGTTGGGGGATGGTGTGGGGGAGTTAGGACAGAGTTGGTACTTGGTCTGGTTTGCACTGAATTGTGCAGGTTGGGTGGGTCGGGTGTGAAGGTTGGATGAGACAGGTTCCGTGTGGCGTCTGTACTTCAGTGCGGGGATGAATTGAAGAGGGGGGAGGGGGCAGGCTGAGAAGGAAGGAAGGAAAGAAGGATGGAATCAAGGAAGGAGGGAAGGGAATGGGGGCTGAGAGAGGATGAAAGGGAAGGGGAACTGTACATAGGAGTACATCAGAGGTATGCGTACTTGCTCATAACTAGATCACCTGCATCTCTTAGGGCAAAACTAACCCGGCCCTAAACTGTCATCCCATCATCTCGGATGCTCTGATGTAACGACAGATTATTACTAGAATATATTGGTAGTCACGAAGAAGGGACGTACAGCTGTAGGTAGCGTTGTCTTTTTCTGCCATAGAGCTAAGTGAAGTTAGCTGCAAATGAATGAATATCTGGGCCAGGTTAGTGTAAAACAAGTGTAGTTACATTAAAGGTCTAGACAAAGTGGGCGATGAAAACGGTAGAAAATAGGAAGTACTAGAGAAAGGAAGATTAGAAGGAAAAGAATAGATGGAAAGGAGGAAGAGAAAGAAAGGATGAAGGGAAAGGGAAGCTGATGGAGCATATGATTGGAAAGCCCTGGAAAATTAACGCAATATGGAAATGAATTCAGCACATTGAAAGAGGAGGAGGAGGAGGAGGAGGAGGAGGAATGCAGATGGTTAGGAGGGAAAGAGATATGGAGAGGATATTGGACTCTGGATGAGCAGAAGGGGAGGAAAGGAGAAGGAAGGGGTGGGGGGGCAGGGAGAAGGAGCGGAAAAATAGAAGGAAGGGAGGAATAGAGAAAGGAAGAGAGGGGAGGAGAGGGAAGGGAGGAAAAGAGATGGATAGGAGAGAAGGATAAATGAAAAGAGGAGGAAGAGGACACGGGACAGCAGTAAAGGAAGCAAGATTGGAATAGAATCTGAGGTTGTAAGAGAGATTTGAAGGACGGAGGAGAAAGAGAAGGGAGGGAATATGGAAGGCTGGAAGTAGTAGAAATTGAAAAGAAAATCTGAATCGAGAGGGGGAGAAAAGGTGGGAGGGGGATGGAAAGGGAAAGAAGAAACATGAAAACTACAGAGTAAAACAAAGGAGGAGGAAGGAAGAGTGAGGGAAAAACTGGCAAAGGGAGCTGAAGGTAATACAGGAACGAAAATAAGGAGAAGGATGGAAAATGAAGGGAAGGGGAAGAGAATGGACTGAAAGAGGAAGGCATCTTAGGAGAGAGATTTAGAGGGCTGGGAAAGGAGAGGGAAGGACTGGAAAAGGGAGGGAAAGAAATTGAAAAGAAAGAAAAATGGGTGTAAGAAGAAGGGTTAGGAATGGAAGATAAAGGAAGAGAGGGAGGGAGAGGAAGAAAATGCGTTGGAGGAAGGAAATGGATGGGAGAGGAAGGCAAGGGAGGGAAGAGGAAGGGAAAGAGAGGGGAAGAAGCATGAAAATGGAAGGGAAAGGAAGGGAATGGGAGGGGAAAGAAAGGGAACGGGAGGGAAATGGAGGAACATGGATGGGAGAGGAAGGAAAAGGGATGGGAGAGGAAGGGAGAGGGATGGGAGAGGAAGGGAGAGGGAGGGGAGACAAAGGAAAAGAGAGGGAAGAGGGGGAGAAAGGTCCGAAAGAAGAAGGAAAACGGATGAAGAAAGAAAGTAACAAGTAAAACAAAGGGACGGGAGATAGAAAAAGATGGGAGAGGAAGGAAAAGGAGTGGAAATGGAAAGACAACGGGTATAATAAGAAGGGAAAGTGGTGGAAAAGGAAAAGAAGAGAAGCGGAAAGGGTTATAAAGGGAAATAATTGGAAAAGGAAGAAATTAAGAATGGGAAAGAAATGAAGAGAACTGAAGAATGGAGGGAACGGTTTGGAAGAAAGATGAACAGATGTGGAAGAGGAAGGCACGATCGAGGTTGCTAGAAATGAAGGAAAAGCGATGGAAAGAAAAAGACCTGGAGGAGGAAGATAAGGTGAACGATAAATAAGACCTGCAAACTTAAGAGAAAGGACTGGGAAAGGGGAAAAAAAAAAATAAACAGGCTTGATGGACAGAGAGAGAGAGAGAGAGAGAGAGAGAGAGAGAGAGCGCATGCTAAAACCTAACTAATGTGATTCTGCTAAGCTGATCAATTATAGATAACCTCGCTTCGTTAATTCCCAGTCACGTAAAATGAAGCTGTCATTGAGTTGGCATTAAAATGAAGGTCCAGTAATTACACCAGTTCCATAAATATATAAGCAACCTTTCCTTCGAAATTAAATAAATGAATAAATAAATAAAAGAAAAAGAAAAAAAACGTGATGTGCAGAAAAGTTAAGAAAAAAATTGACCACGGCAAGAAGTAAAAATCCTGAGTATACACAGACGGTCTCGAAAATACATTAGCGTTTGTAAAACATCACCACCAGTGGAAAGTGTATAAATTGAAAAAAAAATGCAAAAGAATGTCCTCAAAAAATATCATCGTTTACAAAAATATATTACGGAAAAACAATGCAACCCCACCGTCCGAAAGAAAAAAAATAAAATCAGCCCGGTAAAATAATACTTTACGCTAGTAAGTAAAATATTAAAGACTAAAAATCAAAGAAAAAAATTGACGCCATAAAAATACATAGATTTCCGAAAAAAAAACAAAACTGAGGTTCGTAATCATTTAATTTTGTCTCCCACCAAAAAAAAAGTCAGAAGAAATATCAATGTACTTCCCCCCCCAAAAAAAAAAAAAATCTCTCAAAAGAATAATTTTTTGGCAAGAAACTCAAATTTCGTAAGAGTCAAAGAAAGCAATAAATAAGTATATCAATAAACAAGAATATTAATTATTTAAATAATGAACACCAGAAAAATATATCAATGTTCGCCAAAAAAATGACTTTTGCCAAAAAATTTATGCCAGGAAAAATAGGAAAACAAAAATCGACGTAGGCAGAAATCGATGTGTTCCCAGCAGTGATCATGGGCCAATACCATCAACGTCCACAGCACCAGAGCAACTGACCACACAGCAACTGAGTCAACACACGGCCACACAGTTTGGACATTTTTATCACAGTCAGATAACCGACGAGTGCTCTCCCTGCCCTCCCTAAAAAAAAAAAAAAAAAAAAAAAAAAAAAAAAAAAAAAAAAAAAGCAGAATGGAAAAGCAATATAGCCGTAGGTGAAAAGTGGTGCCTGGTAAAAAATAAAAATGATACTGAAAGGAAAAGTGACACTCACCAACATTCATGTTCAGGAAACTCACCTTACACACACACACACACACACACACACACACACACACACAAATTTCCACAATATCCGATATCTGTAAAAAGAATTAAGGTTTAAATGGAAATTAGTTTAAGAAAAGTTAATATAATAAAAAAAATAAATAAAGATCGATGTTCGCCCCCAAAAGTCGACCCCAAAACACCTCTCATGGCAAAAAAAAAAAAAAAAAAAAAAAAAAAACTAGATGAAAGATTATTTTCAGATAAAGAAATGAATATAACTGAAATCTACCAAAAAATCGACGTCCTAAAATACTGTCATCATCCGCCAGGGAAGGCTTGGGTTTAACGCCAAGCTGTCACTTCTTTGAGGGCCCAAGGCGTGGCTCTTGTTTTAAACCGCTTCTTTTGGAGACACTGCAACGACAGTGGTATTGAGCCTAAATCCTTGTCCAACGCTCCCAGGCGGGGGACTCAGGTACTCTCGGCATTTAATGAAGCTCCCGAACACCTCTTCCATGCCGATTTATTTTTAGATGGAGCTTGTTGATATCGTTTTGTTAGTCATTTAAGCAGAGTATGGTGATTTTGAGTGATTTAAGTATCAAAGAAGAGGACGAAAAGGTGAAATAAACAAAATAAATCGTTTAGGAAGAGACGTTAAGGTACATCCGTAAACAGCGAGAAAACAGGCCTCACCCACACAGCCAGAATTCAGGCTGAGTCTATGGTCCGTAATTTCGTCGGTTAAGGAAGTTCCCTAATACCTTTTTCTAAGCGATTTATTTTGCCTCACACCTCACTGTCCTAGTCTGTTATATAAATCCTCCCAAGATTGCCATACTCTGCATAAATAATGAACTAAAATATATTAACCTGCCATATTAAAAAACAAATCGCTAAGGAAGAGGTGTTAGGGAGTTTCTTTAGCCGACAAGAATACTGGCCTATTACTCATACACATGTCTTCTACGTATCTTTAATTAAAATCCTAAGGTAAGCTGGACTATATGTCATTCACTTTAACTTGGCAGAAATTTTGGTCCTCTTAAAGTTGATATTCCGTAGCTCATTGGTAGAATAAGACAGTACTACGGCTCCTTGCTTTCCATAACGCTTCCTCGTGACTAGCACCGTATTCTGGCGTTAATCTCCTGTTACAGTTCAGCAGCAATGGGAGAGATGGCAATTTTTTGCCTAGTTACAGTGAACTGACTATAGTTCTCTCTCTCTCTCTCTCTCTCTCTCTCTCTCTCTCCTTCTCTTGGGAAGATAGCTGGCTTAGGAGAAGGAAAAGAGTAAAAAATCCACGGTGCTAAGTACAGGCAGACGACAGTAATGACATACAGCCTGTTAAAAAAAAAAAAAAATCAGCCAGGGTACTTGTTGGTGGTACAGTGGGCGTCAGAAGTGGTGTGGCCTTTGCTGCTGTTCTCTCCTGCAGGTGGAATATTAGTGTGGTGGATCAACCCAACCCGATGACGTCATTTGGCCTCAGATCAATGTCACAAGCATCGTTTACTGCACGTCCACCACACTGATATTTGTAGGGTGGTGGAGAGAGAGAGAGAGAGAGAGAGAGAGAGAGAGAGAGAGAGAGAGAGAGAGACAGAGAGACAGAGACAGAGACAGACAGACAGACAGACAGATAGACAGACAGACAGACAGACACGAGACAGAGACAAAGGCGACATGGCTTATGATAGTGACTGTACGCAAATGGTGGTGGAGCGAAATGGCACCAGAATCATTGTTATACTTTTTTTACTCTAACTTAGCTTAAAGTCTGCTATCTCCCCATCTTGAATGCTGACTTATAGCGATGGATTAACACTAGAATTATGATGCTAGTCACGAAGAAAAGTTAGGGAGAGAATAAAGAGCCGCAGCATTCCCTTTTTCTGCATCTAAATTACGTGAAATAAGCTGCTCAAGGACGAAAACTGGGCGAAGTTAAGGTAAAATAAGTATACTTGCCATCAAAAAGAAAAAATGGAAATAAATAAATAAATAAATATCCATGCATGACCGAGGCCTTGGAAAACGTAAACCTAAGCGTCAACATTAATCACTTTGCCACCGGATGCCCTGCTTGACGTCAAGAGATGGCCCATGGGTAACACTGAACGCTCCATCCCACTCTCCATAGCCTGTTCCCCGACCCACCAGACCATGAAGGCTGTTCCACCTCTACATTTTATTATACCAGTGTCCGTCTAAGAAGTGACGTTCTTGAATGATCGTCCAAGCCTTACCCCTCGAAACAAACGTGAAAAAAAATATATATATATATATATATATATATATATATATATATATATATATAGTATATATACAGTATATATATATATATATATATATATATATATATATATATATATATATATATATATATATATATATATATATATATATATATATATATATATATATATATATATATATATATATATATATATATATATATATATACATATATATATATACATATATATATATATATATATATATATATATATATATATATATATATATATATATATATATATATATATATATATATATATATATATATATATATATATATATATATATATATATATATATATATATATATATATATATATATATATATATATATGGAGAATATATTAAAGACAGTAAGAGAAAGTCGACCCAAAATAGAATCGAAACACACACATACACACACACACACACACACACACACACGCAAATTAACTACCTTCTTAAAATCAACGTACCCTTCAGAGCTGACATCCGTTAAAAAGTAGTTCCTTATTAGAAATTGTACTCACTTTCGTAAACTCAGCGTATTCAGCAAAAACGAACAAATAAATAAATAAATATTAGATTTATAAATAGCAAATGAGTACATAAACGCGTGAGTAAATAAATAAATAAACAACGACATCCACCATCACCGAAGTTAAAAAATCGATGTCCGTACCAAAAATCGACGCCTGAAAAATAATCGACATCAACAAAATTCAATGGGTAAAAAACAAGAAATCGAATACAGCATTACAAAAGAGCAAACACGAAAAAATAGATCTGACACGTCAAAAACTGGAAATCCTCGAATAATATTGCCTTTTAGAACAATGACGTCCACAGATTTTGACGTACGCAAAAAACAGACGTCCGTAGCAAACAGGATGTCAGAAAGAAAAGCTGCGCAACAGGTTAAACTCGACATCCCATAAAAATGAAATGGAGGGGAATAACTTTCATTTTATGGTGCTTCATGAAACTCATCCTTTTTATGTTACTGAGTTCAGAGTGATATTGTCTAGGTAAATCTAATTGGGAATGTGGAGAGAGAGAGAGAGAGAGAGAGAGAGAGAGAGAGAGAGAGAGAGAGAGAGAGAGAGAGAGAGAGAGAGAGAGAGAGAGAGAGCTATCTCACATCTGCGTGTCAATTCCCCAGTCAGTCCTGGCATCAAGGGTCTAATTGTCCTGATATATTTGGGAAACTCGGCTCGTTCAGGATTCAATACCCGAGCGAAGTTTGGAGCCGGAATTAGATGAGTAGTTAAGCAGGTGGAGAAATGGTGTGGGCTGGGTGGATGGGATGGGTGGGGGAGTGGGTGGGATGTGGTTTGGATGAGTGAGGGAGAGTGGGATGGGAAGGGAAGATCATGAGAGGGGATGGGATGTGTTTAGGATGGGTGTGGAAGTGGGTGGGATGAGTGAGGAGTTGATGGGATAGAGTCTGGATAGGTGAGGGAGGGAGGGGGACGGAGTGGGAAGAGAATGAAGGGAATGGCGTGTGAGTGAGTTGGAGGCGAGTGGGATTGGGATGAGAGGGTAGGTTGTCCCTAGTATGGATGCCGTAGTGGGTGAGAGGGGAGTGGATGGGGGATAAAGATGTAGGTAGGATTGTGGGTGGGATTAGGGTGGGAGTGTTGCATGGGGGCAGGGAGGGTGTGGGATTGTTTTGGATGGGTGTGGGAGTGTGAGGAAGGGGAGTAAGAGGACGAATGGTATGGAGGTGGATGAGACTGGGGAAGCAGGGGCATGGGATGGATTTAAGATCGGTGTTGAACTGAGTGGGAGAGGAATGGGAGGTAGGGTGGTATGGGAGTGGGCGGGATGGTGGGTGGACTTGGTGGAACTGGAGGGGATTGCTGCATGGTGAAGGGAGAGGTGTGGAATGAGGTTAGAAAGGGTGTGGGACTGAGCGGGAGAGGTAAAGGAGTGGGAGGGGGATGGTGAATGTGGAATGGACAAGAGGGTAGAAGACTGGGGCGAATGAGGAAGTTGAATAAACTGTATGGAACCAGCATAAGGTGGGTTACAAAGCTTGTGGAGTAATGGGATGGGAGTGAATGGTGAGAATGGGTATGGAGGAGGGTGGGAGGGATTTGGGAGAGAGTTGGAGGGTGACAGGGGTGGTATGGGATGGGTGTGGGAGGGTGGGATGGGGTAAAGATAGGTGGTGGATGGGGATGGAAAGGGGAATAGTGTGGGAAGGAGTTGGGATGTATGGGTTAGAGGGTGGGAGGGAAAGCGGAGTGGGGGATGGATTAGTGTGGGTGTTAGAGCTGTTGGGAAGTGGGAGGGGAGGGGATGGAAGGGGTGTAGGAGGGTGGGATGGTGTTAGGATGGAAATGGGAGTGAATGGAACGTTGGGAAGGCTGGAGGACTGAGTGAGTTGGGTATGGGAGTGGCTGGGAGGGGAGGGAACATAATGAGTGGTTAGGGTGGCATGAAAGTGGAATGGAATTGTGGGCAGGGAGTGGGAGAGGTGTTCACGGGTGGGGAAACTGTGCGTGGATAAAAGGTAAGTGGAAACATCACAGGAAAATTGGGACTGAAGGGGATAGGGTGGAATGGGAAAAGAAGATGGGAGGAAAAGGAGGTTATGGGATGGAGAAGGAAAGGATGGGGTGAAAGAGGATATGGGATGGAAAAGGTGAGGATGGGATAGAATATGGTAAGATAGGTGAGAGGATGGGAATGAAAAGGAGAGGATGAAATGGAAAAGGAAAGGAGGGGACGGAAAAGATGACGAGATGGTAAAGGAGATGATGGAATAGAAAGGCTAGGACGGGATACAAATGAAGTGGATGGGAGGGAAAGAAGAGGGGAGGGTGGAATGAACAGGGAGGTGAGAGGGAAGGATGGGAGGGAAATGGGTGGGATGGGTGATAAGTGGGCTGAATGGGAATATGGGAGAGGAAATTGAGTCGGATGAGAGAGGTGGAATGGGAAGGAAAAAGGTGGCAGGGGGGAGAGTGGAAAGTGAAGAAATAAGGACTAATGAGAGGGAGTTTGTGAGATGGAAGGTAAGTAAGTGGAATGAAAGGGACGGAGAGAGATAGGAGAGTTGGAGTGAGATTGAAATGGGTGTGATGCGACTGGAATGAAAAGAAACGGAAGAGGATGGAATGGGGTGGGGAAAAATAGGTTGGAATGGAAGCTAAGAGGATAGGATGGGAATGAAGAGGAGGCGATAGGAGTGGAGGATGTGCGTCCAATGAGAAAGATGAGGGTGAAATGGTAAGGTAGAGAAGTGCGTTCGATGGGATGGACTGGGATGGAATGGGAGAAAGTACGATGAGGAAGAGGATAGGGTGGAATGTGAAGCAAGGGGAATGGAAAGAAAAGAAGGAGAATGGGATTGAAAGCAAAGAGATAGGATGGGATGGGATGGGAGAAAGTGGGATGGGAAGGAAGGAGAGGGGTGGTGGGATGGGAAGGGAGGGGGAGATGGTGAATTGGGACAAGAGGGGATAGTGAGTCGGATGGAAAGGAAGTGGACAGGGTTCCTTCTCTCTCTCTCTCTCTCTCTCTCTCTCTCTCTCTCTCTCTACTTGAATCCCTGCCATACTTCCCCTTACGCCGGTCTGGTCATATTGTCTTGTACAGTACCTATTAACGAAATTTTCTCCATTTCAGCCTCCTCTCTCTCTCTCTCTCTCTCTCTCTCTCTCTCCTGACTACCCCATCGTCTTCTCTCTGCAGCCCTTATATTGGAGCTTTATTGCCCTACACTATTTCCCTCCTTTATTAAAGGCTGTCCTTTTTCTCTTTTGTTCCCATACTGCTCTCTCTCTCTCTCTCTCTCTCTCTCTCTCTCTCTCTCTCTCTCTCTCTCTCTCTCTCTCTCTCTCTCTCACACACACACACACACACACACACACACACACACATGTTTGGTCTGTTTCTGCTTGTCTCTGTCTGTCTGTCTGTCTCTGTCTCTCTGTCTATCTGTCTTTATCTATCTTTATATCTCTGTCTGTCAGTCTGTCTGTCTGTCTGTCTCTGTCTGTCTGTCTGTCTCTCTCTCTCTCTCTCTCATCTACCCCTGAACGCATCACCGCGCCTCGAGTGCAAGTCCCGGAAATATCTTATCAGGCTGAAGTTAGTGACGATAACAGAGGGTTTATGAGGCGGAGATCATGGCGACTTTGAAGAGGGGAGAGACAGTGGAGAGACTGGGGAGAGATTGTACAGAGACAGTGGAGAGATAGAAGAGAAACAGTGGAGAGATAGTAGAGAGACAGCGATGATGGTGGAGAGATTTCGGAGAGACAGTGGAGGGACGCGTAAGAGATTGTGGAGACATATTGGGAAGACAGTGCAGACACAATGAAGAGGTAATGTGGAGATGGTGAAAACGCAGGAGAGAGAGAGAGAGAGAGAGAGAGAGAGAGAGAGAGAGAGTAACATGAAATAGGAGCAACATCTGGTAGGTTTTGATATGTATCCCGTTATAATCCCTGGGTCAACATATTCAAGACTGAATAATAAAAATATAATAGTTTTTAATATTATGTTTGGACACAACCTGCTGAGAACAGTAAAGTAATGGACTTGAATTACGTTTCCCTGACATAAATACTCGCACTGTAGAATATATATATATGATCCATTCACCGATTCCTGTAAAATATCCAGAAGCTTTGCATATTGTATGGGATATCTGGTACTGCATCATAGAGGGATTAGTAAGTAGTTAAGTGCCTCAGGTATGAGGTTGCTGTCCCTTCCTGTCTGCAAATTAAACTGTCCTGAAACAGGAATCACTGGCAGTACAAGTAGATTTGGTTCTGAAGTATATAGTAAGATGAACAGTTACTTCAACATGTGACTGAACTGGCCATCACACACACCACGATATACTTTACAAATGGTCAAGGGATTGGTAAATGAACCTAAACTGTAAATTACGTGATGTGTGTATCACAAACACATTAGATGCAAATTACACGATGTAAAGAAAGAAAATAATACAAATGTGAGAGGGATGTATGAGCTACAAGC
This sequence comes from Coenobita brevimanus, assembly GCF_032717465.1. Taxonomy (NCBI): domain Eukaryota; kingdom Metazoa; phylum Arthropoda; class Malacostraca; order Decapoda; family Coenobitidae; genus Coenobita; species Coenobita brevimanus. The sequence continues at coordinate 8,198,441 of NC_136992.1, read as the reverse complement.
GCTTTCACTCGCTGCGCCTGCTGAAGTGCTTACCCTTCCATGGACATGGCTCTTCCACGCATATAGTGACCAAAACTTTCAAGTTTTGGGCTCACAACAAATTACCTCGCCTCGTTTCACCACCATTCGTCGCCGGTCACCAAAATAATCCTCAAAGAACATCAGTACCAACCAAACTAGATATGTCAGTAGAACCCCGTGGTTTACCTGTGGGGGGGGGGGGAGGCTGTTTGAAACTGGCCCCCGGGCCCCCAATTGAGGGGGGCCCCAAAAAGCCTTAAAAATTTATAAGCTTTTTTATTAATATTTAAAAAAATATATATTTATCATCCCGACAATCCCGGCTGAGATATTGGATAAGTTTTGAAAATGAGGGGGGCTAGGTTCTTTGCGGGGACCCCCTCCTTTTTGAGAATGAGGGGGCTGGGTTCTTTGCTGGGCCCCCCTCCTGGAGTGGGGCCTCTCAAAGAACCTAGCCCCCCGGGCCCCCAAATCTCTAGGTACGCCCCTGGTAGACCCCCAGTGGTTGAGTGTGAAGTGTTATGTTACAAATGTTTGTTAGAGTTCAGCATTTTGTGACATGCATACATACATACATACATGAGTGGAGTACTTAGACACATAAATTCGTACATACATATAAACACACAGACTACACGAAAACAAAGGTGACAGTGGGCAATGACTAGAATCTAGAACACAGTGTATCAGTACAGTACCAAAAGCAGGCCAATTCCTATGCTTTATTTCTAGACGGGGACATCCAAATGAATACCACGCATTAACTTACTTTAGAAAGGCCACACCAGGACTGTAGTGTAACTCTGGTGACCGTAAAAAGGAAGACTGAGAGTTAAATTCCAAGCATAGGTTACCTAACACACACACACACACACACACACACACACACACACACACACACACACACACACACACACACACACACACACACACACACACACACACACAAACAAGAAATAAACTAGTTCTCATTGGAACCACGTATAGTCACGGGTAATTTAAACCACGTACAATCAGGCGTGACTTAAACCACGTATAACTAGGGGTGATTTATCCTAAGCGTAAAGGTGGGTGAAAGAATCAGATGCAAAAGTTAGTATGTCTTCAAGTTTAACTGACTGAACACAGCATGCACAAACAGTTAAAACCAGATTTTCATAAAATCAAGGTGTTGCTTGGATGCGGAGTATAGGATAAAAGGAATAAGTTGTGAAGCAGTGGTGTTGGTGAGATATTTATATAGAGATGAATAAATATCGCACCAACTGGGAGGCGATTTGTTTGTGGCCACCCCAAACGGGATTGAGGCGTCTGGCAATAGATAGATAGATAGATAGAATAATTTGTTCACAGTTAGAACGAGTTTGATATGAAACTCACCTTTTCAGTAAGACTTATAGCAGAACTACTACTATTTATCTTGCATGCTAAGTCGTTGTATGTAGAGTAATTCTACCGTCTTTTTTTTTTTAAGCTTCCACGTCAGTTTATCTACTGTATAGCTCCTGACGTTGCTTTTCACGGTTTTCCTGCAGGTTTTTGGTGGTTGGTTTGGTAGAGAGCCTTCTTCTTTGTTATTCTTGTCTAATTATTTTAGTCTAGTCATAATCTCGACCATATACTTCTTGCCCCATAACTTGATACAGATTTCCCGCCTCTTGTAGCATAAAGCAGGTAGCTTAGTGGTGGAAAAAGACAGTATTATGGGTCTGCATTCCTTTCATAACACTTTTTCATGACTAGGATTATTGTTTAGTGCTCATTTATCGCCACAACTCAGCATTAACGAAGGGGGTGATGGCATTTTAGGCCAAGTTAGGGTAAACTGGGTATGGCATGGCCAACCGATTCACTGTAGTTAACACATTTTCGTGATCTGAGATGTTCGTTTTGACTTTGATGGATTTGGTGCTGGGAGGGAGGGGGGTGTGTGAACGCAAAACCTTCTAGCGTTGTTATCCATCTTAGAAATGAAAAAATCCATGACAGTCTTAATATCTATCTATCTATAGCCCGAGACGCCCTAATCCTTGGCAAAGTGGTGGCTCGCAGACAAAACGCCTCCAAGTCGCTCTGTCACCCACCATTTGACTACTCCTCTCCCTAACTCACCCCTCCCTCATATACCTCTTCAACTCCATCCCTCCACCTCATCCTCGGTCTACCTCTCCCCCTCTTCCTCCCTCCACCTCACCTACCACATACACCCTCTTAGTCAGTCTTTCATTCTCCATTCTTTTCACATGTCCAAACCACCTCAGTGTATTTCTCCTAATCTTCTCAACAACATCCACATCCACCCCACATCGTTCCTTCACTTCTTCATTCGTCAACCTGTTCCTCCACGTCACTCCACATGCTCCTCTCAAGTAACTCATTGCCATTGCTCTCACTCTGTGACTTGTTCCCCTCTTTGCAAAGGTCCACTTGCCTCCGCTTCCATACGTCATGGTAGGGATCACAATACTATCATGCAGTGACTTCTTAACTTCCATACTCACCTCCCTATTTCTCATCACTGCTTTCAGTGTACCAACGACCTTCCTTCCCTGCTGTACCCTCTTTCACGCGCACTTCATCCCCCAAAGTTCCATCCTTACTCATCACACTACCCAAGTACTTGAATGCACTCACATTCTCCATATCCTCACCATCCAACCTCACTGCACACTCTGTGACTTCATTCCTCTCAAACACCATAACTTTACTTTTGTTTACATTAACTTTCAGCTTGCTCCTCCTATGAGCACTGTCCCAAATTCATTCACCAAGCCTTGCAACTCCCATTCATCTTCACTCAAAAGTAATGTATCATCAGCAAACAGCAAATACCGGAAGCTTCCAAATCTCACCCTCATTCATTAGAGCCACCCCCACATCCACTGCCTTCACCCCTGCACCTCCTTTACAACCCCCATCCATGCATATATATTAAACAGCCAATGTATATATCACACAACCCTGTTTCAGTCCCACATTGAGATCAAAGAACCTACTCAGCTCCACCATCCACTCGAACCGTAACCCTAGCTCCCTCATACATATTCTTACAGCACTCACCACTTTCCCCTCCACTCCATATATTCTTAATACCTTCCACATACCTTACCTATCTATTCTGTCATAGCCTTTCTCCAAGTCCATGAAGGCAGCATAGACTTTCCTTCCCTTCTCTAGATACTCTCTCCACTAAACATCTTAGAACAAATATCTGATCTACACACCCTTTTCCCTTCCTAAATCCCCCTTGTTCTTCTCCAACTAGCTCCTCTGTCATATGCTTAACCCTATCAATGAGTATTCTACCATATATTTTACCAGTCACACACAGTCTTAATATCTATGAAAATGATGGCCTGAATGAATGAATAGGCCTATTGCTGTTTGTTATCCTTTGTACTACTTAGTTCTCTCTCTCTTTCTCTCTCTCTCTCTCTCTCTAATGATTCACACCCCTTCGCTTCGTCTCATACCACCTCCTATATTAGCTTTTTTTGTCTTTGGTGTCTTTCTTCTTTGATGATCGTCCCTTCTTTGTGAACACCAGCCAGCTCTCAGTCTTAATGGGCTCTTGCAATTCTCTTTCGTACAGTCTCTCTCTCTCTCTCTCTCTCTCTCTCTCTCTCTCTCTCTCTCCAGACAGCATCATAGCAACTCGATTGTGAGTCCTGGAAATATCTTATCAGGCTGACGTTAGGGACGGTAATGCGGAGATCAGCACACCACTAAGATTGGAGAGATAGCAGAGAGATAGTGGAGAAAAAGAAGAGACACTAGACAATAGAATGTCTGGAGAGATAGTAGGGTGACAGTGGAGTGAAACTGAAAGGACAGTGGAGAGATTCAAGGCAGACATTGAAGGAAAAGAGGGGGAGAGTTGAGAGACAGCAGGGAGAAAAAAGGGGTGTTGGAGAGAGCGAAGAGACAGAAGAGAGACATGAAGAGATAAAGAAGACAAAAGTAGAGACAATGGAAAGACACTGAAGGAGATAGTGGAGAGATAAAGCGAAGAAAAAGAAAAAAGACAGTGGAAAGGGACTGCAGAGACAGGGAAACAGATTGTGGATAGAGAGGGAGGGATATGGGAGAGATAGTCGAGAGACGGGAAGAAGATTGTAGATAAGCACTGGAGAGAGATAATGAAAAGTTCGGAAACAGTCAGTGGAGAGAATGGGAAGACAGCGGAAAAACAGTGGAGAGATAGGAAGTTTGAGAGAAGGTGGAAAGATAATGGAGTGGATAGTGGAGTCATGAGAGATAGTGAAGAAATAGTGGGACAGACCCTCAAGAGATTCTGAACAGACAGAGATGTTGGGGAGAAGATGGAGAAATATGCGAGATAGTGGAGTGGTATGAAGAGACACTGGACAGAGAGTGGAGAGTGGAGACAGACGAGATCTAGAGGACATACAGTAATGTGAAGACATTTAACAGATAGTGGTGATGATGGAGGCATATATAGATAGATAGACAGATAGATAGATAGGTAGATAGATTTTATATATATATATATATATATATATATATATATATATATATATATATATATATATATATATATATATATGTATGTATGTAACTCTGTAGCTCCAGGGAAGGTGGTGAGGAGGAAAAAGAAGGGAAGAAGACAGAGAGGAAAGAAAGAGGGAGGAATTATGAAGGAAAAAAACAAAGGACAAAGGAAGATGGGGAAGATGAAGAAGGGGAAGGAAGGAAGGCGGGAATGAGGGTGGGAGAAAAGAAGGAATAAAGGAGGAAGAAAGGATGGGAATGGGATGCAAATGGATAGGAGATGAGGAAGAATGGAGGAAGAAAGGAAGTGAGAGAAAGAGTTTGGAAGACGGGAGAAAAGGAATTAGAACTGATAAATGATGAAAGGTAGAAGGGGCTGAAGGAAAGAGGGTGCGGGAGAGAAAAAAAAAAAAAAAAAAAGAGAGAGAGAGAGACTGAAGCAAGAAGAAACGAGGATGAATACAGGGAGAAAGAGAGAGAAAAAATGAAGAAAGAGGACGATGGAGGAGGAAGGGGAAGTAAAGAGCTCTATATATGAGTGAGATGGCTGGGAGAAGAAGCAGATTGAAACAATAACCTTTTTATTATGGAGAGTGAAAGCTCGATTAAGAGCCTAGGAATTATGTTGTTTGAAAGGTAAATATAGAAAATTAAAGAAATTACCCTGTTAACTTTAGTTACATTTTTTAGGGTCACTTTAATTAGGCATACAATTGTCATCCCTCCAGCTTGATTACTGACGTAGCAAGAAATTAACACTAGGTTATGAAAGAATGAAGAAGAGCCACGGAATGTTGACTCATAATATTGTTTTTTTTCCCCCTACTGAGCTACGGGAAGTAAGCTTCAAATGATAATAAACTTATCTGTAAAAAAATAAAAATAGAAAATAACCAAATGCAGGCGAGATTTCTTCAACTTACTGCGGCATATTTCCTGTAGCTCAGAGGCAGAGAAAGACAAATGTTAGGGCTCTGTATAATTTCCATAGCATTTCTTCGTGACCAGGAATTTTGTTCTCTTGTTAATCTATTCCTTCAATTTAGCATCTGAGTAGAAGAGATGGCAATTTTAGGCCAAGTGAAAGCAAAAAGAATTTAGTGAGGTTTTTAACATAATGTAGCTTATTTTCCTTAGTCTAATGGCAGAGTGGAGACTCTGTCACGGCTCCACATCCTTTCCATAGTGCCTCTTCGTGACTAGAAACATATTATAAGGTTAATCCATTGTTACAGTGAAAACCTCAGGATGGAGAGATGGCAAATTTTTCGCCTAGA
>NC_136992.1:7958532-8192531 GCF_032717465.1 Coenobita brevimanus | reverse complement strand
CTGGTTTCCTCCATTCACAAAAAATCTGTAACAGTTGGACTTGAACAGTTGTAGGTTGAAGTTGGGGGAAACAACTCCGGGGAAGCGAGTTCCAAAGAGATGCAGTTCGAGGAATAAAAAATTTCTGATAGGCAAAAGTTCTGCAATATGGCTGTGTGACATTCCAGTCATGATCACTACCAGATGCCCTTGTAGCACAGTGGTAGGCATGGAGAGGTGGCACAATGAATGGAACTTCATCTGAGCATTTGCCATAAAAATATCTGTAAATTAATGCAAGTGAAGCAATATTCCTTCTTTCCTGTAGGGGAGGTAGTTTATTTGTAATAGCAGGGTTATTAATAATTCTAACAGCTTTGTTCTGAATTTTGTCTAGTTGTTTTGGTGCAGCCTCTAACTTACTATGCATTCACTCACTATATGCTTTCTTTTGTGACACAGCCAGCCTCACCTCTTCATTCCACCATGCTGTTCCTTGCACCCCCTTTGGTCTTCTCTTCACCCCACACACCACCTCACATGCTGACAGATTTCTTCTGCGAATATCTTGCACACATCTTACACGTCCCCAATTTGCTCCAAATCATATTTACCAAGTAGCTCCTCCACTTCTCTCATATATTCTGCCTTTCTTTTCCCATCCTCATGCAAACTTTCTGCTCTCCTTCTATAGTCTACTTCCTATTGTCCTTCCTTTCTCCTACTCCTCCATTTCTTTTGAACCCTGACTTTTACCACCACCGTGTGGTGGTAAGAAAGTCCACACCCCCAACCTCTGTATGTTCTTGCAGCCATGACACACCTTCTCATTCTATCATCCACACACACATAATCATAATCAATCACTGCCTTCCATTCATTCAGTTCACCACCCACCCTTCTCATCACTCGCCACGTATACCTGTGGATCATTTTGTGTCTAAAGTGGGTATTGGTTATCACCAGCCCCCACCCCGTTCAAATGTCCACTAGAGCACTGCCATTCTCATCCACCTCAGCAGGCACATCCCACTCTCCAACTACTCCATCCACCTTCAAATTCCCTACTTTTCCATTCATATCTCCAGTCAAAAACATTCTCTTATTCCTTTCAACTTTTCCATGCACACTTCCACATTTGTCCAGAACTCTTCTTTCATTCTACTTTCACATTAACATATTATTGCTGTATCAAAAGAGGCCAGATTCTCAGCCGTTATAGGTCTACACCTAATGTTAGTTAATTCGTGTCCACATGGCATGGCATAAATGTGAAAAGGCAAAAGTAAGAGCACTGGAAATGGGCGTGCTAAGGAATGTATGTGCTGCGCGTAGAATGGTTAGGATAACAAATAATGACTCGCGAAAATATGGGGAAGGAAAAACTGCTGATTAAAGAGCAGATTAAATAAATGAAACTGATGATTAAAGTGTAAAGTAAAGGCTAGCTCATGGACAAGAGAATGCACAAATGGTACGGACATTTGGAAACAAAGGAAGAAGCAAGACTGATGAAACGGGCATATGTGAGTGAATTTGAAAGGGTGAGGCGGTGATGTGGGCGCAGAAAATGTTAAGATGATAGTAGATAAATGCGTGGGAAGGAGGGACATGAAAGTTCGAGAGGCTTTACTCCTTCTTTCGCAGCTTATTTCACGAAGATCAGTGAAAAAAAAAAAAATTGCTATGTCTCTACATCCTTCCCACAATACTTCCTAACTTGCATCAAATTCTAGTGTTCACCTAATGTTACACCTCCGAATCAAGATGGAAAGATGGGAATTTTAGGCCAAGTTAGTGTAAAAGGGATATCGTTATTCACGACTGAGTTGCCTGGATGAGATATATACGAAAAAGCATCGTAACAGACAACGGACTGACTTTCTCTGACAGGCGTATGTGAAGTAAACCTAAAAAGGAGAATACCCCCCAAAATGTGAAGATGCTGAAGTCTGTGAGACGGAGTTAGGATCCGGGAACTTGAATGATGTGTGAATGACTGTGTGGCTCATTTCACTGGGCCGTGTATGGTACTGATAGCTCTCTTATGTCTGTACTCTCCCTTTTCTTGTTTCTGCATTCTACCTCCTCCCATGGTGCTGGAGAGGGACGCCTTCATGTGGTGACACTGATATAACCATGTTGCTCAACTGCCTAGTTATACGAACATCCCTAAACTACTTCCCTATCCCTCGAAAGAATGATGGCGTACTATCGGAGAAGGGCAGCTTCAGCCTGCAGCCCACCAAGTTCACATTACAGATGAACCTTGAGATACAACTACTACTACAAACTCACTCTATTCTTAGGGGGGAGAGGTGGGAGAGATGATGATGATGATGATGATGATGATTCCAACACTCACTTAATGGAGGTAATGGAGAGTCCTGGAGAATATGATAAGGGAAAAAGTGAATACTGATGAGTTGTAGATAGGGTTTATGCCAGGTAAATGTACTACTGATGCAATATTCATTGTCTGACAACTTCAGGAGAAATATATTATAGGCAGGAAGAGAGAGTTGTACCTTGTTATTGTTAATATGGAGAAGGCTTTAGACAGTGCCCAGGGAGGTGGTGAAGTGGTCAGTGAGAAAGCTTGGGATTGAGGAAGTGATTACAACAATGTTCGAGGGTGCTCACACTCTGGTGACAATGGACAGAGGTTAAAGTGATGAGTTTTTCATGAATGTTGGTGTGCATCAAGGGTCAGTTTTAAACCCCTTGTTCTTTATCAAGGTGCTTGAAGCTCTCATGTGACTTCAGAATTGGATTCTCATGGGAGGTGTTGTATGATGATGATTTAGTGATAATTATGGAGAATGAAAGGGTAGCAAAGGAAAGATTTAGGAAGTGGTGAGATGGAAAGGGGCACAAAGGCCACAGAGTAAACATGGATACAACTGAAATTATTTATACGCGTATCGTGGGCTGGTGGCGGTACTGTCAAAGCAGAAGCGTAGCCATGTGCAGTTTCCCACGAAGGTGTGGGCAGTAGCCATATTTATCGCTTGGTCTACAAGGAAGAGCCATAATGTTTTTGCCTGCCTCTGTGTGTGTGTGTGTGTGTGTGTGTGTGTGTGTGTGTGTGTGTGTGTGTGTGTGTTCCCATTATATATCATGAACTGCTTGAACTATCAACACGAAAACTTCAGGGTATCAAGGTGTGGCCAAAATCTTGGCCAAGTTCGAAAATGAGCACTCGGGGTCAAGATCAAGTTACCTAAATGGCTGCCAAAAGTCAACTAATTTTGTATCGCCCACCTTTAGCACCATTGTAATTATCTCATGAATGGCTCGAACTATCAACATGAAACCGTCAGGGTATCAAGATATGGCCAAACTCTTGGACTTGGTCAACAGTGTATTCTGGCGAGCGATTACCATTCGGTGCCCGAATGCTTTTCCATCATTTGGTCAGTGTTTGTGGTACGTTGGAGCATAAGAGATGTAGTGGTATTACAGGTTAGCTGTAAGATAATGCTGATTCTCAGTGTGTGGTATATAAAGGACGGCATACAGAAAAAGATAGACAGGAAAGGACTAATCTTGCAAGAGAGTCTCTTGCGTGTGTGGAGGAGTTTTGTTATTTGGGGGAAGTGATATATGCTGGAGGAAGGGCTGGAGGAAGCTCAGTAGCATCGACAAGGAGTTTATGGAGTTTTTACCCCTCCTGACATTGATAGGGCTCTCCTTCCGTGCTAAGAAGTCCCTGTATGCTGCATGTGTTAGGAGTATAATGTTTCTACGATAGTGGGATGTGGGCAGTAAAGGTGGATATTCGTAGGCTCAAACCTAGAAAAATGAGAATGATTAGGTGAATGTGTAATGTGTCCTTGAATGACAGGTCTGGGGGTATTAGGACTGAATAAGAAGAGTTGAAAAAGGATGTGACTTGAATGTATCAATGTCGTAATGAGAAGGGGTAGACTGAGATGATTTGGGCACGTAGAGAGGATGAAGGATGACAAATGGGTGCAGAGGGTGAGAGTTATCAACGCTGAAGGAAGAGTTGCAGAAGGTAGACCGAAAAACTTTGGACCTTAGGGTTAAGGGATTGAATACAGAGACTGCTAGAGATAAAGCAGCGCAGACAACCACTGTTAGATGACCAAGGTTGTTGCATACAGGAACGTTGAAGCCTTTGTGAATGAATCTTATGTATTAGTAGTGAAGCATGGATGATGTTTGAGAAACCAAAATCAAGACAGACCTGTTAAAAAGGAATACTTCAGAGGTGCATGTGGGACTGTGGAGTGACATGGCGGGACAGATGGGCAATTGAAATGATGTCAGCATAGATATGTGAAAAGCAAAGGGAAGTACTCTAAGGTGATTCGGCCATGTGAAGTAAATGCAGAGTGAGACACTAACTAGGAGAATGTATATGAAATGGTTGATAGGAAAGGGAAGACTAAGAAGGAGGTGTAACATTTGGGGCGCTAAGTGTCTAGTGGAAGATACTGGTTCATGCGAAGCGGAATCAGCACAGAGTAAGGACGGAGAATCCTGGAGGCCCTTTTGGAGAAACTACTCTTCACACATACAGGCAGAAAGACATACATAGATACACAAACAGGCAGAAACCAGACAGACAGACATATAAATAAATAAATACAGATGGACTGATAGACAGATGAAGAGATACACAAATAAGCTTACTGAACTGCAGCCTTTGTTCCAACGAAGAGTGCATTACTATCACCCGTTTCCGTGCTGTACTGGACGATTTTGCAATAATGGTGTACTGGGGAGATACGTAAAGTTAAACAGATACACAAACAGTAGACATTACAGTACCTCCTAGCGTAACACAGCAAAAATGGTGCAACGTAGGGCAATTTTTGTAAGAACAAGGTACCGTCAAAATGCTCTAACTTAAAGAATAAAATAATTTCCAGTCCAATTGGGACACCAGTTCCTGAGTTATGACTCACTTCTTGACATCGAGCAGAGGCTGCAAAAGGCGGCCTTTAAGCGAGATATACATAAAAGCGTGAATTTAATGTGACAAAGAACACACACACACACACACACACACACACACACACACATATATATATATATATATATATATATATATATATATATATATATATATATATATATATATATATATATATATATATATATATATATATTATATATATATATATATATATATATATATATATATATATATATATATATATATATATATATATTTATATATATAGCAGCCATTGTAACAAGTACACCGCTGAACAAAGGCCTCCCTCAGCCTTCTCCACGAATTCCAAGACTGAGACAATCTCACACATTTTGCCTACAAACTTCTTCTCATCTCTCTACCTCCTGTCTGGCCGTTTTCTGTTGTACTCACAATCACTTGGTTTCCAATCATTCAGCCACTTTCTCCAACGGTTATCTAATATTCTTTATAGATGACCAGCCCACCCCCAAATCTGTTCTTTTATAACTTACATAATGTCTTTCTACTTTATTCTGCTCTCTCACCAAATTGATCTTTTCTTCCTGTCTCTTAAAGATATTCCAAACACTGACATTTCCATTGCTGTTTGAGAACGGATTAGTTGATTTTCCATCCATTTTGTCTTTTTCCAGGTCTCACAACGGTATGTCATAGCTGGAATTATACATTCGTTATATACTTTTCGTTTCATACATACATAATGGCAAGCTACTTTTCATTATGTCTCTATGTTTACCGAAAGTTTTCCATCCGTCTTTTATTTTGCAATCACGGTCTTTCAATAGTTTTAGTATCGCTCAAAAATAATTGTTCTCCTTTTGACTTTTTCAAAAATTTCCTTTGTATATTTTGAAGACGCACTTCGGTGTATTTCCCGATTAAACATTAGTTTTACTCCGGTTCATCTAAAGTCTTAGTTAGAGACTTTCTCTGTTCAGGCCATTTAACATTTCTTGCAAAGTTTCTGCCATTTCTGATATTTGGGCAATGGTTATCTATATATCTTAAATGGTTTAGGTTTCTCCATCTATGTTTACGCCTTTGTTTTCCCAGTCTAGTTTTCTGAAAATACATTCTAGGCATGCTGTAAACAATTGCGGGTGAAACTGTATCTCCCTGATGCACGTCCTTCTCAATCTTAATTTTTTCCGAGCCTTTATTTAATTTAAACGTAGCAGTTCCCACTTTATATATGTTTTCGAGCACTTTTACAATGTTCTCCCTTATTCCTTTTTTCCCGCAGTGAACTTATAATTACTGTGTGCTCCACTGAGTTGAATGCTTTTTCATAATCAACAAAACTCAAGCCCAGTGGTTTATTATAATCTGTGGTTTTCTCAGTTGGCTGATTAATTGTATTTACATGATCAGTAGTGGAATACCCGCTTCGGAATCCTTCCCGTACACAAGGTAGGTTTTCTTTTCAAATTTATTCTGTTCGCAAGAACTGTAATGAAAATTTTGTAAATAACTGGTAATAAGCTAGTGGTCGATATTTACCAAGATCTTTTTGTCACCTATCTTGTAAAGCAAACTAACTGTTGCATTGCACCATGGCCGTGGGAATTTCCTTCTTCTTTATACACTGAGTAAAAAAGCAGGGAAAGCCTGTTTTATACTTCTATCCAGCATCCAACAGTAAATCTGCTACTATTACATCTTTTCCTAGGGTCTTCCCTCTTTTTCATACTTTTAAGAGAAATAGCTTACTTCGTTCTGGTGTTACCTCAGATATATCTCGTGTGTCAAAAGATAAGTTAGTTATTGGTGCGGCTGCCTTTGATGCATACAGGTCTCTGTAAAATTCTTCAGCTCTCTTCACCATCCAGTCTGTGCATTTAATGGCTTCTCCGGTTTTGCCTTTCTGCGATATAACTTGTTGCTTTCCTAGTGCCATTTTGCTGATGACCTCTTTCAAATCTCTTTGTCTTTTTTTTTTTCACGGTTCATTTGATCTGGAGCCATGTTTCTCTTCTTCTCTCTGTCTCTTGTTGATCACTCCACATTCCACTCTTTCTCTGTCAACTTCCTTTGTTTTACATTCATCTCATTTCTTCTATTCATGAGCTCGAAGGTCATTTTTTAATACTTGTTGGCTTTGGTTATATTAGTTTTCCCCACTCACTTCTGCTGATTCTCTAAGCACTTTGGTCAGTCTATCATTCAACTTATCAATGTCACACTCAGCATAACTTAGAGCCTGAAATCTGTTCGCTATTTCTAAATGAAAGGTTGCGTTGTTTTCACTTACATTTATTGACCATATCTTTTAATTTTTAATCATCTTTCTTTCACTTCTGAAATTGAATTTGGCTGTGCAACCCAACATTCTACAATATAGTCACTTCCAATATTTACTTTGTTGAGTACTGTGACATTTACGATGGTGTTATTCTTACCAGCTATAATGAAGTCGATATCGTCATTGTTTCTTCATTTGGATCTCTCTCAAGGTCGATTTTCTCCCTGTTCTTTTTGTGAAACAATGTATCCATTGTTCTCAAGTTATACATTTCAGCAAAATTCTACCATCATTTTCACCTCCGTCATTCCTATCTCCCGCTCTGAATATTTTCAAACGTGCTTCTCCATTTTTCGTTTTGCCAAATTTTGCATTGAAGTCTCCTATAAGTAGAGTGTATGTGGTCTTTTCTTCTTCCATAATCAGGGACATGTCGCCATAGAATGTTTCAGTTTCTTCATCTTGAGCTTTGAGTAGTCGGTGCATATACTTATATTACTTTCAGGGTATATCTTTTTTGCCTAGGCTAATTATAATTCATGTTACTGAGTCAGATATGCTGCTGAATTTAACAATGTTTTCTGCAAGATTTCTGTTAACTAGAAATCATACACTACTAGCTCTGCCATTTTGGCTTCCTCCTTAGTAAAATGGGTGGCTGCTGTGTCGGAGCTGAATTTATTTGTCTTCTTTTCAGTGGATTTCACTCAGACCTACAATATCCCAACTACTCAGACCTACATTATCCCAACTAATGTTTTCTAATTCGGCCACAAGGTATCATGTTTGTAATCTTTTGTGAGGCTTCTTACATTGTATGTATATTGTAGATCTTTAAGGATTTGAGTTTGTTTTATGTCCCAGTCTCTGATTTGGCTGACACAGTGCCTCCTCACTTTCGATGGCACACTGCCCAAGCACAGGAGTGCTAGTGCGGCTGGGCCTCAGTAGACAATGATCCAACAGGAACGCCCGTAAAATCATCAATAGTAGAATTCATGTTTAGTTGGGAGGATTGTAGCAAAAAAATCTCACCTCCCTGCAGCATGATTTCTGGTTAGATGTATATTTTTGTGCCACCTTAATCAGTATATTCAGTGGAGCTAATCTATAGGGGTCCCATGCTCGGCGCCGTTTAAGCACGGTACCTCGTATGTCTTCAAGGCCTTCTCCCATCCGCCACCCGAGGACGCGCTAGGTACTTGAGTATACATGACAGTGTCTGAGAGTGAGCGAGAGAGGTGGTGTGAGAATGAGTGAACAGTTGTGAGCGTAAGTGAGTGGGGTATGTGAGCGAAAGTGAGTTGGAGTGATGTAAGTGAGAGTGTGAGAATGAGAGGATGTCAGTGAGACTATACGCAAATGAAAGAGTATGAGTGGAGTGTTCGTGGGAGTGAGATGGTGTGAGTGAGTGGAAGCGTGTGAGCGAGTAAGTGTGAGTGAGAGAGTGAGTGGGCGGATGTGAGTGAATGAGAGAATGTAAAAGAATGTGAGTGACAGGGTGTGAGTCAGTGGATGGATGTTAATTAGTGAGTGGGAGGATGCTAGTTAGGGAGTGGGAGGATCGGAGTTGTGAGAGGGTGTGAGTGGGTGAGAGGGTGAGAGTGAGAGATTGTGAGTGAGTGGGAGGACGTGAGTTAGCAGTGTGGGTGGGAGGTTGAGTGAGAGTGAGAGGGTGTGGGTGAGAAAAGTGTGATTGAGTGAGAGGGTGTGGGTGAGTAGGGAGGGTGTGTGTGGGTGGGAGTGAGGGAGTGAGTGAGATAGTATGGATAAAGTGAGAGGATGTGAGTGAGTGTGAGAGGATGTGATGGAAAGAGATGGTGAGGGAGATGGTGGGAACGAGAGGCTATGAGTAAGAGAGAGAGTTTTGGTGAGTGTGTGAGTGTGATTGAGTGGAGAGAGTGTGAGAGATTGGGAGGGTGTGAGTGAGAGGGCTTGTGAGTGGGAGAGAGAGTGTGACTGAGTATAAGGGAGTGAATAAGAGAGAGGGGTTTGAGTGAGTGAACTATAAGTGGGAGGATGTGAGTGAGTAAGAGGGTGTGAGTGGGAGGGTGTGGAGAGCGAGAGGGTGTGAGTGGATGTGGTGTGAGTGAGTGAGAGGGTGGGAGTGGGAGACGGTGTGAGTGGGAGGCTGTGAGTGGGAGGGTGTGAGTGAGTGTGTAAGTGAGAAAGTGTGAGTGGGAGGGTGTGAGTGAGTGAGAGGATGTGTGAGAGAGGGTGTTGGTGAGTGAGACAGTGTGAGTGGGAAGGTGTGAGTGAGTGTGAGTGGGAGGGTGGGAGGAGAGAGAGAGTGTGAGTGGGAGGGTGTGAGTGAGTGATAGGGTGTGAATGAGAGGGTGTGAGTGAGAAAGTGTGAAGTGAGTGACAGGATGTGAGTGGGAGTGAGAGGGTATGAATGAGGTGAGGGCGTTGTGAATGAGTGATAAAATGTGAGTCAGAGAAAGTGAGCAAGAGTATGATAGGTGTGAGTGAGAGGCGTGAGTGTGTGAAAGGGTGTGAGTAGAAGAGAGAGTGAGTGAGTGAGTGAAAGGGTGTGAGTAGAAGAGAGAGTGAGTGAGAAAGGGTGTGATTGTGTACGTAAGAGGCTGAGTAAGAGCGCTGTGAATGAGCAGAAAACGTGTGTGAGAGGGTAAGAGCGAGTGAGAAAGCATGAGAAAGTGAGTGAACGTGAGAGACTGAATTACAAAACTGCACATTAACTCCTTCACTTATGTTCTTCAGTCACACATATTCCCATCCTCATTTTACTCTGACTTGGCCTCAGATTCCCATCTCTCCACGTAAAATGGTAAGTTATAGCTACAGATTAACGCTAGAATATGGTGCTAGTCACAAAGAAGTGCCGTGGAAAGGGTTCAGAGTTGTATTGTTGTCTCTTTCTGTCACTGAGCGTCGAGTAGAAAATGCTATAAAAGGACGTTATACTGGGCAAGATAGAGTACAGAGTACACCAGTAGTGCAAGCCAGTCATCTAGCCTTAAAATGAATAGATGATGATGATAACAATAAAAATAATAATAATAATGATAATAATAATAATAATAATAATAATAATAATAATAATAAATAAATAAATAAATAAATAAGAAAAATAAAAACAGAAGGGCGCATTTGTATATTTAATTCGTGGTGCCAAAGAGGGACGCCTTCAGGTGGCACCGATTTGACCTGGTGGTGGAGCTGCCTGGTTATACAAACGTCCCTCATCTTCCTCCCAGTGTCCCAGAAGGAGGATGGTGGACTGCTGCAGGAAGGCAACTTCAACCTGCAGTCCTCTGAGTTCATGTTTCGGATGAACTTGGGGTTACTGCTACTACTACTACTACTACCACTACTACTACTACTTCTACTTCTATCATTACTATTACTGCTAAATTCTGCAGGAGAGAGACTTTTAAACTGGAGGTGGTTAAATACAGCCTTCACTAGTCCCTTCAGCAATAGAGGTCGTTCCCGAGTTGAATAAAATTATAGTTGGTTCGTTTTCTTGTCTGATGGAACTAGGACACTTTTGAAAATTTGAACACTGCTTAAAATTCGGTGAGCCTGGTAATGTCTCCATGGTTAACGGTAAGACTAACCCTGCGACCAAACTGCTCTTGATCATCAACCGAGCTAAAAAGGAGCTGCATATCTTTATGTGAAAACATACTGACTAGTTGATTTTCATATGCACGGGCATAGTTTTCAAGCTACAGAGTTGAATAGTTGCAAAGACAGATATGACCTACAGGAAGGTGACTAGCACTTCACAAACAGCCTGCCACCAAAAATTATTTCTATTTCTATAAAAAATCAGTGAAATTAATGGTGATAATCAAAAGCAAAATAAATTGGCCTGTGCCTCAGAAAGAACATCTGCCTCCAGTTTTAAGTACTACTTCCTCTTCCTTTTTATTATTTTCCTCTCCATTTCAGGTGGCTCTACACTGACAGGCTTAATAGTTTCCTGTAACACAGAAACCATTTACAGTGTTGGCTGGTAATAATATAGTCAGATAACAGGATGACGTGAAGCCCACTATGGTTTCCCTGTCAACTGGATGGAGAGACGCAAATATAGAGTCCATCTGGGAATCAAACCTCCACACTCCTCCTCCTCGTACCTCTGTGTGTTGAGGTGCTGTCTACCACAAGGGAACATCAGTTCACTGAACGGGATGAATACAGCAGGGGCAGTTGCTTGGCCTGCAGTTGGTGGGTCTGTTTGGCCAGACAGACAAGAGTTACTCGACAACAACATGGGGTGGCACATGTTGGAAGTCTTCTGTTTCACTATTACACTGGTTTACGTCTCACATCTATTGTACTGGAACACGGCCGTTATACTGCTGAGACCACAGTGGACGTGAAGTGTAAACAAATACACTGGTGCTACACAGGACCCCCTTCATCAGCACCCCTCTGTAGTACTTATAAGTGGAGTCGATTGTACTGTATGCTTAAGGGTTCCGGGGAAAAGACACAGCCCCCCACCCTTACCTCAACTCCGACAAGGCAAGAAACCATTTCCAGCTTCCAAGATAAAGGAATTCCGAATATATATATAAATATATATATATATATATATATATATATATATATTTATATATATATATATATATATATATATATATATATATATATATATATATATACATCCATCTATCATCCAATCCTTCATCGCTCCAAGACAAGCGTAGGAGTCAAATAGGCAGTTGGTCTCGACATTTGCCAAGATGAGAGTGACCTTCCTCACTCATCCTTGAGTGGCATGACATGAGCAATCAACCCCAACAAGCCCTTGGATATAAACCTTCACCCGGCTCAATCCGACTGGAGCGCAATAATTACCCACTAAACCACCAGGCGCCAAAATTTCGTTGTATGGTTACCACCCAGCGTAATAAATGTATTTCATGGTGTACAGGAAACCATTTGGCTTTGTCACTCAGTGTAGTGTCACCCACAGGCAGAAGGAAAAGGAAAGAATGAAGGAAAGAAAGACAGAAGAGGGAGCATAAAGTCACCTGTAGGCAGAAGGACAAGGAAAGAATGAAGGATGGAAAGACAGAAGAGGATGGAAGGAAAGAAGGATGGAAGAGAGGAAAGGGCAGACACCCTGAGAGCAGCAATACATCGAGTGAGTGGATGGTGAGCGCCCCCACCTACTACACACACACACACACACACACACACACACACACATATATATATATATATATATATATATATATATATATATATATATATATATATATATATATATATATATATATATATATATATATATATATATATATATATAAAACTGAGGTAGGAAAGTGGCTCCATAGAAACTATAGTGTTTTTATTTTAACTTGAAATTTTCGTCTCTTCATCCTGGAATGCTGAATTGTAGCAATAGATGAGCACTAGAATATAACACTAGTCATGTCAGGACTCTAAAATATCTTAATACATAATAGCTAGCAACATACAGATGTAGTCAAGAGGCTGGGTCAATGTCAACCCTGGGGCCCAAAAGGAAATGA
This sequence comes from Coenobita brevimanus, assembly GCF_032717465.1. Classification (NCBI taxonomy): domain Eukaryota; kingdom Metazoa; phylum Arthropoda; class Malacostraca; order Decapoda; family Coenobitidae; genus Coenobita; species Coenobita brevimanus. The sequence goes on along the minus strand of NC_136992.1, from coordinate 8,179,825 downwards.
CGTTAAGCGCCTCTCCGGAATGTTTCACACAGCACAGCAGCCCACAAGCAACGCCTCGTGACCATACACACACACACACACACAGGCATCTAGAACAATCCTACATGTCCAGTACACGTGACACAAGCTCTCCGATACAAGAAGGGAGGAATTAGCCAGGCAGAAGGGAGACAGCGACGAGAGCGAGAAGAGAGGAGCTAACGTCATTTCCTTTTGGGCCCCAGGGTTGACATTGACCCAGCCTCTAGACTACATATGTATGTTGCTAGCTATTATGTATTAAATTATTTTAGAGTCCTTACAGTCACAAAAAATTGCAATAGAAAGGATATAAAGCCGTGGCATTGTATTTTTTCTGCCAGTGAACTACGGGAAATAAATCGCAAAAGGGAGAGAATCTGGGCAAAGCTAGTGTGAAGGAACTATACTTTATTCAGCACTGGAGGCAGCCACTCGTAGTGAAGGGGTTAATGATGGTTGTCTCTAGTCCTTATGTTTAGAAAGTCCTTCTTAAGCTGAGTAAAATTATATGATTCCAGTCTAACTAAAATTAAAAAAAACATTTGTTGAAAGAAGTAACTCTTGTATGATTCAGTATGGATGGTATGACATCCACAGCACCAGCCCTGAATGAGACAACCCCAGCCTGATCCAGTACAGACGGCTCACCTCAACAACAACGGGTAAGCCGATATCCGTGACCAGAGTTGAATGTGGTGTCTCTCCTTCTTTCTGGCTTGAAGTAGAGGCGGTTTGTTACTGATTCCAAGGCCGTGACAACAGTGGCTGTAGCGCCTGAAATAGAAAGACGGAAAAAGAAGAAAAAATAAACTGGGAAAAAGTAAAACAAAATATTAAAGCTGACATGGGAAAACTTAGGAAAACGAAACAGGAAGAGAAAATGAAATGGAATACTAAGGCAAAAACTAAAAAGGAAAAACAGGAAAAGAAAATGGAATGACAAAAACATAAAGAAGAAAAGAAAAAAAAGAATATACAAAAACAGATAAAACTGACAAAAATTGGACACCTGCTAAGAAGGAAAAAATGGAGAAATATAAAAGATAGAAAAAAATTTAATACGAAATAATGAAAACCAAAAAAAATAAATAAATAAAGCTAAAATCTAAATAAAAAACGGACAATAAAAAAGAGAAAAATAAGTAAACCGTAAAGAATGAGGAACCAAAAGAATCTAAAGTAGGAAAACTGAAACGCGGGAAAATCAAAATTAATCTGAGAAAGATAAACGGGAAGAAGTAATTTTACTGAAAAGTGGCACAAATTGGTGAAAAGTGTAAAAGGGGATCAATATTAGAGGATGTTAAAAAGGGCAAATGAGAAAGACTAAAAGGAGAAAAGCTTAAAAAATGGAGAACTGAAAACAGGTAACAAAAAAATGAGTCAAAGTAAAAAAAAATCGAAAATTATTTTTACCAATTAATTACAGCTAGTGACTCTTTAACTGGAATAAGCTGACCTGATGTTTGCTAGAAAATAACATAATGTCAGCGTAGTGAAAGCCTTAAAACAATGCAAAACACCTCTCTCTCTCTCTCTCTCTCTCTCTCTCTCTTACCTCCAGCCGCCGCCCTATTAAGCCTGAGATGGCCGTGTCGTCTAGAATCGTCTTGGGTGACAATATCTTCTGCACTTCTACCGGGCCTATATTAAGAGCATCCTGGGGAGGAGGGGGGTAATAATGCAGAATCAGTATCTAGTGTTTAAGGTAATGATGATGACAGTTGTGGTGGTGGTGGTTGTGGTGATAATAGTGGTGGTGGTGGCTGTGGGGATAAAAGTGATGGTGTTGGTGGTGGTGATGGCAATAATGATAGTGGTGGACGTTGTGGTAGTGGTGGTGATGGACAATGATGATAATGGTGGTGGTTGCTTGGTGGTGGTGGTGGAAGTGCAATGATGATAGTGGTGGTGGTAATGGTGGTGGTGGTGGTTGGTGGCAATGATGATGCTGGCAGTGATGTTGGTGGTGGCGGTAGCGTGCAAAGTGGCGATGATGCGCAATGATGAAAGTGGTGGTGGTTGTGGGTGATGGTAATGACGGCAATGATCATGGTGGTGATAACGATGATGGTAGTGGTGGTGGTGGTGATTATGATAGTGGTGGTGGTGGTGATGGTGGTGGTGGTGGTGATAGTGGTGGTGGTTGATGGTGATGATGATGATAGTGGTGATGGTGGTGGTGATGATGGTGGTGGTGGTGGTTGTGTTGGTGGTGGTGATGGGTGTGGTGGCAATGATGATAGTGGTGGTTGTGGTGGTGATGGCAATGATGATAGTGGTGGTGGTGGTGGTGATGATGGTGTTGATGGCAATGATGACTGTTGTGGTGGTGGTGGCGGCGGTGATGATGGCAGTGCTGATCGTGGGGGGGGTTGTGGCAATGAGGATAGGGATGGTGGTATTTGCTGTGGTGGTGGTGGTGATGGCAATGATGGTTGTGGTGGTGGTAGTGGTGATGATGATGGCAGTGACTATAGTGGTTGTGGATGTGGTGGCGGTGATGATGACAATGATGGTGGTGGTGGTGGTGGTGGTCGTGGCAGTGGTGATGACAATGATGACAGTGGTGGTGTGGTGATGATGGCAATTATGATAGTGGTGGTGGTGGTGGTGGTGATGATGGCAATGATGATAGTGGTGGTGGTGGTGGTGGCAATGATGATAGTGGTGGTGTTGTGATGATGTGTAATGATGTTGGTGGTGGTTGTTGTGGTTGTGATGATGGCAATGTTGGTGGTGGTGGTCGTGATGATGGCACTGATGATAGAGGTGGTGGTGGTGGTGGTGGTCATGGTGGTGGTTGTGGTGGTGATGATGGCAATGATGATAGTGGTGGTGGTCATATATATACATATATATATATATACATACGAGAAGTGATCAAAAATCCGGTGAATATTAGAATAACAGCATTTTATTTGAACATTAGCTGCATACATTAGTCATCCCTTCAAAGGTACTCACTCACTGCACAAACTACACTTGTTCCTAACTCTTCCTGCCACTGCCTGAAACATTGCTAAAGTCTTCCTTCACCTTTCAGGAGGCTCGTCGTCTTGGATTGGATGTCTTCAATCGTTTCATAACGACTCCCTTTCATCGTGCGCTTCAGTTTCTGGGAACAACCAAAAGTCACAAGGTGCCAAGTCAGGTGAATAAGGTGGATGCGGCACGAGCGGAATGTTTTTTCCCGCTCAGAAACGTCTGGATACTGCATGTGGCTCAAACTGCGACATTTCCCCAAATGCATCAGAAGCGGCAGACATAACCTCGCTCTATGGCTTGCCACAGCACGAGCCACAATAGGCCACAGCACACGCTGGCCTGTGCTGTTGTGTGTGTGACTACTGACTGACTAGAGTGTCCTGTGTGGCTGGTGGCAACCTAGGAAGGGTGGACGATGTGACAACCGCCAACAACTTTCACATAATTCAACTCCACCTTGCTATTTAGTAGTACTCATTCACCGAACTTTTTGAGTCACACACACACACACACACACACACACACACACACACACACACACACACATATATATATATATATATATATATATATATATATATATATATATATATATATATATATATATATATATATATATATATATATATAAAATGCTGTAAAAATCTCTCTCTCTCACTTACTCACTAATCCCATGAACTCCCTCCCAAACCTTAGTCGTGCATCGTCTTCGTTCTCCGTCTTGTGATACGTATCAATGTTACAGTGGGACAGGGAGTTGCCCCCAAAACTGCTTCATCTGTGAACGAGGCAGCAGAGTAATTCCTTGTTAGATGTCGCATTTCTTGGATTATCTCGCTGTATGTCGATTTGTATATCTGTACGTCTGCCTATCTATCTATGCAACTTTCTAGCATTCCCAGGTACTTATATATCCATATATAGTTATCATCCACGGTATTAATATATATCTGTCTATCTATTTTTCCTGTACCTCCCTATCTCTTTGTTTGATTCACAGTTATATATATATATATATATATATATATATATATATATATATATATATATATATATATATATATATATGTAGGTTGAATTAGGAAGAGGTGAGACAGGCTGTGGAACAAAAGAAGAAAGCATACATAATGAATGGATGAGAAATACGAGCGTGGAAGAAAGTTGAAAAGACGGAAGAGAGAGTTATATGTAGAAAGGAAGAGAGGTGTAAAGATTAGTAAGAGAGAGTAAGAAGAAAGTGGATGAGGAATTTGGAAGGAATTTGAATGCTAAAGTGGAGGGAATGTAAGGAATGTTCTGGACATAAGGTAAAGAGAGGCAGACAGGGTGGCAAATGAAGTTAGTAGGAGAGTGAAAGATAAAAATGGTAGATTATTAGTTGAGACACGACGAAAAAGTGAGCAGATGGAGAGAACACTTTAATGAATTGATTAATTTAGAAAATGAAAGTCAAGCGAGTATAAGTGGCTGGGGAATGGCTGGGAGAAGGAGGGAGGTGAGAAGACAGGAAGGAATCAGTAGGATGGAAGTTGTGGAAGCATTGGAGAAAGTCAAATTGGGGAAAATCCCATGAAATGATGGAATGTGTGGTGAAATGCTGAACCATGGGGAGAGATAGTAGGAAAATGGATGTGGAAGATGTGCAGATTGGGCTGATAGGAAAGTAAAGTCCCGGATGACAGGAAGTAAGGTATAATTATTCCCTTGTACAAAGGAAGAGGTGAAATAGAAATGTGTGGTAATCACAGGGGCATTTCTCTTCTTAGTGTAATAGGAAAAGTATACGGTAGGATACTTATTGACACAGGTAGGGAAATAACAGAGGAATTATTTGGAGAAGAACAGGGAGGCTTTAGGAAGGGAAGAGGTTGTGTAGATCAGATATTCATTCTTAGATCTTTAGTGGAAAAGTGTCTAGAGAAGGAAAAGAAGTTGTATGTGGCCTTCACGGATTTGGAGAAAGCATATTACAGGGTGGATAGACAAGGATTGTGGAAAGTATTAAGAATATATGGAGTTGATGGGAAGTTGTTGAATGCTGTGAAGAGTATGTATGAGGGTGCTAAGGCTGCAGTGCGTGTGAATAGTAAACTGAGTGAGTTTTTCTTATTTGAAGGTTGTGTTGAAACAGGGACGTGTCATGACTCCAGGGTTGTTCAGTGTGTATATGGATGGAGTTATAGAAGAGATACAAGGTAGGGCAGTGGATGTTGGAGCAGCCCTAATGAGAGAGGGCAGTGTTTGGAAACTCCCTGCATTGTTGTTTGCTGATGATACTGTGTTGTTAAGTGAAAGGAAGGGGAGCTGCAAGGCTTGGTGGATGAGTTTGAGAGAGTGTGTATGAAACGAAATTAAAAGGTGAATGTAAGGAAGGGTAAAGTTATGGTCATCGAGAGAGGTGAAGTTAGTGAATGTACAGTGAGGTTGGATGATGAGGAAATGGAAAATGTGAGTACGTTTAAGTACCTCGGTAGTGTGATAAGTAAGGATGGAAGTTTGGAGGGTGAAGTGCTTGAAAGGGTACAACAAGAAAGAAAGGTTGCTGGTTCCTTTGAAGGAAGTGATGAGAAACAGGGAAGTGAGCGTGGAAGTGAAAAAGTTATTACATGACAGTATTGTGATACCAACTCTAACGTATGGAAGTGAAGCTTGGACGTTGTTGGAGGGACAGAAGTCAAGAGTGAGTGCAGTGGAAATGAGATATTTGAGAGGAGCCTGTGGATTCACAAAGAGAGACAGACTGACAAATGAGGATGTGAAGGAGCGTTGTGGTGTGGATTTGGATGTGGTAGGAAGCATTAGGAAAAACATACTGAGGTGGTTTAGCCATGTGGAGAGGATAGAGAGTAAGAAACTGACGGGGAGAGTGTATGTGAGTGAGGTGGAGGGAAAGAGAAGGAGGGGAAGGCCAAGGATGAGATGAAGGGATGGAGTGGAGAGGTATATGAGAGATGGAGGTGTGAGCTGGGAGCAGGGCAGTGAAATGGCAGGGGACAGGGGTGACGTGGAGACGATTTGTTTGTGACCACACTGTATAAGAGATTAAGGCGTCTGGCAATATATATATATATATATATATATATATATATATATATATATATATATATATATATATATATATATATATATATATCAGGATGGCTGATTTTCTATCATCCACAGTATATCTATTTGTCTGTCTAACACTCTATCCATCAGTCTAGTTACGTTATCATTTATAGTATGTTTATATATTTACCCGCCTATCGAGCTGTCTATTATCTATCTATTTATCTATCTATATGCAAATAAGTCACTTAATTTGGCGTTTCCTTTTCCTTGCAGATATCAGCATCTCTCTCTCTCTCTCTCTGCTTTACATAGAAAGAGAGAGAGAGAGAGAGAGAGAGAGAGAGAGAGAGAGAGAGAGAGAGAGATGGGCACTAAATACATTGAATGTATTTAAATAACAAATACTAAATACATGGGAGAAATGTATTTAAATACTAAATACTAAATTCATCAATTGCACTTAAATACATTTGCAAATACATTTTTAATCCATACAAATTTTGATATATATATATATATATATATATATATATATATATATATATATATATATATATATATATATATATATATACAGTCGGTACCTGGAATATGGAGTACACATTTTCATACCAACCGCTCTCGAAATAAGCCAAACTGGCATAATTATGCCAGACCTGGCAAATCCGACTGATGGAACTGAACTCGTGAGTCCACCGTGTTCACTGTTCAGGATTGCCAAATAGCTGGACGGGTTTATGGCCAAATTAACTGTTAAAAAAGTATTTGCATTTCTATGTTTTGATGATTGAACCACATTGTATTTAAATCCCACTAAAGTATCTAAATACTATATTTAAATACATGAAAACCAATGTATTTATAAATGCAGTTCTAAATACAAATGTGCATTTAAATACATATTTAAACATAAACGTATTTAAATACTGCCCAGCTCTGTATGTACTATCTATCTATCTATCTATCTATATATATATATATATATATATATATATATATATATATATATATATATATAAAGATGCGAATGAATGTGTTTGAATGGATGAGTAAATGGGGAGTGTGTCGTCCTGTCTCGGCTACCTCCCTTTCCTTGGGGGAAGCAACCTAAGAATATATATATATATATATATATATATATATATATATATATATATATATATATATATATATATATATATATATATATATATATATATATATATATATATATATATATATATATATATATATATATATATATATATATATATATATATATATATATATATATATATATAAAAATGAGCCACGTTGTTTTTTCGTCCTGCAATCACGCCCAATCCAAGGGCCAGAGACCCACAGACCCATATAATTTTGAATCAGGGTGACCCAAGGAAGGTGTTAGGAGGGATCAAAATTCAGATCTGGGTCATTTGAGGTCACTGGTAGAGTGTTCGGCTTTTTGACCCAGGCAATGCGCGTACCTCTGCCTCCCAATTTTTGGCACGGAGACATATAACCTCCAGTTCGGACATAAGCTATGTGAGGTTGACCTCTGAGGTCATTTGAAGTCACCAGTTGGAGGTCATTTGAGGTCACCGGTAATAGTAAACAAGTGCGCACAAATACTCTGTTCGTCTACTAAATCTGAAATAGAAAATTCCTGGACCTCTGATAATCCTTCTTCAAAGGCATAAGAGGTGTACAGTCATAAGAAAGAGTATCGGTACCACGAGGAATGTTCGATGCGAAACGAACGTTAGCTGGGCTATGTGAGCTGGTCCTTGCTGTTCGCCCCTCCCCTATCTAGTGTTGCCATATCACAATCCCATTACAAGAATTGGAATAATGAGCAAGAATGAACCATATGGCAGAGATATACAGCTACTGAATATTGACTTTGGACCTCCCCCCACAAGGTATTAAAAAACACAGAAATCATAGTATATCACAATGTTTGTTCTTGAAATGCCATTCATTAATATGAAATCATGTTTCCCTTGTTTATCAGGACCAGTTGGATGCGTTTTGACATGGAATCACTTAGATCTCTAAAGTAATCTAAGGACATTTCTTTGCACCAAACATTTGTCAGCTCAGTCTTGAGGTTGTTCAGATTGGGTGTTTTCTTTTCTGCCATGATTTTCTTCATCTTTTCTCAGCAGTATCCTATCAGATTTAGATCCAGACTGTTGCCAGGCCAGTCGAGGACCTCAATCCGATTATCCTGGACCCATTTTGTCACCTTTCTTGACTTGTGACATGGAGCTGAATCGTACATGAAAAAGTCGCACCCATGAATAGCAAAAAAGTGTAACAAATGATCTTTCAGAACTTCAATGTACCGGCCACCATTCCTCATCAAGTTCTTGGGAAGAAAGTGGAGGCCTCCCTTTCCCATTTCATCTGAGAAACATCCCCGTACCATTACTGATTGTGGGTGCTTAACAGTCAGCATCATGCAAGCCGGGTCATATCGACTACGGCAGGCAAGGCGACGCACCTTGGCAAAACGCACCTGGAACACTTGAAATGTGCATTCATTGGAAAACAACTTTTCTCCGCTCATCCGATGTCCAGTGTGCATACTTCTTGGCAAACTGAATGTGTTGCTTCTTCATGTGGTCAGTGAGATGCGGTTTCTTGGCTGCGGTGTGGCTTGGCAAGCCCAGCTCCTTCTACAAGTGGTGTTGGAGAGTTCGAATTGAGATGACTTGTAACAGCTGGGGATGATTGCTCTTAAATTCTCCTGCTGTCAGTCGAGGATTCTTGATTACTTCCCTTTTCAGAAGCGTATTTGTACCTCTGGAAGTTGTCCTCTTCTTTCCACCACCATGCTTGTGCTCTGGTACGACATCAGCGCACTGCAGCAAGAATCCTCATGACAGTCGACTTTGCACGTCCAGTACGTTCACAGATCGTGTGATAGGGACATTATCCTGCCTCCATGCAATGATACGGACCCTCTCATCCCTTTAGCAGTACTTTCCAGGCATGACAACTTGACTCGAGGAAAATAACAGGGCAAAGAGCAATGCATATGAAAAAAAAGAGGGAGGTGCATGCTCAGAGTGACGGGAACATATACTCCCACTCTCACTTCTGGGCAAGCACTGACGTGTTGAGTGTTTCACCACCTCCCGCCACACCAGAGGAGTTGCCAGTTACTTTTTGCCCCCCAAATTCACTTGTTAGAGGTGGAAACACAGAGCAGACAACTCTCCCATAGCAATTCTGTGTGTAGGTCCTAAGTCAATTTGTGGTGGATGTATATAGGACGTGTTTGCTTTACTCTAAGCTCCCCGCCGGGAATTAATAATGAAACTCGCACGTTTATTATTTTCCTACTATTCAACACTTACTATCTATAGAGCACAACAAATACGTTATTTTGAAGGGTATTAAAGCTATTGGCATCGACTTTTTTTTTTTCATGATAGTCTAGCAGGGGTGCACGATTTCGTATGCTTTGGGTGGTTAAATGCTTCAGATGGATGCTTCAGAGTTAATATGGATGGGGTGTGGCTGAGTTAGTGTCGTCCATGTGTCGACGTCTAGAGGCCGTTTTGGACAAGGTAAAGGGAATGAAAGGTAGATTCACCGTCCCCGGCTCGCGCAGCGAGTGTGACGTCAAGGATAATAAGAGAGAGAATGGTACCGTGAACGAAAACGAATGTAATGGTATTCCAACGTTAACTGACGATTTCCGGAGCAATTGGTAGGTGTTTGGTGTTGCTGTAGCCTACTCTCAACCAGTGATCTCTGCTAATATTTTCGGTTGTTGTTTCACCTACTCAGCTAGCTTACAGGCATCTGTGACGTCGGATCTGTGTCTGTATGACCCTGTATACGACATTCCTATATTCTCTGAAAACAGGTAGTTCTTCTTGGAGACATATTTTATAATATCCCATAAACATAGCATTAACTTTTTCATTGTTCTGCATGCAGTTTAGGATGCAAATAAAAGTAATCCATATAGGCCAGGGAGCTCATATCACAGGGCAGGTAGGTGAGCGACTGGCCTCACTATCAAGCGGAGACCCTCAGTCTGGATTATCTGTGACGTCATGCGCAGACCGAGACACGGTTTTGCTCCCCCCCCCCCCGTGTGAAACTACCTTATATTCTCTTTACCTTGGTTTTGGAAGCAGGGGGTGGGTATACAAAATATTAAAGCAATGAGACTGAACACGTATTATTATTTTCCTTCTACTCAACATTTATTATAAATAGAAAGCAATACATATCATTATTACATTGAAATGTACTAACACTGCCTGTTACTATCATACGTCTGGCATGGGTGCACATACTCATAGACCGTCTGCATGTGTGTTGCCGACTCTACACCATTCTCTTATATTTTTATTTAATGAATTCGGTGCCGGATAATAAAACGTATTGTCTCTACGCACACAGGCCAAACAATCTAATTAGCGTTTATTACCTCTAGCACAAATTCTAATATCTGTGTCTCACATAACGGACATTGACGGGTTTGTGGTATAAACTTTCTTGTCCCGTCATTCCACAAGACTTCGTCATTGTGTCTTAGTGCATAGATGTGAAGGGTAGCGATAGTTTTTCTTATGACTGTACATAGTCTTTCTGGAGCAGAAAGACTGAATTAGAACAAACAGGATTAAAGTATTAGCGTTTAGGGCCCGGGCAACGCCGGGTACCCCTGCTACTCTGTGTGTGTGTGTGTGTGTGTGTATATATATATATATATATATATATATATATATATATATATATATATATATATATATATATATATTATACTGTATACATACATTATATAAATACGTATATACATTAAATATATACATTTTTGTACATTTTATATACCGTATAGAGTCCACCAACCTACCTATCTATCTTTCACAGTTTCAGTCTCTATTATCTATCTCTATGTATCTCTATCAATATGTCTGTCCCTCCATCTCGCATTATATCAATATATCTATCTGTCTACTCATTTAAAAAGAAGCAATTTTAGGCCATTAGAGTGAAAAGAGTACAGTGGAATGTCCCTTAGTTATGTTACTTGAGCAATAACCCGCAACCAACCAACCTATTGATAAAAACCCTTATGGGCCACATCAGATTGAAATTTCTTAACCCACTAGACCACAAGGCATCCATATAGCTCTAAGATTACCACCTAACGTAGTAAACGGCCTTTCATGAAAAATAAGGCCACTTGTTTATTTTCAATTTAATTTGACGTTAAACTGCTACTCTCCATCTCGAATTCTGACCTGTAACACAAGATTAACACAAGGTGATGCTAGTCACGAGGAAGTGCCGTGGAATGGATGTAGATCCGTTGCATTTTTTCTCTTGCCACTGAGGTACATGAAATAAGCTGCAAAAGGACGATAACCTGGGCCAAGTTAATGTGAAATAATTATAACACTGCATCGAGGGAGTGTTTATTAAAGTTTCCTTAACTCTGATATGCCAAGTGCCCAGAGACAGACAGACAGACAGACAGACAGAGGGAAGGTAAAGGAACCATCAATCATTTGTAAATCCAAGATATGAACGTTTGGAAACAGACAAACCTCTGCTGCAAATAATTCCCCAAACTCAGAGTTCGGGCTGAGATGTCTAAAGAGGATGTGAGATGGGGTCAGACTTTGCCTTGAAGCCAGCCACGCCACGTCCAGCCTGTCACCGTCCTGGGAATTGTGTATCATTATCATTATCACCATTAGTAGCAGTAGCAGTAGTGATTATTGTTGCTCTTATATTAACATTAAAATCATCATTATCATACCAAACCCATTTCCCCATCCAAGGCCTGGGTCAGACAGGGTGCACAAAACAAGAAAAGAGAAATAAAATATGATGAAGGCAGAACTAATTAATACCATGTCATATGAAATGGGCCACAAACTACTTCAATCACCATTCAAGCCATCGAAATCCTGATTCCACCTCACAGACAACCACCCACACATGTGCGTCTCACAATTGTTGACTGCGAACAAGGGTCTTCTTCGCTCCCGTGTGCAGTACAACTTGCATGTGTGTGTGTGTGAGGGGGGGAAGACACCACACACAGCTCTTCTAAATAAGGTGGAGTCAAAGGCTTTCCGTTTCATCAACTTTCCTCCTGTTACTAACTACCTTCAAAATCTCTCTCTCTCTCTCTCTCTCTCTCTCTCTCTCTCTCTCTCTCTCTCTCTCTCTCTCTCTCTCACCTGGTTAGGATTCAGTCATTTCTGGAGGTCAACAAGGGTCAATCCTTGGTCAATACCTGTTTACCATTAATATCAGTGACGTAGATGTTGGTATGTTAAGTATGACCTCAGTCCTCAGATGACATCAAACTTGGGGTAAATGTGATCAGTCTTGAAGGGATTGAGAAACTCCAGCCCAGCTTGTGTGGGCTAGGGAAACGGTCTGAGACATGGCAAATACTATATAACTTGGAGATAGTAAGGTAAAGGTAAGCATATTGACCATGCAAATCCCGGGTAAGATTATTCACTTTTGAGGAGAATTTTGAGGATAACTAATTTGGAAAACGACTTGAAAGAATTCAAGCTAGAGTTACAAAACTTATTCCAGCCGTCAGGAGATTGAGTTAGCTGGATCGCCTGAGGGCTCTGGAACTGTTTTCATTAGTAAATCGTAGACTACGAGGTCAAGTCACTGAAGTGTTTAAAATACTGAATGGGTTTGACAGTCTTCATCATAGAAAGTGGCGTAGTTTCAACATGAACTCAACACGCAACCATGGTTGCTCCACGCGGAACAGACTCCCCACGGATGTTGCTAAAGACACTACTGCAGTACAGTATAAAAGAAACCTTGACAGAATCTTACACACACTAGGATGAGTATTTAGTGGGTATGCATTGCAAAGCTAACACGAAGTATCTCCTCGGTATGGACCTCCAAATCTTTGAGAGTCTAACTTTTCCTTGTAACTCTCTCTCTCTCTCTCTCTCTCTCTCTCTCTCTCTCTCTCTCTCTCTCTCTCTCTATCTATCTATCTATCTATCTATCTCTATCTCTCCCCTTCGCCGCACTGCTGTGTCTTTCTTTACTATAGCTGTTTTAAAAATCAGTGCTCTTCTTTACTGTATGCATGCACCTCACCTTTAACGCAGGTGCGTAGCGCCCGTCTGTCAGCACACCCTTACCTCTTTTTGCCCAACTCTTTCATGCAAGAATTGATTGATACACTCAGACATTCATACATTCAACAGGTCAGCTGTGCAACTGTCTTCCTCTGTCTGTGTTCCCAATTGCCTATGATCCTCAGATTTTTTAATGTGTCCAGACATCTAGAAATGAACGGATCTTGAGTCTGATTGTCTTCTCTTCAGATTATCTCGAACAGAACAACTTTTTGCTGGCTTTTGACCTTTGATTCTTTCTTCTTTGCATAAAAATATTATCTATCAGACATAATCAATCTAAAAGCTGTCAAGTAAAAAATATATACCAATCTCTTGCTACGTGCTCCCTCGTCCACAATTCATCCGGCCAGTTTTATCCCCGTCAGGCACCTAGCCTTACCAACCTCCAGTCCCCACTTTCTCTGGCACTTATTTACCATTTCTGTACAACTTTTTCTTGTCCCACATCATCTCCCCCATCCTCAGCCTCACTCATATATACCTTTTCATCACCCTCCCGCCATGCATTCTCTCCATTTAACCATACCATCTAAGCACATTTTCCTCTATTATTCACAAATTTCGTCACTTTGCTTCATTTATGAGGCGCAATTCTTATCCAACTGTCTCTGAGCACCACAAACATTTATCAACACCATGCCTCCACTGTTTTTGCTCTTGACTTGTCATGTTCGTGCCACCCCATCGGTTCTCTCCCAGTTGTTAATGTGGGCACTAAAAACTCCATCATGCAGTCATCTAGTGGCCTCTATACTCAAACTTCTGTTTTATATCAAGGTCTTTATAGCATCCAGTTTCCTTCCGTTTCCCAACTCTACTTTCCACTTTCTTTACACATTTTCCTCACTTCTCTGTCACTAGACGCAGGTACTTAAACGCCCCTGTCAGTTCAAGGATTCTCTTTACCATATACATTAATCCATCAGTATGTGAGTATACCATGGCCATACACTGGGAAAACCGAGTTGTTCCAGCATGACAATGCACTGTTTGCCAAGTGTGTGTGTGTGTGTGTGTGTGTGTGTGTGTGTGTGTGTGTGTGTGTGTGTGTGTGTGTGTGTGTGTGTGTATACTACAGAGGAAAGGAAAATGAAAGAGTTAGTGGTGTAGATTTCTAATTAACCGAAATCATGCGGACAACATTGTTATATTCAGCAATGTATTTGACAGAGCAGCGCGGGTTGTAATTAGACTGTGCAAAAAAATACACCTTGAAAGTAATACAAGTATATGCACCAACTTCTCAAAGCTCACCTGAAGAAAGAAAAACATTCTGTGACGACATCTCCCAGAATACAGAAGAAGGAAAGACCACATATACTACTCGTATAGTCATGGGAGACTACAATGCAAAAGTTGGGAAATTAAAAAATGGAGAAACGTATGAGAAAATCTGGAGTTGGAGAAATGAATGAAAGAGGAGAAATGGTGGTAATGTACAACATGAGAATAATGAACACATTCACCAAAGAACGAGAAAATGGACCTGGAGAAATCCAAATGGCGAAACAAAGAATGAAATCGACTTCATTATAGCAGATAAGAATAACAAGTAGGTGGGGGCTCCCATCATCCACTCATTCAGTGTAGAGACGCCTTATGGTCTCTACACTGAGTGACAAGCCAAATGGTTTCCTGTACCCAGGAAATCATTTACAAAGCTGAGTGGTAACCATATAACCGGGGTTTTTGGCCGGGATAAGTGTCCCCAAATTCCCTTATCTAAAATCACTTAATCATGGCAAACGTTTCGGAGAGCCTCGGAGGGCCAAATACCTGCCCAGGGCCCCAACCAAATGGGCAGATTCGTATGGCCATGTGGAATGTGACAGGTGCGAATGAAGACAGCAAGAGGTGGAAGTGGTGAATGCGTTCAAGAGTGAGAAATATGCCGTGATGGAGTTGTGTAAAACAACGATGAAAGGGTGTGAAATGGAGGAGCGGGAGGGTGTACAGTAAAGTGTGTAAGGTCGGGCAGGAATGGCGAGGAAGATGCATGGAAGGAGTTGCTTTGTTGATGAATGAAATGTGGCACGTTGGAATGAGAGATTACAAGTGTGTCAGCTCGAGATGTATGAATGTCAAGTTCAAGTTTAAGAAGGTGAATGTGGCAGTGCTTGTTGCGTATGCACCGTGTGATGACAGGAGTGAGAGAGAAAGAAAGACAGGTTTTGGGATGCGCTGGATGAAGCAGTGGGAGAAATGCCCAGGAGATATAAAGTGACCGTAATGAGCGATATGAATGGAAGAGTAGGCACTGGTCCTGAGGATGACATAATGCGGTGTAATGGAGTACCGAAGAAAATTATGAGAAGCGACTGAAGGATATGTGTCAGGAAAGGAGGTTGTGCATTTGTAACTCGTATTTCAAACACAAAGATGCATATGACTATACTGCACATGGTATAGAGGGAACGGGAATCGTGTTGAAAGGAGCCTGATTGATTATGTGCTCGTAGAGAGGTCGATGCTGGGAATAGTTGCTGATGTGAGGGCCGTGAGAGGACGATATGGAGGTTTGTCATATCATATGATTGTGGTATGCAAGCTCAAGCAGAGAGGAGAGATGTGGACCAGGAGAGAGAAGAGCAGTCAGGAAGAAAGACTGAAAGTCGAGAAACTGAGGATCAAAGAAATGGCAGATGAATACAGGATCAAGGTAGGGGAGGAGTTGGAATCAGTGAACTGGAATGAAATGGATCTGGACGGCCTGTGGAGTGCATAAGGCGATTGCTTAGTTAAGAATGCTAAAGCGGCGTGTGGCGTGGCAAGAGTAACAACAAAGAAGAATGGTACGGCATAGTGGGATGAAGAGGGTAAGAGAGCAGTGGAGGAAAAGAGGAAGAAGTGGCTAGAGTGG
Source organism: Coenobita brevimanus (assembly GCF_032717465.1). Classification (NCBI taxonomy): domain Eukaryota; kingdom Metazoa; phylum Arthropoda; class Malacostraca; order Decapoda; family Coenobitidae; genus Coenobita; species Coenobita brevimanus. Next base: position 8,163,760 of record NC_136992.1, on the reverse strand, counting down.
TTACAGAACAGGGGTTCAACTGAAATAAGAATTGAATGTATTGAGGGCAAGAAGTACGTAAAGAGACTAGTGAAGAGGAAAAAGAAGATAAATGTTGATCTATGAAGAAAAATTAGTGCAAGTTACTCAGAAAATAGGAAGTTATTTTGTAAAGAGGTGCGGAAATGTAGAAGTGACAATGGAAAGAAATGTGAACGTGTGAAGGATGTAAGTGGTAGATTATTAACCCATGAGGATGAAGTGAGGACCAGATGAAAAGAATATTTTGAAAGCCTGATGAATGGGAATAGAGAGGGCAGAGCCGCTGTAAACATGATTGGTTTAGGGGGTGTGCAGAGAAGGAATGCTGTACCGGGAAACGCGACACTCGCTCAGGTGAACGTTGTGAAGCGACTGAACAATAGGAAAGCAGCTGGGGTTGATGAGGTGAATGCAGAGATGACTAAAAATAGTGGAGAGAGCGGAATGAAGTGCTTACTGCAGATATGTAAGAAGGCATGAATGAATGCAACCGTGCCAGCAGAGTGGAATAAAGCTGTGATTGTACCCCTGTAAAAAAATGAATGTGAGCGAAGTTAGAGCAAGAATTATCGTGGCATAGGTTTATTCAGTGCGGTAGGAAAGTTATATGGAAGAATAATTATAGTGAAAATAAGAGAGATATCAGAAGTCCTAATGAGTGATGAGCAGGGTGGCTTTAGGAGTGGCAGAAGATATGTGGATGAAATATTTGCAATGAAACAGATAGTGGAGAGGCCCTTTTTTTTTATGCGAGGAAGAAGGAAGCAAAGGCTGATCCCGCATGAACGTTCCTTCCAAGAAAAAAAAAAAATACAAAAGAGAGCCAAATTCAAGATCCATTCATTTCCAGATGCCTGGACACACTGCGCTTGAAAGACTGGAGATCATAGGAAACAGGAAATACAGACAGAGGGAGACAGTTCCAGAGTTGACCTGTTGCATAAATGAAGGATTGGGAATAACGGTTAACTGTTGCACTGGAAAGTTGGACAGCAAAGGGATGAGAGTTTGTTGCTAGACGGGTGCTACGCGCCCACCATAGAGATGGTGGGGTGCAAGCAGACAGTTCAGAGGAGCAGTGACCATTGAAGAAGCAGGATAGAAAAGAAATAAAGATGCAACAGTGCGGCGAAGAGACAAAGGTTGAAGGGAGCCAGTAAGAGGAGGAGAGTTGATGAGACGAATAGCCTTTGACTCCACCCTATTGAGAAGAGCTGTATGTGGGGAGCCTTCCTACGCATGAGAGTTATACTCTAAACAGGGGTGAATAAAACCCGTGTATAAAGTCAAGAACTGTGCAGGGGTAAAGAAGGCACTGAGTCGGCTTAGTACACCTAATCTCTTGGAAGCAGATTTTACAAAAGATGCAATATGATCTTTCCAAGATAAGTCCCGAGTGAATGAAACCCCAAGCATGTTCAAGGATGATGCAGGACTGAGCTGGATATTGTTAAACATTAGTGGTTGCTCCCGTTGAACATTTTGACGGGTTGATAGGTGTAAAACTGAGTCTTTGCTACATTAAAAACAAGATCATTTTTACCCCAGTCAGAGATACGACCCAAGTCAGACAATAGGTGTGCCATAGCCTCATCCCTTGTTTGTTGATGTAGCTGCTGAGATGGACGTTGGGAACCGAATGGAAGGTGAAGGGTGGAATCATGAGCGTATGAGTGGATAGGATTAGATGTACAGCTTAGAAGATCTTTGATGTGAGGACTATAAGATGTTTATGGCATTTATGGATCTGGAAAAAGCATACAACAAAGTAGAAAAAGAAGGATTGTGGAAAGTTTTGCGCATTTACGGTGTAGATAGTAAGCTGCTAGGTGCCGTCAAAGGTTTTCATGATGGTAGTGAGGCATGTGTAAGGGTAAATGGGCATCTAAGTAAATGGTTCAGGATCAGTGTGGACGTGAAACAAGACTGTGTGATGTCCCCATGGTTGTTCAATATATATATCGATAGAGTGATGAAAGAAGTAAAAACACGAGTAATGCAGAGAGGGACGGCGTTGGTAATAAGTGGTGATGGATGGAATATCTCAAATTTTTTGTATGCTGATGATGCAGTATTACTTGCAAATACCGGACAAGAAGTTGATAGATTAATGCAGAGTTTTGCTGATGTCTGTGAGCGTCGTGCCTTGAGAGTAAATGCAGAAAAGAGTAAAGTGATGGTTACTGAGAGAGAAGGTGAATCCCAGTGCGATGTTATTGTGAATGGAGAGAGACTAGAATTGGTGAAAGAGTTCAAATACCTGGGTACAGTCATAGAAAAGAGAGGAAAATGTACAGAAAAAGTGGAAAGTAGAGTGACACAAGGAAGGAAAGTAGCTGGTTCTATGAAGACACTGATAAGAAATAGAGGCTTGAGTATTGCTGCTGCACGAGGCTGCAACACTCATAATAATACCCCCGCTAATACCAATACACCAATCCTGTATGAGACAGCCCTAGCATGTATTCAGTATGAACGGTGGGTGTATGTAGAGGTGTATGGTATGTAGGAGAACTACTGGGCCTTGGGAGCAGCTGTGAAGCCTTTACCCAGAGTCGGATACATTAAAAAAAAAAAAAAAAAAAAAAAAACATGGAGTGTTAGTGCCAACTTTAACATATGGATGTGAAACTATGGTCTGGCATGATAATGAAAAATAGAGAGTGAGAGCAGTGGAGATGAGACTGCTGAGGAATGTATGTGGAGTACAGAGAGTGAATAGGATACGAAACAATGTGATTCGTGAAAGTTGCGGAATGAGGAAGTCTGTGGACACCAGAATCGAAGAAAGTGTACTGAGATGGTATGGTCATGTGGAGAGAATGCATAACAATAGTGTGGTGAAAAAGGTATAATCTGAGCGAATCTGAAAGAGGCAGGAGGCGAGGTAGGCCAAGGAGAAAATGGAGGGATAATGTGGATGAGTGTGTGAGGAAGAGAGGTATGAAAGTCGGTGAGGCTAGGGAACGGACAAAAGATCAAGCTGGCTGGATGAGTGTTGCGAGAAGTGCATGATCAGGAACTTGGCACCCCTTTTTCACATTATAGCGTCCGGATTGACTCTTTCGGTTACGTTTATGTGAAGCTAAAGAATGTTGTGAAAGTTTTTGGCGTATCAAATAGAGCCAGGATTCCGGGGGCTTGAATGATGAGTGAATGAAAACGTGGCCCATTGGACTGGGCAAACTTGAGCTGTCTGGACGTTGCTACTGCTCACCCTGCCTTAGGGTGGAAAAGGAAGTCCGGATGATGATGATGATGATGATGATGATGATGATGATGAATAACACGATCACAAATGTCACAGTTATCAACAAAGTAAATATAGGAAGTGAACATACAATGGTGGGTTTCATAGCCAGATTCAGCTTCAGAAGGGAACGAAAATAGATGATTAAAAAAAAAAAAGATATGCCCAATAAAAGGAAACGAAAACAACGCAGCCAGTCAGTTGGAAATAAAGAATAGATTCCAGGCTGAATAATGCTGAATGTGACATCAGTGAGCGGAATGACAGACTACATAAGTGCTAAGAGAATCAGTGGAGATAGTAGGAAAACCTAACACAACCAAAGCCAAGAAATATTCAGAAAAGACACTCGAGCTCATGAAAAAAGGAAGGAAATGAAAGTAAAAACAAAGAAAGATGAAACAGAACGAGCGGAATTAAATAAGCTTATCAACACGAGAGAAAGAGAAGAAAAAAAGAAAGAGAAACATGGACCACATCAAGGAAACCATCAAAAATGGAAAAAAGTCTGCAACAAGTCCGAAATAAAATGGCACTAGGAAAGCAACAAATTATATCACTGAAAGACAAAAACGGTGAAGCCATTAAATGCAGAGATAAGATGGTGAAGAGAGTGGAAGAATTTCATAAAGACCTGTATGTATCAAAGACAGAAGTACCAATAGCTAACTTTTCAGTTGACACAAATAAAATACCTGAGGTAACACGAGATGAAGTAAATATTTCTCTTAAGAATATGAAAAGAGGGAAGGTTCCGGGAGAAGATGGAAAAGTAGTAGATTTACTGTTGGGTGGAGGAGTAGGAGTACAAAACAGGCTTGCCCACTTTTTTACTCAATGTATAAAAAAGAAGAAAATTCCCAAAACATGGTGTAATGCAATACGGTTGTTATTTTACTTTACAAAAAAGTCGACTCAAAAGATATTAGTAACTGTCGACCCATTAGCTCATTATCAGTCATTTACAAACTCTTCACTAAAGTCCTTACGAAAAGAATAACAACAAATTTGGAAGAAAACCAACCTAGAGTACAGGCAGGATTCCGAAGCGGGTATTCGACTACTGATCATCTACACGCAATGAATCAGCTAACTGAGAAAACTAAAGAATGTAATAACCACTGCGCTTAGGTTTTGTTGATTACGGAAAGGCTTTCGACTCAGAGGAGCACACTGCAATTATAAATTCATTGCGAAAGCAAGGAGTAAAACAAGAACATTGTAAATCTGCTCGAAAACATATGTAATGAGGGAACTCATTCATTCATTCATTCACTGCCAGACGCCATGTATCCCAAATGGGGTGGCCAAGGGCTTAGAGTTAATTGTTTTACAGGGAGGGGCACTAATCCTCCACCAACCCCACCTGACACGTAGGGATGAAAGAGGAACTGCTACAGTTAAATTACATAAAGACTCAGAAAAAATTACGATTGAGAAGGGTGTGCGTCAAGGGGATACAGTTTCAATAAAATTATTTACAGCATGCCTAGACTGTATTTTCAGAACGCTAGACTGGGAGAACAAAGGAGTGAACATAGATGGAGAAAAGCTAAACCATTTAAGATATGCACATGATATTGTCCTAATCTCAGAAACAGCGGAGGCATTGCAAGAAATGTTAAATGACTTGAACAGAGAAAGTTTCAAAGTAGAGCTAAAGATGAACCGGAGTACAACTAATGTTTAATCCAAATTCACCAATGAGCGTCGTCAGGATAACAAAGAAATTCTTGAAGACGTCGAGGTGTACAATTACTTGGGGGTAAATACTAATATTAACGAAAAACCATGATAGTGAAATAAAAGACGCATTACAACTGGATGGAAAGCTTTCGGTGTAAACATAGAGACATTATGAAAAGTAGCTTGCCAGTTTGTATGGAACGAAAAGTATACAACGAATGCATAACTCCAGCTATGATGTACGGTTGTGAGAACTGGAAACTGACAAAATCGATGGAATATAAACGAATCCGTTCTCAGAGAGGAATATCTTTAAGAGACAGGAAAAGATCAGCTTGGGTGAGAGAGCAGACTAAAGTCAAAGTTATAAAAGAACAGAACTGGAGATTGGCAGGCCATGTAGCATGAGTAAAGGATAACCGATGGAGCAAGAGGCTGACTGGCTGGACATCAAGAGATTGTAGCAGAAAAAGGCCAGACAGAGGATGGAGAGATGAGATAGAAAAATTTGCAGGGAAAACGTGGCAAAGATTGGCTCAGTCAAGGAATTGGTGGAGAAGGTTGGGAGAGACCTTTGTTCAGCCGTGGACTTGTAATGGCTGATGATGTGTCAGAGAGAGAGAGAGAGAGAGAGAGAGACTGATAGATAGATAGATAGATAGATAGACAGATAGGTAGGTAGACAGATATAGATATTACGTGCCTTCCTATGTGTATATACGATTATAAGTGTAGTAAAAACGACCTGTACGAGCATTTTTAAGTCCTAGGTCGGGGGAAAAATTATTTAGGGTCTATCCATCCATCCATCCATCATCCAATCCTATGTTGCCCCATGAGAAGCGTAGAAGCCCGGGGTTAGGCAAGTTGGTCCTGACATTTAAGATGAGAGGGAAAAGTCACAAACAAAAAAGTATGTGAATCAGTGCACTTAAGAAGCGTGAATACGATACAAGTGTATGTAATGTGTAATTATCTCACACTTACGTATGACCTACAACGTAATACGACTCAAGGTGTACGTGGTAAATAGTGGCCTTACCTCACAATTGCGTAGAACCTCTTCAACGTACACGAAGGTGGAGTGAGTGAGGGAGGCGGGGGCCGAGGGTTTAGCCAGGTGCACAGAACGACCAGCCATCACCGAACTGCCATTACAGGAGAAAATCATGATCATCATGATCATCATCACTGTCATCATCATCATCATCCATTCAGTGTAAAGCAGAGATAAAAGACAAGCCAAGGTCACATGGAAAGGTCAAAGGTCAATGTCACATGGCAAGATGAGCTTAAGTATTTTTCATTTGCTTTAAACCAGACTTGGGGGAATGGTTGAGGCTGAGGGAGGAACGAATAGACTCGATATTAGGGACACTAAGCTACCAGCAAGAGCCGCAGGGCAAGGTCAAAATCCAGCCGGTGTTTATCTGTGTGAACAAGACAGTCAGTTTTAATCTTATTTAAACTAAACTTGGTGTAAGGAGTGAAGGCCAGCCAAAGGGTTCACCCGCTGTTTTGAGAACAAAGGATAAAAATCAAGGTCATATGGTAAGGTCAACTTAAAGTTTTCACTCGATTTAGGCCAAATGTTTCGGAAGGGCTCGGGGTACGGAAAAGGAAAAGGAAGTAGATTTTGAGAACAATTCGTTAAACGTCAGGGTCACAGGGAGAGGTCAACTTTTTCCCCTAATAACTAACAGATTTTATTCCATTTGGACCAAGTTTTGTGAAAGGGCTAGAGGTCAGCCAAGGATGACCACATTCTATTTTGAAACCAATAGGTCAAATGCCTTGCGGCTTTGACCAAATTTGGATTAAAGTTGGATGGGTCGAGACTCATGCAAGAAGGAACTTATTTGATTTTGAAAACAATAAATCGAAGATCAAAGTCACAGGGCAAAATCAGATATGCGGCCTCTAGAACATTTGTAGGATGTGGATGTTGCACTCTGTGTGTGCTCCTTCATGCTTAGCTATATATTTTTACCATCAACACTTGTGTATAAGTGACAGAAAGGTGTGATTTGTAGAGTACACTGCCGACGAGGAGGAGCTACAACACCCCTTATGTCACTTAGAATACAATCCTCTAAGTGAAACGAGGGCGTGTGACGTCTTTGTGGTGGTAGTGGCTGTAGTTGTAGTAGTAGCAGTAGTAGTAGTAGTAGTAGTAGTAGTAGTAGTAGTAGTAGTTGTTGTTGTTGTTGTTGGTGTTGTTGTTGTTGTTGCTGTTGTTGCTGTTGTTATTCCATGTTCATCTGAAATGTGAACCCAGTGAACTGCCAGCTGAAGTTCCTCTCCTCCTGCAGTCCACCATCCTCCTTTTAAAAGATAGTGTAAGAAATGAGGGACGTTTATATAACTGGGCAGTGGAGCCGCTCAATTACAGTGTATCGATGCCACCACGTGAGGGCGTCCCTCTCCAGCACGATGGATAGCTGATCTGTGTGTGTGTGTGTGTGTGTGTGTGTGTGTGTGTGTGTGTGTGTGTGTGTGTGTGTGTGTGTGTGTGTGTGTGAGAGAGAGAGAGAGAGAGAGAGAGAGAGAGAGATTGGGATTCGTGAGAGAGTTCAATTACCCGGGTACAGTGATAGAAAAGAGGAAAATGTGCAAAAGAAGAGGAAAGTGGAGTGACACAAGGAAGGAAAGTGGCTGGTGCTATGAAGGCCTTGATAAAAAACAAAAGGCTTGAGTGTTGCAGCTGCACGAGGCTCATATGAAGGAGTGTTAGTGCCAATTTAACATACGGATGTGAAACTGTGTTCTGGCATGAAAATGAAGAATCGAGAGTGAGAGCAGTGGAGATGGGACTGCTGAGGAATGTATGTGGAGTACAGAGAGTGGATAGGACACGAAATAATGTGATTCTTGAAAGATGCGGAGTGAGAAAGTCTGTGGACACCAGAATCGAAGAAATTGTACTGAGATGGTATGGTCATGTGGAGAGAATGCATAACAAAAGAGTGGTTAAAAAAGGTATACCTGAGCGAATTTGAAGGAGGGAGGGGGCGAGGTAGGCCAAGGAGAAGGTAGAGGGATAATGTCGATGAGTGTGTGAGGAAGAGAGGCTTGGAGGACGGTAAGACTAGGAAACTGACAAGAGATCGAGGTGGCTGGATGAGTGAGACGTGCATGATCAAGCACTTGGCATCCCTATTTAACGTGACAGCGTCCGGATTGACTCTATTGGATATGTTTATGTGAAGCTACTGAATGTGGTGAAAGTTTTAGGCGTATCAGATTCCGGGGGCTTGAATGATGAGTGAATGGAAACGTGGCCCATTGGATTGGGCAAACTTGGGCTGTCCGGACGTTGCTACTCCTCAGCCTTCCCTAAGGTGGGAAAGGAGGTCCGGATGATGATGAAGGTGATATATATATATATATATATATATATATATATATATATATATATATATATATATATATATATATATATATATATATATATGAGAGTAGTCAGAGTAATAGTTACGGAGGTGAGAATGTTGAATGGTAAGGGGTGGAATATCATAAATCTGACGCAAAAAGGGGACTTTAGGCTGTTGGATAATAGTGAACATGATTTTTGCAGACTGATTCAGAGTTTTGTGAACGTCTGTGGGTAGCGTGATCAGAAATTAAATGTACAGTAGGTATGAGTAAATAAAGTGGCTGCTGAGAAATTGGATAAAATAGTGGAAGGAAGAGAGAATGTATTTAGTGGAAATACATAAACGCCAGATTCAGCGATGGAAAAAGACAGGTAAATGCATGACGGAATTAGAAAACAGAGTGGTTAAGGGAAATAGTGGTTGAGGAATGTAGTGGTTGAGGGAAATACTGACTAGGGGAAGTAGTGGCTAGGGGAAGCAGTGGCTGGGGGAAGTACTGGCTGAGGGAAGTACTGGCTGAGGGAAGTAGTGTCTGAGGGAAGTACTTGCTGAAGGAAGTACTGGCTGAGGGAAGTAGCGGCTGAAGGAAGTAGAGGCCGAAGGAAGTAATGAGTGGGGGAAGTGAAGTGGCAGGTGCTGTGAAGACACTGATCTGGAATACAAAGCCGCATTTTCGGCGGCACAGCAGCTTTATATCAATTAAATATAATAAAGTGTGTGTGTGTGTGTTTTTTTTCCGAGGGAACTGGGCATGTCTCCCACCTCAGATACTAAGGCTGGATTGCATGGAGTTCGGTGAGCCTTAGGTATGAGGTAGGAATGAGTCTCATTGGTTAGTATACTCTGTTCTCTGTCTCCTTTATTATCGCCCGCCTTTAGAAGGAAGTGCGATAATGTTTTTGCTTGCCTCTGTGTGTGTGTGTGTGTGTGTGTGTGTGTGTGTGTGTGTGTGTCTGTTCCCATTGTATCTCATGAACGGCTTCAGCTGTCAACATCAAACAATCAGGGTATCAAGATATGGCCAAAATCTTGGCCGAATTAGAAAATGGGAACTCGGGGTCAAGGGCAAGGTCACCAAAATGGCTCCCAAAGGTCAACTAATTTTTATCGCCCGCGTTTAGCATCACTTTATCTCGTGAACGGCTTGAGCTATCAACATGAAACCTCCAGGGTATAAAAATATGGCCTAAATCTTGGACTTGGCCAACAGCATAATCCGGTGGCGATTAGCACTCGGTTCCAGAATGCTTTTCTTTCATTGGCATACTCTTTACTTTAAATTGCCCACTTTTTAGCAAGGCGGAGCAATAATGTTTTGCGTGCCTCTGTGTGTGTGTGTGTGTGTGTGTGTGTGTGTGTGTGTGTGTGTGTGTGTGTGTGTGTGCGTGCGCGCTCCTATTAGATCTCATGAATGGCTAGAGCTATCAGCATGAAACCTTCAAGGTATCAAGATATGGCCATAATCTTGGAAAAGTTCGAAAATTGGGACTCGGAGTCAAGGTCAAGGTCACTAAAATGGCTGCCAAACATCAACTAGTTGTTATCACCCCCCTTTAGTTCCATGATGTCTCATAAACGCCTTCAGCTATCAACATAAAACCTTCACTGCATCAAGTTATGGCCAAAATCTTGGACTAAGCCAACTGCATATTCTGGCGGGTGATTAGCATTCGGCTCCCGGATGCTTTTCTTCCATTTTATGTAGGAATGAACCTCCTTTGTTAGTATACTCTGTCCACTGTCACCTTAGTTAGTATGCTCTATTCACTCCAATTATGTAGGTATGAGTCTCTCTTGTTAGTATACTCTGTTCACTTTACCTAGGCCAAAAACTGCTGTCCCTCCATCTTGAATGTTGAGCTGTAGCAGGAGATTAACATTAATGTGATGCAAGTCACGAAGAAGTGCTATGAAAAGATGCTGAGCAGTAGCATGACCTTTCTCAATCACAAACTTACAAGAAATAAGATGCAAAAGGACGAAAATCGCCACCAAAATAAAATGATTGAACTATACTCAGATCTATCCTCCTCTCTGAATGCCTTTGGCAATCAACTAAGCTAAAAAAGAGTTACGGATTTTTGCCAGCTGAGAACAAAAGCACTATACCGTAGAATCGATATCGTTTGCCTCAGTATTATACAATGTTTAAAAAGGTGTAAGATAAAAAGAAGATCACTTAGGAAATCTGATACGAAGTCTGCTATACTACGTAGAATACGGCCGTGAGTACAAAGGCGCAAGAGGAGGGCAGCCTGATGATGTGTTAGGAAAAAAAAGAAAAAAAAAATGATTACGTCATTTGTATTCTAACGCCACAGATCTACCATCTCCTCATATTGAATGCTGAGCTGTGAGTAGACTGACACTAGCATATGGCGCTAGTCACGAAGAAGTGCTATGGAAGGGGCGTAGGTCACTATGCAGCACTGTCTCTTTCTGCCACTCGTCTACGTGAAATAAGCTTCTAAAGGACGAAAATCTGGGCCACGTTAAGGTGAAAGAGCCATAGTTAATTCTTCCTGTCACCAGACGATTTTACTCAGGAGAAATGTCAGACTGAAGGGATTAGCTAAGAGGCCCCATTAACCCCTTCACTGAGGTTATGTATATCGTCTGGTGGTAACAAGAATAACAGTAAAAGTTCGTCCAAGCTTTGAAGGGGTTGAAGTACTATTGTGTGAACGTGTTAAAGGCAGTGTAAGAGAATGGGAGTGATGGTAATTGTGGTTGTTGTAGCAGCAGTGGTAGTGGTGGAAGTCAGGTGGTGGCAGTGGTGATAGCAGTGGTAGTGGTGATGGTTAGGTGGTGGTAGCAGTGGTAATGGTGGTGGTCAGGTGGTGGAAGTGGTACTAGCAGTGTTAGTGAGTGTAGTCAAGTGATGGGAGTATTGGTAGCAGTGGTGGCAGTGGTGGTAGTGGTGGTGGTGGCAGCAGTGGTAATGATGGTAGTCAAGTGTGGTGGTAATGTTTGCAGTGGTGGTAGCAATGGTAGTTGTGGACATCAGGCGGAGACAGTAGTGGCAGCAGTGGCAATGGTGGTAGAAATGGCGGCAGTGGTGTAGCAGAGGTAGTGGTGGTATTCAAGTGGTGGTGGTATTGGTGGTAGTGGTGGTGGCAGGAATGTTAGCAACGGTAGTGGTGGTGGTAGTAGTGACAGTGGTGGTGGTGGTGGTAGTGGTGTCAGCAATGGCAGTGGTGGCAGTCAAGTGGCGGTGTTAGAAGTATTGGTGGCAGTAGTGACAGTGGTAACGGTGGTGGTGATAGGAGTGGTAGTGGTCGTAGTCAAATAGTAGTAGTAGTAGTAGTAGTAGTAGTTGTTGTTGTTGTTGTTGTTGTAGTCATATGGTAGTGGTAGTGGTGGCGGTGACAGTATTGGTACGAGGTGATATCCAATTTTTTTCTGACTGGGATCGCGACTCCTAAACAGGTTGTAGTAGCATGATGCGCCTCTAGGTGGCAGTAGTAACATGCATTGCGAGTCAGTGTGCCACTGCCAGGTGGCGCGGGGCATGGGGGACGTGGGGATTAATGACATTCGTTTGTTTGCTGTCGTACGCGTGTTGTCTGGCGAGTTTCGAGATTAAAAAAAAAAAAAAAAAAAAAGTACGGATAATGTGCATCAAATTTTGTGAGAATCTCGGAAAAAATGCAACACAGACTTTGGCAATGATTCACCAAGTGTTTGGTGAGAAATCTCTTGGTCGAACAGCCTCACCAAGACCCAAAAAGGCCAAACAGGTGAAAAGCAATGTCAAGAGCATGCTGATCGTTTTCTTTGACATCAAGGGGATCGCCCAGCTGACCACTCAGTTCCAAGTTCTAGTGTGATGTTTTGCGGCGACTGAGTGAAGATGTGAGAAGGCAATGCCCAGAACTTTGGCAAGACAACAACTGGCTGCTACACCATGACAATGCCCCATCTCACAATGCCCTCAACACCCTGCAGTTTTTGGCCAAGAACAACATGGCTATCGTCCCCGACCCTCCTCGCAGCATTGGGCCCCCTGTGACTTCTTTCTGTTCTCAAGAATGAAGATCAAGCAGAAAGTGTCGTTTTGATATCACTGAGGACATACAGAAGGAACAGCCGGCGGTGCTCGATACTCTTGCCGAGAAGGACTTCCAGGGAGCGTTCCAGCAATGGAGGAAGTGCTGGGACCGGTATATCAATGCGCAAGGGAACTACTTCGAGGGTGACGGCGGCCAATAGGAGCTATGGTGAGTTTTCAGTTTTGTATAACATTAGTCCAGACAATTTTGAATAGTACCTCGTAATGATAATAGTGGTGGTAGTGGTAGTGGTGGTAGTAATAGTATTGGCAGTGGTGGTAATGGTTGTGGTGGTGATGATAGTAGTGCTAGCAGTGGCAGTAGTAGTGATAACAGTGGTGGTGCTGGTGGTGGTGCTGGTGGTGGTAGTGGTGGTGGTGGTGGTAGTGGTGGTGGTGGTGGTGGTAGTATTGGTAATGGTGGTATAGGTGGTAGTAGTGGTAGTGGTAGTGATGGTGGTGATAGTAGTGGTAGTAGTAGTGATGGTGGTGGTATTAGTGGTAGTGATGGTGGTGGTAGTAGTGGTAGTGGTAATGATGTTGGTGGTAGTAGTGGTAATGATGGTGGTGGTAGCAGTGGTATTGGTAGTGATGTTGATGGTAGCAATGGTAGTGATGGTGGTAGGTAAGTGCTGATAGTAGAAATGGTAGTGGTGGTGGTGGTAGTGGTGGTGATGGCGGTAGTAATGGTGGTAGTGGTAACAATGACAGTGGTGGTAGTCAAGTGGTATATAGTGGTAGTTACGGTGACAGCGGTGATAGCAGTGGTGGTGGAAGTCAACTGGTGGCTCAGTGGTAATGATGACACCTACCGTGGACCAGTGCTTTGGGCCAGGGAGGCGAGGGTGGAGCTGATGAAGGATGCCACCTGAGCGGAGGGTTCGTGCCAGGTGGAGAGTGCCATGCGGTGCCACCACAACACGTCTGAGGGCAAAAGTGTTCATAAAGTAGCTTGACGGCAGCAGGCATACATAAAATGCTACAGTATCTCTAAAAAGATATTCCTAATTTTCTCTGTCCCTAAGCTATCTCTAATTTTCTCTCTCCCTAAGCTATCTCTAATTTTCTGTCCCTAAGCTATCTCTAATTTTCTGTCCCTAAACTATCTCTAATTTTCTTTCCTTAAGTTAAAATGCTATCTCTAATTTTCTCTGTCCCTAAGTTATCTCTAAAAAGCTACTTCTGCCTGTATATCTTTATATTCCTAAGCTATCTCTTAACAGCTACTTCTACCAGTATTTCTCTATATCCCTAAGCTATCTCTATATATCTGTATTTTTAAAGCTATCTCTAAAAACATTTATCTAATACTCTATACCCCTCGCACTTTGAGGGGATTTTAATAATTCGAATACTGATTGGAAAAAATTTTCGTGCAGGTAAAGAAGAGGACAGGTTGTTAGAACTGGTAGAGGATGCAGTGAATACATGGACGTGTGGTAATAATATTCTCGACCATGCCCTAGCAACAGACAGTGATCTAACAAATTTGTGAGAAGTTGGTGAAAATTATGGCAACAGCGATCATAATATCATCTGACTTGAAGTTGCTATAAACAGTAAGACCTACACATATAGCCTATCAGTTTCTAGTTTTTAAAAAGCTAATTTCGATAATATGAGAAACTAAACTCCCAGCACCAATGGGATCAAGTTACTACAGGTGGATAATGCTGAAGAAATGTGGGAAATGTACACTAATCGATTGATATCTGTCAAACCAAAAAATGTATCCAGAATTACCCGAAATAATGACAAATAAACCAGCCTGAATGTCGAAGAATACTGAAGAAATTTAATCACTGGTCGCAAGAGAACCTTTTTTTTTTTTTTTTCCATAACGTGAAACTCTGAAACGAAAGTTTCTCGTGAAACAAAGTCAAATCTTACTTCTTTTTTTTTTCATTATGTGAGAAGTACAGAAATGTAAAGGACAGCATAGGCCCTCTACTAAACTCGGAAAGCGATCTCGTCCATGATAACCAAACAGTATGAACAATTCTGAACGACTTCTTTCACAGTGTTTTCACAAAAGAAAATTGTGTAAACATTCGCATTCCTCAATCGGTTTTCTCGACACCAGATGATAAGTTATCAATCACCAAAGTGACAAGACATGATGTGCTGAATTATCTTTAGAAGATAGAACCAAATTAATCAACTGGCCCAGATGTGATATTTCCTCGAATTCTACCTGAATGTTACAGACAGTTTGCCTTTCCCATATCTAAAATATTCAATCAATCATTACTGAATGTAAAGTGCCTAATTAATGGAAGTTCCCAAAAATATAACCCATCTCTTTTTGAAAAGACGATAAAAAACGCCCCACACATAACCGTCAAATACGGCTTTATTATGCAAATTTTGCGAAAAAATATTAGAAATAAAATTACCGCATTCCTTAATATGCAAAATCTTATAACATATAATTAGCACGGGTTTCGTAATTACAGATGATGCCTTATAAATTTTCTTGAATTATTTACAAACATATACGATAACTGAGACGCAAAAATACCGGTGGATATCATCCACCGAGATCTAGAATGCGTTTTATGAGGTCCCCTATATCAGAAAATCTATAAACCCACACCCTCTCAAACAAATTATGTTCATGGATTGCTGACTGGTTCACGAATAGGAAGCAGCGGGTAGTAACAAGTGGCGAATCATCAGATTGGCTAAAAGTAACAAGTGGAGTTCCTCGAGGGTCAGTTCTAAGACCAGTTCTTTTCACCATTTTTATCAATGATCTAGAAAATGGGCTTGTTTCTAAGATATCGAAATTTGCAGATGACATGAAGATTGAAGGCAAGGTAATTATGAAAGTGGACAATGAATTTACACAAAACGACCAGGATAAGTTAATGAACTGGAGCGAAAAATGGCAGATGAAAACTAATGTAGATAAATGTAAAGTAATGCACTTTGGCAACAAAAACATTAAATATGAATATCTCATGTTCCATACCCCACTGATGGAAGTAAAGGGCGAGAAGGATCTAGGAGTTATTATCAGTGAAGATCTCACAAATTCTAAACAGTGTATTGCAGCCAGTAACAAGGCAAGGACAATGCTCAGCTTCATTGCGAGGAACTTTGATCATAAAACGCCTGATGTAATCTCTAAGCTCTATTCGATATTAGTTCAACCACATCTAGAATATTGCGTGCAGCAATGGTCCTTGAATCTTATTATGGACAAAGACAGACTCAAGACAATGCAGCACAGAGCCACAAAAATGATCCCATCGTTGATAAACTTACTCTGCGAAGAACAACTTGGGAAACGACATATGTTTTCTCCTTATAAAAAAAAGAAAGTGATGACTCAGAGGAGATACAAGTATTTAATTGTCTTAACATTTCTGACGATGATAAATATAATAAGTTGTTCGATGTACAGAACGATACTATGAATAGAAGTAATGGAATGAAACTAAAAAGCACGAAATGCAACACTAATAAAGGAAAAACTTACTTCAATATTCGCGTAGTGGAACAATAGAATAGGCTACCAACAACGGTAAATAGTAAAAAACAATTGATACGTGTAAAATTCGACTAGACAAAATCAGTTTTGAGACTATAGACTGTAACTGACTTAGTGTTGTTTATTTCTACGTTGAAGTGTAGTCGTATGATGACGACTGTGAAACATTTGCTTAATAATAAACTTAATAATATATTTTGTGTTTGCTTTTCTTTTACATACCTACAGAACACAGCTTAAATAGTGCACATTTTTCCCTCTTCTGCTTCTCCTATATCCATCCATGCTCTTTCTGACAAACATTTTTTTTTTCTTTTTTCCTGCTAGGTGGATGGGGGAGAGTCTTCATCTTATCTAACCTTTTTTCTTACACGTTGGTTTAATCTTGGTAGAATTAACACTTTATCCAACAGATAACTTCGTCATGGGCCAACAGGCCTCCTGTTATCTGCATTTCCTATGTACTCCTATGTACCACATCACGTCCGTTTGGAAAAGGCTCCAACGACTCACTCTCACCTCAGTAAAATCGTCTAGAATTATCTGGGAACAATGTTAAATTTGTTTGTTGATATTTTGTTTTCTTCTGTGACTTTGTCTTTCTAGTTCTCTCTGCTTATCTAAAGCCAGGCGTCTCAATCCCATAAAGGGTGGCCACAAACAAACCCCCTCCACGTCGCCCTGTCCTCTGCCACTTGGCTGTTCTCCCTCCAACTCACACATCCCTCTCTCACATATCTCTATCCTCAGTCTCCTCCTTGGTCTCCTCCTCCTCCTCCTCTCCCCCTCTACCTCACTCACATTCGCTCTCCTAGGCAGTCTGTCATTCTCCATCATCTTCACATTGCCAAACCATCTGAAAATCTTTTTAGTTGCGAGCTGGGTGTGCTACCAATGCATTACTGGCTCATCCACTTACCAAAAAAAAAAAAAAAAAAAGTACAAATATGCAATCTTGTATACAAATTAAGCTCAAGAAGGGGCTGGAGAGGGAGGCCTTCACGTGGTCACATCGATTTAGCTAAGCGGCTCCACTCCCTGGTTATACCAACGTCCCTCAGCTCCCTATTACCCAAAAGGAGCATGGTGGACTGAGGATGAGTGCAACATCAACCCGCAGTCCATTGGGTTCACTTCTCAAATGAAACTGGGACTACTACAACTACGGTACCACTATTACCACCACCACCATTACTACTACTACCACCACTACTGCTACTACTACTACTACCATTACTGCTACCACTACCACCACCACCATTACTACTACTACTACTAGTACTACTACTAAGCTGGACACAGTTTATGAATACTGCTAACAGCTCTTTGTATCAATATAAGCAAGTAATATTACATGCAATATTATACCCAGTTGAAGCAATAAACACTAGATGAATATTGTACGAAGTCTATGTTGATAAGATTATTAACCTCTCCACGTCACGTGCTATAAGTGTATAGAGAAAGACAAAAGTATCTTCCTAAAGTTTAATGAATACAAATCGAAGAAATAAAATCATTTGAGGTACGCACTAGCAGAGATACGGTTTTGACTGCATTTTGCCTTTTGTAAATTTTCTTCAGACGGAACTGAGAAGAGTTGTTTCTCTGACAATAACACGACAACCGTAAAAATCAATGCTTCTGAGGCTGTGTATGTACTGTATGTAAAGATGATTCATTCCAGCAGTAGTAGTAATAGTAATAGTAGTAATAGTTATGGTTGCAACCAAAGGCTTGTCTGAACGGAGACTCAGTGGACTACAGGCTGAAGTTGCCGTTCCACCATACTCCTTGCAAATGATGGGTAAGGAGTTGAGAAACGTTTAGATATCCAGGCAGCTCCACCACCCTCTCATATCGGTGCCACCACGTGAAGGCGTCCCTCTCCAGCGCCTAGATATATGTATTTTAAAAGAATACATGAATGCAGATAATCAATACAATACCAGGGACCCATGTAGCTGCACTGAGGAAGGCCAGGCTACGGACCTCAGGAATCTCGCCTTTGTTTTCAGTAATGATTAACAAGAAGGGTAGGATCTGAAAAATAAATAAATAAATATACAATATATATATATATATATATATATATATATATAAATATATATATATATATATATATATATATATATATATATATATATATATATATGTGTGTGTGTGTGTGTGTGTGTGTGTGTGTTCATATACTGTATATGTATGTGAATGTATGTACCGATAAATAAATAGACAGGTAGATAGATAGATACACAGATAAAGTTGTACTAGCAAGATGTATCAGTGGTAATAGCAGTAGTAGTAGTAGTAGTAGTAGTAGTAGTAGTAGTAGTAGTAAAAGTAGTAGTAGTAGTAGCAGTAGTGGTGATGGTGGTGGTGGTGGTGATGGTAGTAGTTACGGAAGCGTAGCAGTAGTAGTAGTAGTAGTAGCAGCAGTAGTAGTAGTAGTAGTAGTAGTAGTAGTAGTAATAATAATACCAGTAGTAGTAGTAGTAATAATAGTAGTAGTAGTACAGTAGTAGTAGTTATAGCAGTAGTAGTACTAGTAGTAATAGCAATTGTTGCTGTTGTTGTTTTTCAGGCCCCAAGCTCATCTGAACACGAAGAAAGTGGACTTCAGGCTGAAATTACCTTCTCCCGCGGTCCACCGTCTTATACTGGGCAGGATAGGGTGGGGACTGAGAAACGTTTGTGTAATGAGGCAACTCCACAGCCCAGTCATATCTGTGCCACCACATGAAGGCGTCCCTATTCTTCATACTCAGTCGAATTATAGTGCGTACACCTTAACTTGGCAGAGATTTTCGTCTTTATACAACTTATTTTCCAAACTTCAGTGATGGAATCAGACAGTGCTTGAGCGGAGTTCTACTGTTGATCCCTTGCAACACCTCGGTGGCAGAAGACATTAGTACAGCTCTTCATCCTTTCCACATCACATCTCTGTGACCAGTGCTGCGCTAGTGGTAATTTACTGCGACATCTCAGTGACAGAATAAGATAACAGTACAGCACTTCATACTTCACATAGCACTTCATGACTAAAGGTGTGTTCTAGTGCTAATTCCTTGCAGCATCTCAGGGCAAAATAAACAATACCACAGTTTTTCGTTCTTCCCGTAGCACTTATTTGTGACTAGCGCTAAGTCCCTGTGTAATTATTTTGTTACAGCTAACCATTATTGATCAAGAATTGGCAATTTTATACTAAGGGTGAACAGAGTGGGGAATTACTTTCTAGTGTTAATCTCTTGTTACTGTTTAACAGTCAAGATGGATTGATAGTAAAATTAGGCGAGGGTAAAGTAGATCGAGTATAGCATCATATTCTTGTGTTAATCTCTTGTTTAGTGCTGGAGAGGGAAGCCTTCATGTGGTGGCACTAATATAACTGGGCGGTGGAGTTGCCCGGTGTACAAGTGCCCCTCATCTCCCTCCCTATCACCCCGAAAGAATGATAATTAATGGACTGCAGAAAGGGGCAGCTTTAATTTGTAGTCCACTGGGTTTACATTCGGATGAACCTGGGGCTACAACTACTACAGTCTCTTGCTTTAGCTCAGCATTCAGGATGGCGAGATGGCAATTTCGTTTTGTACTGTTACACTCTTGTTACACCTCAGTATTCAACATGGAGAGATGGCAATTTTAGGCAAGTTAAAGTAAAAAGATTCTATCATCATATTCTAGTGTCAGTCACTAGATGGTGAGATAGCAATTTTAACCCAAATTAAAGTGGAGAAACTATAGCATTATGTCCTAGTGTTAGCATGGAAGATGAACAGGTGCCCATTTCAAGCCAAGATAAAATGATTAGAGTATAGCATTACATTGTAATTAATGTTATCATGCAAGATGGAGAGACGGCAAATTTAAGCCAAGATAAAAAGTGGTTAAAGTATAGTATTATATCCCAGTTTCAGATAGATGGCAATGTTAGACCAAATTATAGTGAACAGAGTAGAGCATTGTATCCTAGTATTAACATCCAAAATGGAAAGTTAGCAATAATAGGCCAAGTCAAAGTGAACAGAGCACAGCATTACATACGCTAGCAATCAAGACGGAGATGTGGCAGTATTAGTCCAAGTTACAGTGGACAGAACATGGTAACTTACCGTTGATCTTGCAGAGGCAGGCATGTGGTGGGCATCTAAGCAGTACAGAGCATACATTCTCATATCTAGCGGCTCTCCATGGGTACCGAGGATGACGTTTTTCAAAGTGTTAATTTCGGAGGGGACACCAAGGTTGCATAAGGCTTGCAACGCCGCGTCACGCTCTCGTGTAACCAGTTCCGTATTCTGGAGGAGGAGAGATGAGGCAGGATCACTATTTGGAGTATCATGCATGTCACCAATAGCGTCATATTCATCATCATTACCACCATTATTATCATTAGATCATCGTTATCATCAGCACCAGCACATTACCACCACCATTATAATCATCATTTTCACCATGCTTTATCATCATAACAAGCATCATCACAATCATAACAAGCATCATTATCATTACATCATCAGTATCATTATTTTCACTATCTTCTGTACCATTTGGTACATCATCTTCACTATCAGCAGTACTTTTTTTTCATCATTATCTCTACAGTACTATCATCATTAGCATTTATTCTATCATCATCATGATCATTATCATTTCTAGCATTATTACTTTAATCATCATCATCATCATCATCATCTAATTCAAAGTTGCCCCATGAGAACCGTAGGAGCCCGGGGCTAGGCAAGTTGGTCCTGACATTTAAGATGAGAGTGACCAGCCTCACTCATCCCTGAGTGGCATTATGTGAGCAATAAATCCCAATCATCCCTTGGACATAAACCTGCACCGGCTCAATCAGACTGGAGTGCCTTAATTGCCCACTAAACCATCAGGTGCCATAATTTTACTATATGGTTACCACCCAGCGTAGTAAATGGTTTCTTGGTGTACAGGAAACCATTTGACTTGTCACTCAGTGTAGAGTCACCCGTTGACGTAAAGATGAGGAAAGAATTAAGGAAAGAAAAACAAGAGGAAGGATGGAAAGAAGAAAGGAAGAGAGGAAAGGGCAGGCACCGAGAGCAGAACTACATCGAGTGATTGGATGGTGAGTGCCCCCACCAACCCACCAACTATATTGCTTACTCTGTATTACCTTAATACATGCCATAATTCATATTACCATTATGGAACTTTGACCTTGCCCTGTGGCCTTGACTTTTGACTGATCGCTCATGAAATTAACCTACTCAGCTGTTGCCTTACCTTCAACCCTTCCACCAAGTTAGGTCCAAACTGAATATAATCTTTTAACACTGAATTTTCTGTGTCAGACTATGACATAGTTCTGTGACCTTGACCTTTGACGTACTGCTTCCCAAAACGATAGGTCTTCCCTTTGTTTATCTCTTAACCCATGGACAGAGTTTGGTTAAATTCAGATGAAGACATTTTTCTGTTAATCTGCACACACACACACACACACACACACACACACACACACACACACACACACACACACACACACACATACCCACCGTCGCACGAGTATTACTATAATAACAACAAGCGCCTTGTGACCCTACCGGGCCGCTCAGCACTTGTCCAAATGGGAATCACTTCTGAACAGCAATCTGCATTGGAGTAAGCAGCCCTATCTTGCTGCTGTGGAGAGGCAGGAAACTCCACTGAAGCGCCCCACTACATTTTCCACACATGTACTCAGTGGAACACCAGTGGGGCAATTACTAGAGGCCAAAACATTCCTTCAAACAGTTTCAGTCGGCATGAAACAGAAACTGACCCATCTGGGACCCAATATCAGGAATCAAGCCAAGTTTCACCAAAATAATTTTTTTTTGTGTTTTGACTGAGCTCCACTCAAACACACATTCCCAAGATTATAGCATATTTGATAATAAAGTGATGTCTAAGATGAGGAAGAAACCAACAATTATCTGGCCCTATGAATTATTTCAAGTAACAATAAATTAATCAGACAGTCAGTCAGTCATTATTTCCATATATCTATGCATGCATCAGTTTCAATATCCACTTATCTGTCTTGTTATCTATCTATCTATCTGTCCACCTATCTATCTATCCATATATCTGCCTCTTGTCTGACGTTGCGTGCTGCGAGAGGTGACCTCAGGCGTTTATGTCCCTGCTCAGCAACAACCCCTCTTCCTCAGACACACCACTCTCCCTGACAAATTCTCGCACCTTACCTCTCCATCTCGTTCTCGCTCTCTTTCTCCTCCTCCGAACCCAAATATCATGCTACACTCTCTCGCCTTATCTCTCTGCCTCGTTCTCTGTCCCCTTCTCCTCCATCTCCTTACCTGAATATCTTGTCTGAGTGCCGGGATGAAGATATCGAAGATTTTCTGGGTGTCACAAGTGTAGTGGGTGTCACAGGTAGTGAAGGTGGTGGTCTCATCCTTCTCTGGGTCGAGGCACAACTCGTGGATCAACTTCGCTATGGACATCCTCGGATACTTCTGCAATCCCTGCGGCACATTTTCATTCGGCATCATCACCAAGTCCTGCAGGGAAAGGTGGTGGTCAGGTGGTTAGTGCAGTACCGTAGTTCCCTGTCTGAAAGAACGCGAAACAGATCCCGGATTCGCAATACGATGATAATCCGTTCTCTTTCATAACTGTGCTTTTTTTTTATTTTATTTTTATTTTTATGGAAGAAGTACAGGGTGGTCTATATATAACGCAACCCATTTCTCGTGTGTTGCGGGGACGGTTCATTCAGTGTCACTAGTGTCTAACATTCGGAATGCTTGTTTTTAGGCAGAGTTAAAAATACCAGGGACAATATTTACATCCAGGCATTTTCTTCGCCAGGTATCCGATACGCCACCTGGCAATAGCAAAAATAGGTGTTGCAGGATTCTCTCTCTCTCTCTCTCTCTCTCTCTCTCTCTCTCTCTCTCTCTTTCTCTCTTACTTACAAGTATCTCTGGTATAAGTGCAGGATTCTTGATGTTAGAAATGGGTTCATCAGAGAAGAAACTAAGGTAGACGTACAGGTTGAAGGTTTCCGGGTTGCTCAATTGCTGGATGATATACCGAACTGCCGGCTCCGTGCCCACCCATATCACCAAGCGCTGAAGTATGTTTCTGGAATGAACAACGTGAACATCAAGGCATGGCCCACTCTTGACTGAATAAAATCGTCTGGCGTTAGCTTGTTTCCTGCAGTCCACTGGGTTCACGACAGATAATTCTCCGAGTTTCCAACAACATTTTATGTAATCTCTCTCTCTCTCTCTCTCTCTCTCTCTCTCTCTCTCTCTCCGTTATGACACATTTTATAGCCAGAGGCGCAGGCAGGATTATGTTATAGGAGTGACTAAATTTTTACTGTCCCTATTCTTAAGATGCGGCTGCATGGAAAGTTTTATGCCTTATAAATCGTAATGTATTTTCTTCTTCGTATATACTCACTCTGTGTAATTATATAACTGTATTTGGTGAAGACGCTGTGCCACAAGACCCACCATATTCTTTGCACTCTAACTTGGCCTCAGATAGCCATCTGTCCAGCTTGAATGCTGCGTTGTAGCAACAGAATAACTCTTGAATATGATGCTGGTCACAAAGACATCTAAATGAATTAAGTTGCAAAAAAATGAAAACCTGGGCAAAGTTAAGGTGAACGATCTACTGTATAGTGTTAAACAGTAAATGAAACAATCCAGAATATAATTATTAGCACTTGAAAGAATAACTAAATCTATAGATAAATTTCTAGATTAACACCTTCCCACTGAACTTTGCTTGAAAAAAAAAAAAAAAAAAAAAAAAGGAGGGGGGATGGGACCCTCGTCCTCCCGCTTGGCTGCGTTCATGTTCACAGCTATAATTTTCGTTTCTTCCTTCCCGCCTGATGCTGAAGAGGGATGCCTTCATGCTGTGGCACTGATACAAAGAACTCTGTAGTGGAGCTAACTAGTTGTACAAACAACCCCCAACTCCCTCTGAATCCCTCGAGAGGAAGATATTGGACTGTCGGGGAAGGACAACTTCAGCCTGTAATCCACCTGGTTTACATTTCATTTGAACTTGAGCCAACTACTACTACTACTACTACTGCTACTACTACTACTACTACTATTACTACTACTACTAACACTACTACTATTACTACACATCCCACCAAGGTCACATTCCAGCCTACTCACATCATATAGGTGTGTAGATCTGCGTTGTCACTCGGCAGCTTGGACTGCACCGCCTCAATCTCCTCCTGCGTGAAATCTGCCAAGATATCTGTTGCCTTCTTCACGTAAGTCGTCACGGTCTGGGCAGTGAGGGTGGTCTCAAGTGGTGACTGGGCCATGAACTTGATGTATTCCACTACGACATCCTGCAACATTGACAAGATTATATTCAGGGTGGTCCATATATCGCTCACTCCACTACCACAGCTTGCAACATGAGAAGTGAATATGTTCAGGATGGTCCATTCATTGAACGCCCTTTGCCACTTTTGTTCAGTCACACTAACTTTGCCCAGAATTTCGTCCTTTTGCAACCTATTTCACGTATCTCAATGACAGCAGACAATACTTCGGATCTACAACCCTTCCATAGCACTTCTTCGTGACTAGCACCATATTCTCGTGTTAATCTACTATTGCTACTCAGCATTCAAGATGGAGAGATGTCAGTGTTAAGCCAAGTTAGAGCAGAAAAGACGTTACTACGACTCTACATATTTTCCATAGCACTTGTTCGAGACGAGCACCATAATCTAGGGTTAATCTACTATTGCTACTCAACATTCAAGATGGAGATATGTCAATTTTAAACCAAGTTAGAGGACTACTGCAGCTCTACATCCTTTCCATAGCACTTCGTGACTAGCACCAAATTCTAGTGATAATCTACTGTCGTCACTAGCGTTCAAGATGGAGAGATGTCAACTTTAGGTCAAGTTACAGTTAAAAGAATATGGCCATCCCTGCGTAGCCCAAAGGCGTATGGGTAGTAAGGAAAGTCTTAAATGATGATACTGAGATGATCATTGTGTTACACTACCAAATCCTTCAACAGTACAAAGCAATTACATGTATACAGGGTAGATCGTACACAGCACTCCACTAGAAACTCACGTGGTATTATCTTATGTGTTGCGGAGACAGCTCAGTTGGCTAGTGTTAGCGTGGCTGTGGCATTTGGAGTAGTAAATAAATAAATGATGCTGGGTAGATACTGATAACACTGACTGAGCCGTCCCCAGAACACACAAGAGATCTGGCGGAGTAGAAGTGGTGTTATGTATGGGCCAGCCTGTATATACTTGGAGGTGTGGTGCTGGAATGGGACTCCTTCATGTGGTGGCACCAATATGACCAGATCACTCAGCTGCCTGGTTGTACAAACGTCCCTAAACTACTTCCCTATCCCCATATAAGAAGGATGATGAGATTTAGGAGATCAGTTTGAGTCTGCAGTCCACCGGGTTCACGTTTCAGATGAACTTGGGGTTACAACTACTGCTTCTGCTCATTACATTTCTTTTGATATTAAGGATACTAAAGATGTTGCGTTTACACTTAACAATTGTTATGCTTCTTTTAAAACAGCTATAAAGATTTTATTTTTTTTTATAAATGCATTGCTATTTTTATTTGCTTCATATTGTTCTGGTTATGGGTTATGTCTTTGGAACAGTAAAGCAACTTTTAAATATTTTTAATGCTTTTAATGTCGCATATAATAATGCTTTAAAAAGAGTATGTGGGGTCTCTATCTATGTTGGCAGCCATACTGCTGCTTCCAATTGTAGTCAGTTTTTACTAAAGAACCGAACTGCCCTTACACAGACTAGATTTTACAGAAGGATGAAGAGTTCTTTGAATCTATTGATTAGTTATAAAATCCCATTCGTTAAGAAGGTATTGTTTCTTGGACATGTGCAAAATTTATTGAAGAACAATTATTATGAAGTGGATATCCATGGCAAAGACTTGGGTTCATATTCTAGTTGGCTAAGGAAGCTACCTAACACGTTTTCCTGAGCGGTTTATTTTGATTATTACAATTTACTGTTCTGTTCTGTATTATATAAATCCTTCCAACATCGCCATGCTCTGCATAAAAAATATTAATCTGCCACATCCGAAAGTAGTTTGCTAAGGAAAAGGTGTTGGGGAGCTTCCTCAACCAACGAGAATATCGGCCCTTCTGACTTCCCATCTAACTGGGGTCCAAAGGCATGAGGACAGACACAGGCCATGTAGTTATTATGGATTTTAACTGTACCTCTTCTTAACTGCTATTTATTTTTAGTGTTTTAATTATTTTTTTATATTAATGTATTATCATATTTTGTATGTTTTGTAATGGTGTAAATGCTTGTTTGTTTCTGTTATTTTAAATGTATTTTAATTTCAGTGCATTTTCATGTAACTTTATTACACATTTTAGGTAATTTAAAATGCTTTTAGAAAATTGTAAATGTTATGCATTTTAGACTGTTTTTTATTTTTTTTAATTTCTCTAAATTGCTTTTAATTCTTCCAAGACTTTTTTTCTAGGTAATATTTATTGACTTTACTGCCGAGAATAGTAATAAAGTAACCTCTTAATTATCCACTGTCACAATTTCCAGCCCAACGCATTATCCAGCACAGCTATCTTGGCTATATTAAAGCAATATCCTGCAATTTTTATGCAACATACAGCACTGGAATGGGACCTAACCGGCGGTCCAATGCAATATCCTACATTGAGGGGTCTCAACAGGCTCATAAGTGGAAGCCAACTGGCGCCAGGAGATATCCCGAAACTCAGGAGTCAATGAGAACGCCTGCTACACACCAACCAATCAGAATCAGCCTCACTCGGGATCCCAAGAATACCCCTTGCCCTCATTCTTGCCCTTGGATATCATTCATTGAAGATGTATCTGAGTATTCTGCTCTTCCAACAGGCAGTCACATAACCCGGGTCCCGTTACTAACTGTGGCATCTTATGTTCGAGGTAGTGTACTGTACAGTATTGTATTGCAAAGATAATGGCCTGTAAGTGATGATAGCCTCATGCTCTATTGTTATTGTAAAATTACTGTGTACTGTACAGTTTATGAGTGTGAATGCCAACCCCCAGTGCTATTTCTCCTACCCCCTAGTGCTGTTTCTCCTACCCCCCCCCCCCCGTGATGTTTCTCCTGACTTGCCTCACCTGTGGCATGAAAGTGCTCATAAAAACAGTGCAGTAGTTGTGCATCATGGCTGAGTTTGTGTCTTTTGTGGTGGTGCCCTGCCTGGTCCTGCTGGCCTTGTGTTTTGTCCTGGTCCTTGTCTCGATGGTGCCTCCACCACCTGCTATGAGGCATTGTACTGTTTTCTCCATGGAGAAGATGGGGTTAATCGAGAAAATGGAGCCAGGCTGAACTAAAGCAAAGCTAAAGGAGCACTACAACCTGTCCCAGACCACGTTGCAGGATTTGCAGAAGAACAAACACTGTATCAAGATGTTCTTCTAGGGTCAACATGGTAAGACTGTGCGGTGGCACGAATGCAAGATGAAGGCCAAGCCACACTTTTGTGAGCTTGACCATATCTGCCTCAAGTGGTTTTGATAACAGCGTGGCAGTGGCATGACTGCACGTCCTGTCGAGCTGAAGGCTGCAGCCACCAAGCTCACTGAGCAACTGGGGCTCACGGATTGCAAGGCATCTGAAGGTTGGCTGACTCAGTTCTGATGTCGACATGAGCTGTCCAAGATGATTTATGGCGAAGCGTTGGATGCAGACACTGAAGGAATAGATAAGTTTTGCACCAAGCTTAAAAACTTGATTGATGAAGAAGGATTATGTCTCAGTCAGGTTTGTAATGCTGGTGAAACTGATCTGTTCTTCAAGTCACTGCTGACTCATACCTTGGCTGGCGAGAAGTCCATACCTGGTTGTAAGGTGTGCAAACAGCACTTCTCTGTTTTGTGTTATGCCAGTGCAACAGGCTCCCATTGTCTGAAACCTATTGTAGTGGGACATGCTATACTGTCACGTTGTCTCTGGGAGCTAATGGATCATCTCCCAGTGATTTATTTCCACTTGCTGGAGGGTTGGTTTACAACCAAGATCTTCAAAGACTGGATCGACAATCGTGCTGTGAAGGAGATTATTCTTTATCAAACAGAAAGTCTTGCCCTTGCCCCTGACCAAGCGAAGGCTGTGCTGCTACTCGACAATGCTCCTGCTCATCCTTCTAAGACAGAGTTGGCTGGAAATAGAGGTCGTATTAGGGTTATGCTCTTGCCCCCTGATTCGACCTCAGTCTTGCAACCCATGGACCAGTGTATCATCGTGGCAATGTACTGTACCAATTAAGGTTGATCAAAGACATGGTGGTTGTGCTCGAGGAAGAGAAGGTAGCCCAAGGCAAGGACAGTAATTGTGAGAGGACCTTGGCCAACCTCAAGCGGTATTCCCTCAAGTATGCAATCTATAACCGAGAGCAGGCCTGGAGGAAACTCTCTGCACTCACATTTGTGCATGGATTGACCAAGTTCCTCAAGTGTGAAAAGGCCATTGTTAACTGTACCAGCTTCAAAGCTCAGGACTTCGGCCAGTGTATGGAAACAGCAGGAGAACAGGTAGCTGAGAACATGATCCACGATTGGCTGGAAGTGGATGGGGGAGGCCCCGAGTACCAGACTCTATCCAACAGGGAAATTGTGGAGTCTGTGACTGCGTTAATTTAGTGGAGGAGAGAGTTTTTTGGCAGAGGAAGGGTTCAGTGTAGCCTTTGTTAACCCCCTGAACATGAGATGTTTTGTATTCTAAATAAAGAATCTGCAGGTAACAAGAACAGACCAAGAAATCATCGTTAAAGGTAAATGAAGTGCAGGACATGTTTTCATGATCTGTTGTGCTATTCGGTAAATATTACTTCCTCAATATTTTGCTTAAAAATTTTACTGATGGATTATTCTTCCATTGCTACATGTAAAGCAGTTTAGTGTGTTAGCTGTTAGGGCAAAGTTGTGATATTCTGAAACACAAACTTATAACAGACACTTACCCTCTGTCTGAATTTCCCTAATTTCCAAGGTGCTCTATCCATTGATATTCACATTTCTTTCACCTCCAAGGTTCTGGAGAGTTCAGTATGTATGTTTCACTGAGTTTGTACCCTTTCAGTACTTTGGTCAGTTAAAGTAACCTGCTTTGCCATACTGCGTTATTTAGTTTAGTGGGTAATTAGGGAGCTGCAGTCAGATTGAGCCTGTGCAGATTTACATCCAAGGAATGGTTGAGGTTCATTGCTTACATGATGTCACTCAAGGATGAGTGTGGCTGGTCAGTCTCATCTTAAATGTCAGGACCAACTTGCCTAGCCCTGGGCACCTATGCTCCTCATGAGGCAACACAGGATTAGATGATGAATGAATGAAATAAAGTAAATAAACTATGTTATGAATTTTTTTAAAAACCCCCCTTTCAAAAATCCTGTGCATGGTCCTGCAGAAGACATCTGTGAGAAAGACACAGAGAGATTTAGAAGGCTAGGGAATTATGAGAGAAGTAAGTCAAGGTCCCTCAAAGTAACTTTCCAAAGTGTGAACACTGTAGAGGAAGTGCTAAAAAATGCTAGCAAACTTAAGGTATCAGAGGAATTCAAAGAAGTATGGATAAAAAGATACCTAACTCAGGAAGAATGGGGATTACTAAAGGAAAGGAGAGAAGAAGCAAAAATAAAAAATAAAAATGGTCAAATGAACAAAGAAGTAAATTATTATACAAAATAGTAAGGTTACGAGTAAGAAAATAGCACATGAACAGCAGAGACCAAAAAAATTAGGGCAGGAGAATCAAGCAATGCCACATATAAAAACAACATGACTAAGTTGATGTATTTAAATGTACATGGAATTGCAGTGGCATACCGAGGGGGGGGGGGGGCGGCCATGCTCCCCCTTTTGCAATATATATATATATATATATATATATATATATATATATATATATATATATATATATATATATATATATATATATATATATATATATATATATATATATATATATATATATATATATATATATATATATATATATATGTAAGAGTAAGGGATATTACGAGTGGAACCAGTTAATGAATATGTGAGACTGTCTCGCTGGAAGTGGCTGGGGCACATATACAGAAAAGAAGGTTGTTTAATACAGGATGTGCCAGAGTGGATTGCTAGAGGAAGAAGAGGTAGAGGTAGGCCGAGGGAAACCTGGTTGTGGACAATGAAAAAAGAAGCAGGAGAGGAGTGTTGGTGGGACCTGAAGATGGCAAGAGACAAATATTGGTGGAGAGAGTTCATTGAGGCCCTATGCATCCCGTGGGGTGCCACAGGAAATGATATATATATATATATATATATATATATATAGAGAGAGAGAGAGAGAGAGAGAGAGAGAGAGAGAGAGAGAGAGAGAGAGAGAGAGAGAGAGAGAGAGCAGAGGTAGTAGGAAAACCTATAACCAAAGCCAAGAAGTATTCAGAAAAGACACTCGACCTTATGAAAAAGCGAAAGGAAAAGAAAGTTAAGACAAAGAAACACGAAATAGAACGAGCAGAATTAAATAAGCTTATCAACAAAAGACAAAGAGAAGAAAAAAGAAAGAGAAACTGGATCACATCAAAGAAACCATCAAAAACGGAAAAAGTCTGAAACAGATCCGAAGTAAAATGGCACTAGGAAAGCAACAAATGACATCACTGAAAGAAAAAAACGGTTAAATAATTAAATGCAGAGATAATATGGTGAAGAGAGTTGAAGAATTTTACAAAGAACTGTATGCATCAAAGACAGTAGTACCAATAGCTAACTTTTCAGCTGACACAAGTGAAATACCTGAGGTAACACCAGACGAGGTAAATATTTGTCTTAAAAATATGAAAAGAGTGAAGGCTCCGGGAGAAGATGGAATAGTAACAGATTTGCTGTTGGACGCAGGAGTAGAAGTACAAAATAGGCTTGCTCACTTATTTACCCACTGTATAAAACAGAAGAAAATTCCCAAAACATGGTGTAATGGAATAGTTATTTTACTCTACAAAAAAGGTGGCTCAAAAGATCTTAGTAACTATCGACCCATTAGCTTATTATCAGTCATTTACAAACTCTTCACTAAAGTCCTAACGAACAGAATAACAATAATTTTAGAGGAAAACCAACCTCGTGAACAGGCAGGATTCCGAAGTGGGTATTCGACCATTGATCATCTACATACAATGAATCAGCTAATTGAGAAAACTATAGAATATAATAAACCACTGTGCTTAGGTTTTGTTCATTACGAAAAGGCTTTCGACTCAGTGGAGCACATAGCAATTATAAATTCATTGCGAGAACAAGGAGTGAATGAGTACATTGTAAACCTGCTCGAAAACCTATATAAAGAGGGAACTGCTACAGTTAAATTACATAACGACTCAGAAAAAATTAAGATTGAGAAGGGCGTGCGTCAGAGAGATACAGTTTCACCAAAATTATTTACAGCATGCCTCTTGCTCCATCGGTTATCCTTTATTCTTGCGATATGGCCTGGCCACCTCCATTTCTGTTCTTTTATAACTTCTATAATATCTTTGACTTTAGTTTGCTCTCTCACCTAAGTTGATCTTTTCCTGTGTTTTAAAGATATTCCCGACATTGACCTTTCTATTGCTCTCTGAGAGCGGATTAATTTATTTTCCATCGATTTTGTCAGTTTCCGGGTCTCACAACAATACGTTATAGCTGCAATAATACATTCGTTATATACTTTTCGTTTCATCCAGACTGGCAAGCTACTTTTCATAATGTCTTTATGTTTACCAATTGTAATGCGTCTTTTTATTTCACTATCATGATCTTTCGTTTATATTAGTGTTTGCTCCAAGTATTTGTACACCTCAACTTCTTCAAGAATTTCTTCATTTATTCTGATGACACTCTTTGGTGTTGGTGGATTAAATCTTACTTTAGCTTTACTCCGGTTCATCTTTATCCCTACTTTCAGACCTTCTCTGTTCAGGTCATTTAACATTTCTCGCAATACCTCAGTTGTTTCTGAGATTTGGACAATGACATCTGCAAATTTTAAATGGTTTAGCTTTTCTCCATCTATGTTCACTCCTTTGGTTTCCCAGTCTAGCTTTTCTGAAAATACTTTCTAGGCATGCTGTAAATAATTTTGGTGACACTGTGTCTCCCTGATGGACGCCATTCTCCATCTTATTTTTTTCCAAGTCTTTATGTAATTTAACTGTAGCAGTTTCCTCTTTATATAAGTTTTCGAGCAGTTTTACAATGTTCTCATTCACTTCTTGTTCTCGCAATGAATTTATAATTCCTTGGTGCTCCACTGAATCGAAAGCCATTTCGTAATTAAGAAAACATAAGCACAATGGTTTATTATATTCTGTAGTTTTCTCAATTATGATTCATTGTGTGTACTGTAAATGATCAGAAATCGAATAACCGCTTCGGAATCCTGCCTGTTCACGAGGTTGGTTTTCCTCTAAAATTGTTGTTATTCTGTTTGTAAGGACTTTAGTGAAGAGTTTGTAAATGACTGATAATAAGCTAATGGGTCGATAGTTACTAAGATCTTTTGAGTCACCTTTTTTGTAGAGTAAAATAACTATTCCATTACACCATGTTTTGGGATTTTTCTTCTGTTTTGTATATTGGGTAAATAAATGAGCAAGCCTATTTTGTACTTCTACTCCTGCATCCAACAGTAAATCTGTTACTATTCCATCTTCTCCCCGAGCCTTCCCTCTTTTCATATTTTTAAGACAAATATTTACTTCGTCTGGTGTTACCTCAGGTATTTCACTTGTGTCAGCTGAAAAGTTAGCTATTGGTACTACTGTCTTTGATGCATACAGTTCTTTGTAAAATTCTTCAACTCTCTTCACCATCTTATCTCTGCATTTAATGACTTCACCGTTTGTTTCCTTCAGTGATGTCATTTTTGCTTTCCTAGTGCCATTTTACTTGACTTTTTCTATGTTTGATAGTTTCTTTGATCTGATCCATGTTTCTCTTTCTTTTTTCTTCACTTTGTCTATTGTTCATAAGCTTACTTAGTTACGTTCGTTCTATTTCATCTTTGTTTTTACTCTCATTTCCTTTCGTTTTTTGTTTTATAAGCTTGACTGTCTTTTCTGAATATTTGTTGGCTTTGGTTGTACTAGGTTTTCCTACTACATCCGCTAATTCTCTTAGCACTTTTGTTAGTCTGTCATTCAGCTGATCAGTGTCCCATTCTGCATTACTTAGAGCCTGAAATCTGTTCTTTATTTCCAACTGAAAGGCTGCTTTGTTTTTGTTTACTTGTATTGGGCATATCTTTTTATCTTTGATCATCTTCTTTCTTTCACTTCTGAAATTGAATCAGGCTGTGCAACCCACCATTCCATGATCACTTCGTATATTTACTTTGTTGATAACTGTGACATTTGTGATCGTGTTCTTCGCATCTGCTATAGTGAAGTCAATTTCATTCTTTGTTTCTCCATTTGGGCCTCTCCAGGTCCAATTTCTCCCCGTTCTTTTGTGAATGTGTTCATTATTCTCATGTTAAACATTTCAGCAAAATTTACCAGCATTTCTCCTCTTTCATTCCTTTCTCCCACTCCAAATTTTCCCATACATGCTTCTCCATTTTTCGACTTCCCATCTTTTGCATTGAAGTCTCCCGTGAGTATATGTGGTCTTTTCTTCTTCCATTATCTGGGAGATGTCATCATAAGATGTTTCTATTTCTTCACCTGTGCTTTGAGAAGTTGGTGCTATACTTGTATTACTTTCAGGGAATATTTTTTGCACAGTCTAATTACTACCAATGCTACACTGTCAGATACACTGCTGAATTTAACAATGTTGTCTGCAAGATTTCTGTTAATTAGAAATCCTACACCACTAACTGCTTCATTTTGCCTTCCTCTGTAGTAAAATAGGTGGTTGCTGTCTTTGAGCTGAATTACTTTTTCTTGTTTTCTGTGGATCTCACTCAAACCTACAATATCCCGACTAATGGTTTCCAGTCCAGTTATTAAGTTATCAAGTTCGTAATCCTCTGCGAGGCTTCTTACATTGTATGCATAGATTTTCATGGATTTCAGTTTAATATCCCAGAGTCTAACTTGCCAACACAGTGCCTACTCACTTTCGGTGGCACACTGCCCACAAGCACAGGTGGCAGTGCAGTTGGACCTTTACTAGACGATGATCCAACAGGAACGCCCATCAAATCATTTGCATTAGAACTCATGTTTGGTTGGGAGGATTGTAGCAAATAATCTCACCTCCCTGCCACATTGTTCGTTATATTCGATGGAGCCCTATATATCTATAGGGGGTCCCATGGTCCGCGCCGTCTAAGACGGTACCTCATATATCTCCAAGGCTTTCTTCTATCTGCCGCCACCCGGGGACGTGCCAGGTAGCAATGTGATCCTGCCACTGGATATATATTGTATATATATATTGTTACATAGCCTATGATTTCATCATCCTTTGTATAATTCTAACGTAGAGTATGCTGCATGTTTGATCACGATTCGCCTCGTGGCTTCCATAGTGACCAGGCTAGCGTGTTTTACCTCACTCCCCCCTTCTCCCCCTTATAGTAGAGTAAGTTGTTCTTTCTGTTGTTCAGAGCAGGAGTGTCAACTCTTTGTCCCCTATGGCTTCATTTGCGCGTCCTTCTTACAAGTTGTATCAAGCTCTGCCAGCCCCTATATAATGAGCTCAGTCTCTGCATTAATTGCCACTTAGATCTACTCCTCATTTTGTTCACATCTCTGTCCTCCCCTGTACAGTTGTTATTATTTTTGTGAGTGCTCAGGAGGTCTCCAACCATCTAGCTGCTGTGTAATTTGAGTATAAGTGTTATTACATTTTTTTTCTTGTACTGTATAGCATAAGGCGTTAATTCGTAGGCCTAGTGAGGTTTTTGTGATTCATGTGTTTTAGGTGTCATCCAGTATTAATAATATTTTGTATCTGTAATAATATATCTTGCATTAACTGAGCATTATCCGGTTTTCTCATTTTATCAGGGCTGACTTAGATAAATTTACTCTTGCTAATTTCGTGTTAATAGAGGCTATTGCAGTTAACCATATGTTTAACCTGTTTTTGCCATTACATTATCTTTATGAGTCCTGAATGTTTAGTTGTTAGTTTGAGCATTAAACTTTAACTTGTAATTTTACCTAACTCTTTTGTTTTGAACCTGGAACTTTGGGGGACAGTAGTGATTTTTAGTATTCTCACTTGAAGTGTTCATTATCTTTCTCTGTTCCGTAACTATATATATATATATATATATATATATATATATATATATATATATATATATATATATATATATATATATATATATGTTATTAGTTTATTACAGTTGTAAAGTTGTTTGATCGAAATGTGAGCGTTTGAATTTTGGTAGTATGAGGTTATTGGAGACTGAACCGTAACTCAGTGGCACAGAGTACTTGAAAATGACTTAAGAATATGCCATATTTATGCCGTATACCCATTCCATATGGCCTCAAAATGATCATAAATTTGCTCAAAATGCAAAATTATCTCGGGGGGAGGGAGCTAACAGCTCTCCCCCGAACCCCCCAGCTGTACAGGGTCGCTGTACTCGCCAAAGTCATGGGCTGCACAGTTAAAAATATTTAAAAAAAAAAAAAAATCCCCCCCCCTTTTCAACTTTCTGGATACGCCATTGTGGCATTGTGGAATTGCATCGAAATTATTAGAGGCAAAAGACTATACTAAAGAGAAAGGAACCTCCTATTATATGTCTAACAGAAACAAAATTAACCCCAAGGATATCCAATGACTTGTTAAATTTAGATGAATACAATATATGGAGAAGAAACATAACAAAGAAAAGACTCCAAGCCAAAGAGATAGAATTAGATATACCCCCACAGGAAGAATTAACTGCAGTTGAGATTAATATAGCTGAGGAGAAAATAATTGTGGCAAATTTATATATGCCACCCAAGACTAACACATGGGATACAGGTGAATATGAAGACCTGGCAGAAAGTACAAAACATAGTTTAAAAACCCTACTAAATAGAATGGAAGAAAAATCCGAAAGAATTATATTAACTGGATATGGAATACTCTAGATGTAAGTAGCTATGAAAGCTGTTGGCATCAAAAACTCCTAGATCTTATACAGGAGTTTTTCCTAACTCAGCATTAAAGGAAAACATTAGAAAAAGAGGACTAGAAGAACCATCATTAGTACATCTCATATTTACTTGGCAAGAAAATGAAAATGATAACATAATTTATTACCCTCCTTTCGGCAAAAGCGACCATGCAGTGTTAGATTTTAATTTCAGGATAGCATATGATATTGTTAATGATAATGAAAATTACAAAAAGAGGCTAAACTACAAAAAGGATAACTATCATGATCTACAGAAGTACTATATAGAGGTAGATCGGGAAAAGGAGCTAAGAGGACAAGATAGAAATTTTATGTATAGAAAACTCTGTGAATTTTACGAAAAAGAAACCTAAATGTATATCCTACAGCACAAAGAAACAGAAATAAGGATAAAGAAATGGTTTATTACCGAATATAAAAAAGCAAAAGAGAAAAGAGATTTGCTGTAGATTAGATACAGACGACATAATAGCGAGAGGGCACATAGCAGCTACAAGCAGGCAAGAAATGGTTATACAAGGATAAGGAGAGAAGCTCAGAGGCAGTTTGAGGAAGACATAAATAAAAGTCCTGATCAGCCAAAGCTGTTTTACAGCTACATACGACGTAAAACTAAAGACAGGATAAACTACAGTCCATCATGGATGAGGGGAAAATCTACTGTATACCAATGAAGAATATATTTGTGAAGCACTGAACAAAAAATTCCATTTTTTATGGAAGAAAGTAGATTATTGAGAGAGATGAAAATGAACAAGCTTGACCACACTTATTAACAACTATATATATATATATATATATATATATATATATATATATATATATATATATATATATATATATATATATATATATCGGAACAAGAGGTCCAGGACGAGTAGAGTAAATTAGACAAAGGAAAAGCAAATGGTCCTGACGAGATTTCAGGTTGGGTATTACATGAATGTGCAGATGAGTTAAGCAGACCATTACATTTAATACTTAAGGAATCCTTAAGACAAGGTAAAGTACCTGATATACTAAAGAAAGCAAACATTGTTCTGCTTTTCAAGAATAAAAATAGGCAAAATCCACTCAATAGCTCACCAGTATCACTGACCAGCTTCGTATGATAATAGAGAAGCTGGTAAGGAAATTTTGGGTAAATCATATGGAAAAACACAATATAATAACAGAAAGACAGTTCGGTTTTAGAAAGGGTAAATTATATGTAACTATATTGTTAAGCTACTATGATAGAGTTGCAGAAACTCCACAGAAAAGAGAAGGATGGAAAGACAGTATCTATTTGGATTTCAAGTAAACATTTAACAGAGTGCCACACCAAAAATCTTTATGGAACTTGTACCATTAAGGAGGAATCCAAGGTAATCTATACTGTTGGATCCAAGATTTTCTTAGAAAAAAAAGGGAAATGAGAAGAGTACTAAGGGGAAACTACTCATCATGGAGTGAAGTGACTAGCGGAGTCCCACAGAGCTAAGTGCTGGCACCAATTATGTTTTTAGTATATTTAAATGACATGGACAGCAACATTGGAAATGGAAGCTATCTAAATATGTTTGCTGATGATGCAAAAATTCATAGGAAACTTATAAACACAGACTCTTGTAGAGATCTACAAGAAGAATTAAATGAGCTTAATGAATGGAGCAATCAACGGCAAATGAAATTCAGTGTGGACAAATGCTATGTAATAAAGTATGGTAAATGAGAAAAAAGATCAGACTGGGATTATAAGCTAGGAAGTACAACCCTACACATATAAGAAAATGAGAAGGACCTAGGACTGATTATCGATAGCAGACTATCTCCTGCCGATCACATCAATTAGAAAGTGCAGAACATGTACACACTGCTTCCTAATATAAGAGTAGCATTCACATATATAAACAAGAAGCGGTGCCAAGGCACAGCAAACCCGTCTCCAGCAGTCATTTTAGTGCTGACGTATAAACACAACAGGATATCTTGTCAAAGATGTCACATATGAAATTTGGAGTAAATCGGGTGAAAATTGACGATTTTATGCCCATTTGAAATTTTAGGCCTGACCCACCTGGGCCTGACCCCCCTACTGCTAACTGGGGGGTGACCCCCCTGATGTAATGAGGCATGTTATAGGATGTAGATTTGAAAGATGCACCTTTAGGTTTTGGTTTCATTACGATATGACAAATTTTAAAGGAGTTATGGCAAAAGAACGATTTTTTTTTTTTACATTTTTAAGGCCTACAGTCTAGGCCTTGACCCACTTTAGCCCAAAATTTCCTCAGGTGATCACAACGTCTTAGACCATCATCCCTGTAATTTCAGTCAAGATCGCACCAGTAGTTTTCGCATAAAGTTGTTAAGAGACAGACAGACAGACAAACCGAGTGAAAACAATACCCGTCCCCGAGGCCCTCAGGGGCGGGGACGGGTAATGAAGACATGCTGAGAAAGATAATCACATCATTCATTAGACCAACTCTGTAGTATGCTGCTGTTTTCTGGAATCCGCATCTCAAAAACCAAGTAGATAAGCTTGAAAAGGTACAAAGAGCCGCTGCAAGATGGGCACCAAGCTTAAGGGATCTAAGCTATGAAGAAAGACTAGAAAAATTAAACCTACCAACATTACGAGAAAGAACGAATAGAGGAGATATGATTATGCTACTGTATGTAAATGCATCACAGTAAAAGAGAAAATAGACATAGTAGATGAATATATATAACATATGGGGAAGCAACATTAAGAGGACACTGCAAAAAAACTGTACAAAAAAGAGAGGTGATGAAGACGTAAGGAAATTCAGTTTCCCAAATAGAGCAATTCATCAATGGTGTGCACTGCCGATTGAAACTGTGTAGACTAAAACTGTTCATAAATTCAAAGACATGTATAATAAAAATGGTTCAAAATACGGGACAGTACGAGCTTGACTCATTCCTGTAAAGGTACAACTAGGTAAGAACAATTAGGTAGGAACACACACACACACACACACACACACACACACACACACACACACATACACACACACACACACGATCGCGTGCACGACTTCTAAAACATAGGATCCTCTTTCATCCCGCAAGCACGAGTATAAACTATTCTAGAACTGAACTCATTGAAACTCAACAAGAGAGCGAGAGAAAAAAATTGTGTGTGTGTGTGTGTGTGTGTGTGTGTGTGTGTGTGTGTGTGTGTGTGTGTGTGTGTGTGTGTGTGTGTGTGTGTGTGTGTGTGTGTGTGTGTAAGGAAGAGATAGAGGGATAGACTGTTTGTGTGGGTGTGGAGAAAAACCAAGATTCTTTAGCACGAACAAGATATATTCCATCATTTTTAAAATGAAAATTTCAAGCCAAAAAATAGCACCAACAGAGAAAAAAATTCTTCCTGGATAGTTAACCATACGACAAAGAAAATATAGATTTGTCCGAACTCATCAAATCATGTTTGAATCTACTCATGATATACAGGTAAAAATCCATCTAAAGCATTGCTGGTGTCTAATATTATGTCTTTCATTCAGTGTGTTAATTATGTCCATCTCAGTCCATACCGTTGTGGCAATGCATGCACCGTACTTTCTTGTGTGTAATATTATATATCTAATCAGTTGTGTTACCGCGTACTGTACATACCAGTCCTCAACCTACTAGCAACCTGTCCACCCTACTGTCTTGCTCTAAATATATCTCAACCATTAAGTATATCATCCATTAAGCATCTTAACCATTATTTTAACTTACTGGCAATCTGTCCAACACAGTCTTTCGTATGGAATTGTGCATCTCATCTATAATGCCTCTCATCCAATGTGTTAATGTGCGTATACTAATTGTAAACTTAGTGGCTAAAAAAATGATCTCTGCTGCTTCAGTGCACTCATGCTTCACTTAGCCTGAACAAATATCAGAGACACAGTTATCCCCAACTCACTGAAATATAATCTTATGACAATCATTGCCATTATATATGATACCCTGGATGTTACATGTATGGAAAGACTTAATTATACACAATCAACCATCTTTAAGTGTGGAAGGCGTCTCGAACTCCATGATCCTACCAACACAACGGGATTTAGTCAGTCCATTCATAGCTTTATACTACGACGTAAACAAACACACCTATGTCACAGCTACCAACATGTGCCAGTCACTGTACCAGCTGTAACTTCTAGCAATTGTATAGCCCTAACTACCTCGATTCTGGGCAGGCTTCGGTCTAAAAACAATAAGGCAGCTTTGTTTATGTACGACTGGATGAATCTCTTTACAGGAAATTTGCTATGGAATCTAGCTAACTAATAATTTCGAAAACAAACTCTCAATATCTTACAATATTGTTCTAAAACTGAAGAGTGTTGTCATACGTCATGAGGCGATTGGCAGCGGTACTCATCTCTTTAGGTCTTTGAGCCTGTAGGACACTGGTTCTCAAATAAAGAGCCATGGCCCCCAGTGGGGTCACGGCAGGATATTAGGGGGGCCATGGCGTGCTAGCTGAAGTAGTAAATCAGAGTGTGTCTGCCTTACACTCGGGTGAGGGGGCCACGTGTTTATGCTTGTCGTCTTGCTCTCTCTCACTACAGTGTATACTGGCCACATTTCAACGCTACTGGAACAATGAGCGAGCTAGGAAAATTATGGCTAAATGGCAGAACTTTGTATGCAATATGCAGGAGTGCACCTGTTGCTGAGCAACCCATATATAAGTCCTATTCGCCACTACAGAAGGCCACGACCCCAGTTGGCGCTGGCAGAACTAAGTTTGTGAGAAATGTCCATTGCTTTCTGTATTCTAGTGTTACTTGTGAGACATTTAACTGATATTAGTAATATGAAATTGATTATATTTGTCTTTTTTTCTATCTATTACCGATATATTTAGATATAGTTTTATAGTTTATGTATTCC
This sequence comes from Coenobita brevimanus, assembly GCF_032717465.1. Taxonomy (NCBI): domain Eukaryota; kingdom Metazoa; phylum Arthropoda; class Malacostraca; order Decapoda; family Coenobitidae; genus Coenobita; species Coenobita brevimanus. Next base: position 8,122,752 of record NC_136992.1, on the reverse strand, counting down.
TCCACTTTGACATCCCAGCTCACTGGTCTCCCTGTCACATCTCTACCCTTGATATTGCTTTCACCCAGTCTGTTTGTATTCTCATATCTGTTCATTTTCTCATTCATTCATTTATTTTTAATTGTCATTGGTCACTTGCACCAACTAAATACAGCACTAATTCTAAATATATGACGAAATTCAAACAAATTCACTTTCACCAAAGATCTCAATCAAACGAATGCTGAAAAAAAAAAAAAAAATCGCAATGTTACATTGAATTTCAATCGAACGGTTTTCGCCAAAACATATTTCAATGCAGTTTTTTCAGCTCTGACTTGAAATTTATGACAATGTGAAATATTAATGCAGGGAAGAGTCAGCTACAAATTTAAAAAAGTATTTGTTTTTTGCTACTTTTATCGATGTTTTGGGATGATTATGCATTTATATGTGGTACCTTATGTTTCTTTGGTAGGATTTGACACTTTCTTTTTTTTGCATCATCATTTACTCTTTTCTGCAAAATTTATGATCGTCAAAATGATACGGTAATGATTAAGTATGATTATTCCAACTGTAATGCTATCTGTCTATCTATCTATTGCCAGACGCTTCAATCCCGTTCGGGGTGGCCACAAACAAATTGCCTCCACGTCGCCCTGTCCCTCTCCATCTCACTGCCCTGCTCCCAACTCACACACCCATCTCTCATATACCTTTCCACCCCATTCCTTCATCTCATCCCCGGCCTCCTCTTCCCTCTCCCCCCCTCCACCTCACTCACATACACTCTCTTCGTCAGTCTTTCACCCTCCATCCTCTCCACATGGCCAAACCACCTCCTAACGCTTCCTATCACATCCACATCCACACAACAACGCTCCTTTATATCCTCATTTGTCAGCCTGTCTCTCCATGTGACTCCACAGACTCCTTTTGAATAACTCATTTCCACGGCTCTCACTCTTGACTGGTGTCCTTCCAACAACGTCCAAGCTTCACTTCCATTCGTTAGAGTTGATATCACAATACTGTCATGTCGTTACTTTTTCACTTCCATGCTCACTTCCCTCTTTCTTATCACTGCTTTCAAGGAATCAGCAACCTTTCTTCCCTGCTGTACCCTTTCAAGCACTTCACCCTCCAAACCTCCATCCTTAATCATCACACTACCCAAGTACTTAAACATACTCACATTGTCGAATTCCTCACCATGCAACCTCACTGTACATTCACTGACTTCACCTTTCCCAAAGACCATCACATTACTCTTCCCTACATTCACCTTTAGATTCCGTTTCTTACACACTCTCCCAAACCCATCCACCAAGCCTTGCAGCTCCCCATCGTCTTCACTCAACAACACAGTATCATCTGCAAACAACAGAACAGGGAGCTTCCAAGCACTACCCTCTCTCACCAGGACCACTTCAAAATCCACTACCCTACCTTGTACCTCTTTCATTACCCCCATCCATGTACAGATTGAACGACCATGGAGACCTGACACATCTCTGTTTCAACCCAACCTTTAAAGAGAAAAATTCACTCAGTTCACCATCCACATGCACTGCAGCCTTAGCACCATCATACATACTCTACACAGCATTCAACAACTTCCCATCTACTTCACATATTCTGAATACTTTCCACAATCCTTGTCTATCGATCCTGTCATATGCCTTCTCCCAATCCATGAAAGCCACATACAACTTCTTTCCCTTCTCTAGAAACTTTTCCACTAAAGATCTAAGAATGAATATCTGATCTACACAACCTCTTCCCTTCATAAATCCCCCCTGTTCTTCTGCAACTAATTCCTCTGTTCTTTCTCTAACTCTGTCAATAAGTATCCTACCATACACTTTTCCTATTATACTAAGAAGACAAATGCCCCTATGATTACCACACACTTCTTTTTCCCCTTTTCCTTTGTTCAAGGGAATAATTATACCTGACTTCCAATCCTCCGGGACTCTACCTTCCTCCCAGGCCAATCTGCACATCTTCCACATCCATTCTACTACTATCTCTTCCCCATGCTTCAGCATTTCACCACACACTCCATCAATTCCTGGGGCTTTCCCCAATTTAACTTTCTTCATTGCTTCCACAACTTCTATCCTACTGATTTCTTCCTGTCTTCTCACCTCCCTCCTTCTCCTAGCCATTCCCCAGCCACTCATACTCACATTACTTCCATCCTCTATGTTCAACAATTCCTTAAAGTGTTCTCTCCATCTGCTCACTTTTTCTCCCTTCTCCACAAGTAATCTACCATTTTTATCTTTCACTCCCCTGCTAACTTCACTTCCACCCTGTATTACTCTCTTCACCTCTTTCCGGAACATTTTCTAACAGTCCCTCCACTTTACACTCAAATTCCTTCCAAATTCCTCATCCACTCTCCTCTTACTCTCTCTTACTAATCTTTTCACCTCTCTCTTCGTTTCTACATATAACTCTCTCTTCCGCCTCTCAACTTCTTCCACGCCCCTATTCCTCATCCATTCATTGTATGCTTTCTTCCTTTGTGCCACAACCTGTCTCACCTCTTCAGTTCACCACGCTGTTCCTTGCACCCCCCTCCGTCTTCTCTTCATCCCACACACCACATCACATGCTGCACATATTTCTTCTGTGAATATCCTGCACACACCTTCCACATCCCCCATCTGCTCCAATTCATATTTGCCCAATTGTTCCTCCACTTCTCTCTTATATTCTGCCTTTTTCTCATCCTCTTGTAACCTTTCCACTCTCCTTGCAAATACTCCTTCTTCCCGTCCTTCCCTTCTTCTATTTCTCCATCTTATTTGGATCTTGATTCTGGCCACCACTAAGTAGTGGTCAGAAAGTCCACTACCACAGCCTCTATAAGCTCTTGCATCCATTACACATCTTCGCATTCTTTCATTCACACACACATAATCAATCATTGCCTTCCTTTCATTCAGTTCAACACCCACCCTTCTCATCACTCGCCATGTATACCTGTGGATCATTTTGTGCCTGAAGAAGGTATTGGCTATCATCAACCCCCTCCCAGCACAAATGTCCACTACCGCACTGCCATTCTCATCTATCTCAGCAGGCACACCCCACTCACCCACTATTCGATCCACATTCACATTTCCTACTTTACCATTCATATCACTGATCAAAAACACTCTCTCATTCCTTCCAAACTTTTCCATACACACTTCCTCATTTGTCCAGAACTCTTCTCTCACTCTGCTTGCACGATCTTGCTTTAGCGCATACACGCCCACATTTGCCCACATTTGTATTCCAACTTTCAGTCTTACCCACACAATCCTTGACCCAACTGATCCATACTCTCTTATGTTCTTCTTCCATCTTTTACTCACAACTATACACACTCCTTCTTTTGCTCTCATTCTCTCCTACTCCTGCACATATACCCCATCCATACTCCCATTCTCTCACACTTTCTCCTCCCCATTTAGTTTCAGTTACTCCACATACATCAACTTTCGCACTCTCAAGCACCTGGACAATCTCTCTCTCTTTCACCTCATCATTCACACCTCTTACATTCCATGTTGCGATTACCATGTCCTTTGTCCGGTCCTTGGTCGTCATCTTTTGGTCAGTCCTTGTCCGAGGCTTCTTGTTCGTCTTTTTAGTTAGTTGTTTTCCGGGGAGGGGCACTAACCCTCCGCCAACCCTTTCAGTCGCCTTGTACGACAAGCAGGGATACTGGGGGAGTATTCTTGAAAAACCCCCCTACCCCCAATTTCACACGATATTTCACACTGTTTTCTTACAGCCTAACCACGATTTTACCTAACCTTTGCATAAGTACAGGCGACAACGGACCAGGCTACCACACGAGGAAAAATCAGATGATTTAATAGTTACTATGATGCCAGACGAATTCTGCTTCAGTTGCGCTAGTTGTAACATCATTATTAACTCGAAAGTTTCTTTTAAGGATTATTCTAACTCTTTAGAATATAAAAAATTACGAACATATTAATACAGTATGTTTGAAAAAAAAAATCAATTACTGAAAACCAGTGACTTCATGTTGAATAATATATATATATATATATATATATATATATATATATATATATATATATATATATATATATATATATATATATATATATATATATATATATATATGATGGCTGCCAGTGTTTCCAAGAAGGGAAAGTACAATGAAGAATACATTACATATGGATTTACATCAATCCTCGTTGATGGCATCGAGAAACCTCAGTGTGTGTTGCGTTTCAAAGTGCCAGGGAATGATTCTATTTGACCTACTGATAGGCTGAACATCATCTGACGACAATCCACTCTCAGTAAGCAGAGAATGACTCGAGTTTCTTCAAGCTCCATGAACAGAGTATGGAAAAACAGATACTAGATGGGAGTGGTGCTTTCCAACAACAGACCTTCAGTATAGCAGAGACATTATACGAGGTTACCCTTGAAACAGCAAGGGGAAATAAAGCCCACACAATTGGTGGAACTTTAATTAAGCCGTGTGCCGTAAAGATGGTCAAGCGGGTTCTTGGAGAGTCAAGAGCACATAAGATTCAGCAGATTTCCTTGTCAAACGACACAGTGAAAAGGAGAATTAGTCAAATGTCAACTGATATCAAGGAACAAGTGATACAGGAGATTAAATTGTCTCCAAATGGAATGTTCGCAGTACAGCTGGATGAGTCAACGGATGTGAGTTCTTGTGTACAGCTGCTCGTGTTTTTTAGGTATATATCCATGCATGGCATCATAGATGAATATCTGTTCTGTGCACAGCTTAAAACTACCACAAATGCTGTAGATGTCATGGAAAAGTTGACTTCTTTCTTTAGAGCTAATGGAATAGCCCGGGAAAATTGTCGTGGAGTCTGTATTCATGGGGCTCCGGCGATGCTGGGATCATAATCGGGGCTACAGAAGCATGTCAAGGAAGTTGCTCCTATGCGAAAGAGGTTCAATGCGTGATCCATCGTTTTGCACTGGTATCAAAAACTCTCCCTGATGCCCTTTGCAAGATCCTGGAGGCAGTGGTAAAATGTGTCAACTTTGTGACAACAGATCTGAACTCTTGCCTTATCCAGAAACTCTGTTAAGATAAGGAATCAGAGCGTGAATCCCTCCTCTTATACTCCAAAGTGCAATGGCATCTCCAAGGGCAATGTTGTGAACAGAGTTGCCTAACTGAGCTTCGGAGAGAACTTAAATTTTTCCTGAAAATGAAAGGGAAGGATGCTCTATTAAGTATCTTCAACCAGACGTTGTGGGAGTCACGTCTTGCATACCTGGCCGACATTTTTGAACAGCTAAACAAGCTGAATCTCAAGCTACAAGGCAAGAACAGAAATGTATTTTTTCACCTCATGGACTGTGTGCATGCATTTCTTGCTAAACTCGAGAAATGACAAAGGAAAGTGAGTGCGGAATGTTGCCATGTTTGAAAATCTTTCAACTGTTTTTGGCGAGATTGAAGAGAATCACATACTTGACCCATCACTCAAAAGTGAAATAATTCAGGACTTGAAATCTTTAGAATGTGAACTCAAGAGATACTTCCCAGAATTCAAGGAGGAAGAAGAGAAATTGGTGAGGAATCCTTTCTCTAACACTCTTGATAATACTGCCATTCCCGATGATGATCAGGGCGAATTCTCTTGAACTCATGAATGATACTTCTGCCAGAGACCTTTATGAAGAAAAATTTCTAACTGTGTTCTGGTGCTCCGCATATCAGTCATACCCAGAAGTTAGTGAAATCACACTAGAGTCCTCTTGCCATTTTCCACAACATATTTATGTGAATCTGGCTCCTCCACCCTTCAACAAAGGAAAAGTAAAAGCCGAAACCTGTTGAATGTGGAGCCAGATATGAGATGTGCATTATCAGTGACTCAGCCTCGAATCAGTCGACTGACTGAAAGCAAACACTGTCATCCATTCCACTGATATGTAACAAAATATGCATTCTGACTGATAGTTATATGCAATTAAAATAAATGGGGGGTACCAAAACAGTTTTTTTCATCATTATTTGCGAGAGGCTTGAGAGAAAACTGAAGGGGGGCCACTAGGATGTTAAGATCCCCACAAGAGGGGAATGAAGTGAAAAATTTTGAGAAACACTGCTGTAGGGGGATTATTCACCCACCATCTTGGGATACAAGGCCACTGCATTATTCATTTTACAACACCTATCTCCAATAGATGTTACTCTTGATACTCATTTTTCTAAGCAACTTACAAAGGGAGGCTGGACACCTGAGTCAAGTGTCATCAACTACCAACTTTAGGGAACCCTGCCACGAACCGGGCGGAAATGCTTAAAGCATCCCTGCAAACGTGGAAATCAGGAGAGGGGTGAGGGAAGGGTCAGCACATAACAAGAGTCCTGCCTGAGCGTCAGTGATAGTCTGTTAAAGTGCCTTATCTCTCTAGACCAGTGGTTCTCAAGCTTGGATCCCCATCCCCACAAGCTTCCTGCCATCATCTGACTGAAAACTGATACCAGAGACATTGTTAGTTTTGCCACGGGTTCAAATGGAAAATATCGCAGTTGCATTCAGGCTGCAGTAGTCCTTCTGCAATCCATTATCCCCCTTTTCCAGGAAGAGAGGCGGAAGTTGAGGGACTTGTATATATTGACTGGGGTTTGGTCTGTCTGGCAATATAATACTTATTGGTATCTTTTAATTTTCTCTCAAAACGATCAGATTAGAAAAAAAAAAAAGCAGGAAGGCAACCAGGCTACAGGAATGAAGGAAATAATCCAACATATTATACGGATGCTTTGAAGATTAAAACAGAATATGAATACTGAATATAAATCAGCAGTTCATCAGGACACATGCACACACTTGTTCGAGCCACTCAATATTTTTCTGAGTCCTCATGTCCCCCACCTTGGAAACTGCTCAAATTGCTCACGCCCTCTTCGAGGAGGCGCACACCCCAGGTTGATAACCATTGCTCTAGACCATCAGCCATGCACTGTCTTTCAGCACAACATGAGTTTTACAAGACCGTCAGTGATGGTCTTTTGAAGCGCCTTACCCATTACACCACCAGACATCTAACGTCTTGCTACACAGAAAGAGTCTTACCTGAGCGCCAGCGACTGTCTCCGGCGACGTGGGTACACCTGTCAACGCTTCTACCAAACTGGGTCGCCTTCCGGGTACCTGTGGGAGTTAGAGGGTAGTAGTAGTAGTGGTAGTAGTAATAGTAGTAGTAGTAGTAGTAGTAGTAGTAGTAGCAATAGTAGTACTGATGATGGTGATGGTGAGGATGACAGTAGTAGTAGTCGTAGCAGTAGTAGTAGTAACAGTAGTGATGGTGATAGTGGTGGCGGTAGTAGGAGAGTACAGTAGCAGTAGCAGCAGTAATAGCAGTAGTAGCAGTGATGGTGGTGGTGGTGATGGTGGTGACGGTAGTAGGAATAGCAGCAGCAGCGCAGGAAATGCAGTAGTAGTAGTGGTGGTGGTGGTGGTGGTAGTAGTGTGAGATGTGGGTCCATAGATATACCATCAGGATTTCAGGTTATTCTTAAAGACTCCATTAATAAAACCTTTCACAGCTGAGTTTTATGTCACAAACAAATATCCGCTCGCTTACAGTGGTATAGTAGTGGTTGTCGTGGTGGTGATGGTAGTGGTGGTGGTGGTGGTGGTAGTGGTGGTGCTGATGGTAATGATAACTGTAGTACCAGCAGCAGCAGTAGTAGTAGTAGTAGTAGTAGCAGTAATGTTGGTGGTGGTGGTGATGGTGGTGATAGTGTTTGTTGTAGTACTGAGTAGTAGCAGTAGTAGTAGGGGTGGTGGTGGTGGCAGTGGTGGTGTTAGTAGTAGTAGTAGTAGTAGTAGTGGTGGTGGTGGTGGTGGTGGTGGTGGTGGTGGTGGTGGTGGTTGTGTTAACAGTAGTAGTAGTAGTGCTGGTGGTGATGATGATGGTAGTAGTAGTAGTAGTAGTAGTAGTAGTAGTAGTAGTAGCAGCAGTAGCAGTATTGGTGGTGGTGGTGATGGTGGTGGTGGTGGTGGTGCTAATAGTAGTAGTGCTGGTGGTGGTGGTGATGGTAGTAGTAGTAGTAGTGGTGGTGGTGGTGGTGGTGGTAGTGATGGTAGTAGTAGTAGTAGTAGTAGTAGTGATGGTAGTAGTAGTAGTAGTAGTAGTAGTGGTGGTGGTGGTGGTGGTGGTGGTGGTGTTGATGGTAGTAATCGTAGTAGTAGTAGTAGTAGTAGTAGTGGTGGTGGTGGTGGTGGTGGTGGTAATAGCAGTAGTAGCAGTTGGCGTGGATGGGGCCAACGGACTGCGTTATGAAAGTTAGGGTTAATCTTCACAGTTCAACTCCTCATGGTGAACTGTATTATGCAAGTTGATGTTGATCTTCACAGTACGAGTATAATATCCAAATGGATGGAGGTAAATTTATATAAAAAAAAGTAGTAATAATAGTAGTAGTGGTTGTAGCAGTAGTGGTAGTAGTAGCAGTAGTAGTAGTAATGGTGGTGGTGGTGATGGTGGTGGTCCCATTTCATCTGAAATGTGAACTCAGTGGACTGCCGGCATAAGTTGTCCCCCAGCAGTTCACCATCCTGCTACTGGGCGACAGGAAAAGAACTGAGGGACGTTTGTACAGCCAGACAGCTCCACAGGCCAGTCATGTCAGTGCCACAACATGAAGGCGCCCCTCTCCAGCACAGAGTTAAGAGGGCTGTTGTTGTTGTTGATCACTCCCAGTCTGTCTTGCCGAACAGACCCATCAACCACAGGCAAGCAGCCGCCCCTGCAGGGTCATCCCATGAAATGAACCAATGTTCCCTTGTGGCTGACGGTGTCTCACCACAGCGAGGCGTGTGGTAAAATGTAAAGGTTTTGTTCCTGGGTGTAGCCGTATTCGCAATCCTCCACCAAATTAACAGGAGCTCCATAGTAAGCCTCACTTCACCCCATGACCTGGTTATATGGTTTCCACCCAGCGGTGTAACTGGTTTCCTGGCTAACAGAAAACCATTAGACTTATCACTCGTTGTAGGGTTACCTGCAGAGAAAGTGAATGATAAATGTGAAAGAAAAAGTAGGCAGCACTACATCAAGTGAGTGGATGATGGACGCCACCATCTACCACTAATTCAGAGGGTAAACATCAAGAACAAGAACAAGGTCTAGAACAACACTGGTAAGATTAATGCCTGTATATCGACCAAGCGTGGGTCGAAATTACAAACAACCTATATTTGCTGTCCTAGTCTTCCCCTAAAACAAAACCCAGCTAAATCGGTTTTTCACAACGTCTGTGTAGGACAGGGGAACCTTCGTGTGATGGCGTTGATATAACCAGGTCGCTCAACTGCCTGGTTATACAAACATCCATCAACTACTACCCTGTCCTCCGAAACGAGGATGGTGAACTGCAGGAAGAGATCAACCTAAACCTGCAGTCCACTAGGTTCACGTTTCAGATGAACCTTGGGCTATTATTACTATTACTACTAGTAGTAGTAGTACTACCAGCGCCCCCACTGTAACCTACTTTTGGGGGAAGAGGGGCAAGAGAGAGTCAAACAGAGTCCACCAGTCTGATCGGCCCGAGAAACCATGAAGAACAACAGGGGTTACAGTAATTACTTTGGACTGTAGGTAACTCGGTGGCTTGGTCGGTATGGTATTACCCCGGTGAGAAGCTATAACATCTAATATCATAGCAGCCAATATTGTCTCCACAGGGAACTATAAGTCTAGTATTTTAGCATCCATTATCCTTAGGAGGAACATATAAATCCAGTGTTATATCATGTAGTTCCATCTTGTATTATCCTTACGAGTAACAAATAAATCTAGTATTACAGCATCTAGTATTATCTTTATGAGGAACTATAAATCTAGTATTTTGAAATCTACTTTTATACCTATGAGGAACTATGTAACTAGTATTCAAGAACTCCTATAATGAACTACATTTTAAATCTACTATCAAAGCATCTAATATTATCCTGATGAGAAACTGAAAATAGGAAAGTATATGGTGGCATACTTATTGACAAAGTTAGGAAAATAACAGAGGAATTAGTTGGAGAAGAACAGGGAGGATTTAGGAAGGGAAGAGATTGTGAAGATCAGATATTAGTTCTTAGGTGTTTAGTGGAAAAGTTTCTAAAGAAGGGAAACAAGTTGTATGCTGTTTCATGGATTTGGAGAAAGCATATGACGGGGTGGATAGGCAATGATTGTGGAAAATAATAATATATGGAGTAAATGGGGAACTGTTGAATGCTGTGAAGAGTACGTATGAGGGTGTTAAGGCTGCAGTGCGTGTGGATAGTGAACCGAGTGAATTTGCCTATTTGAAGGTTGGATTGAAACAGGGATGTCATGTCTCCATGGTTGTTCAGTCTGTATATCGATGGGGTTACAAAAGAGATACAAGGTAGGGCAGTGGATGTTGGAGCAGCTCTAATGAGAGAGGGCAGTGTTTGGAAACTCCCTGTACTGTTGTTTGCAGATGATACTGTATTGTTCAGTGAAGAGGGAAGGAAGCTGCAAGGCTTGGTGAATGAGTTTGGGAAAGTGTGTAAGAAACGAAATCTAAAGTTGAATGTAGGGAAGAGTAAAGTTATGGTCTTTAAGAGAAATGAAGTCACTGGATGTACATTGAGGTTGGATGAGGAGGAAATGAAAAATGTGAGTTCATTTAAGTACTTGGGTAGTGTGATGAGTAAGAATGGAAATTTAGAGACAGAAGTACTTGAAAATGTACAACAAGGAAGAAAGGTTGCTGGTACTTTGAAAGCAGTGATAAGAAACAGATAAGTGAGCTTGGAAGTAAAAACGTCGCTGCATGACAGTATTGTGATACCAACTCTTACGTATGGAAATGAAGCTTGGACCTTGTTGGAGGGACATAAGTCAAGAGTGAGAGCAGTGGAAATGAATTATTAGAGAGAAGCATGTGGAGTCACATGGAGAGACAAACTGACAAATGAAGAGGTGAAAGAGCGTTGTTGTGTGGATGTGATAAAAAGCGTCAGGAGAAATACACTGAGGTGGTTTGGCCATGTGGAGAGGATGGAGAGTGAGAGACTGACGAGGAGAGTGTATGTGAGTGAGGTGGAAGGGGGCAGAGGGAGGGGGAGGCCAAGGATGAGATGGAGGGATGGAGTGTAGAGGTATATGAGAGAGAGAGGTGTGAGCTGGGAGCAGGGCAGTGAAGTGGCGGGGGAACAGGTCGACATGGAGGCGATTTGGTTATGGCCACCCCTTACGGGATTAAGGCGTCTGGCAATAGACAGACAGAAGCTGCGAATCTTTTATCAAAGCATCTAGTAATATCCCTGTGGGGAATTATAACATCTGGTACTATAGCAGTTAGAATTATTGCTATGAGGATCTATTAATCTAGTGTCATATAATCTACTGTTATCCCTCTGAGCATCTAATATTACCCTTGTAAGGAACTATAACATTTACTACTTTAACATCTAAGTTTATACACCAACATATGGGGGTGATACGAAAAGTAATACAAGAATATTAAATTATATAACTTGTAAGAATTGTAGACAGCCTCCTAACCCTACGAAAATAGTACTAGTAAAGAATGTAGCCTCTTAAGTCTTCGAGAGTGTTGGTTAATGAAGTGTTGTATTTACCGTGCCAGGCAGGTACTGAGGAGTGAAGTGGAAGTTGTAGTGCTGTACAACGGGCTGGTAGTCGAGGGGAATCTCACTTCGCAGGGGTCTGACCGCCACCAGCTCCAGTGTCTGTGGAAGTGACCGGATTTGGTGGTAGAAACTCCATCTTTATATCCATCTCCATCTCCACTTCCATCTCTATCACCATTTCCCTTTCCATCTCCATTTCCATTCCCAGTTCATTTCCATCTCCATCTCCATTTCATCTCCATCACCATTTCCATTAAGTCTACATTCTCATCTCAATCTCCATTTCCTCTGCAGCTCCTTATTTATTCCACACCATCTCCACTCAGTTCCACTCAATCTCCATTTCCACTCCAACTCTCTCTCTCTCTCTCTCTCTCTCTCTCTCCCCTCTCTCTCATCGAAAGCACGAATTTCTACACCAACATAACCTGGTCCGTATATGATAAGTTATTCCAATGGTACTCATACATCAGGATTTCCTTTATTATTTTTCACTCACTTGGCCTATGATTGCCATCTTTCCATACTGAATACTGGCTTGTAGCAATATATTATAACTAGAATATAATGTTTGTCATGAGGAAGTGGTATGGAAAGAAAGTAGGGCCACTGTATTTTTTTTTTTTCAGCCATTAAGATTCGTGAAATAAGTTGTAATAGGATGAAAATTTAGGCCAAGTTAAAGTAAATGAACTATAGTACTGACATACTCGTATAATATTTTAAATCATGTATCAGATTCATGTCAATGCTTGCTCATCATCCCGGCTGTTGAAACGAAGATATTGAAACGAAGGCCACCCAGACAAGGGGTTATCGTCCTTTAGATACAACTTCATAACAGACCGCAGCTTGAGTATGCCAATGGTGCTCGGAACTTGGATGTGAGGTCTGTTTTAGTGGATTGTCATTACAAAGTTGAAATTTCAGTTTATAAAAAGGCGAGTAAACCCATAAAAGTTCTCGCCCACACCTGCCCAGGTCAAGTGGGGCCTCTTGCACTTGCATGGGTTACAATGATGCAAAACTCCCACTCCCATCCGCCCGTGCCAGCAAGCATTTGGTGTGGACACAACCTAATAGTGTAACCACTAACTTCCTAGCTTTGTTTAGTACCTGTAGAATACTCTAAGTCTAGTGTATGGAATCTTCTCTGTATTTTATCTGTTTTTCCTTCGTATATTCATTTCTTGTAATAAAAAATGGGAAGAAAAAAATATTAACTATCATCCGAACACCGTACAAAAGGTGTTCGTTCAGTGCTAAACCCTGGCCACAACCTCCCTCCAGCCAGAGTAAGAAGTGTGCACGAGCAGAATACGTGCCCCACGAATGTACAGCCACGAGTATAAGTGCGCGTCCACACTAAATGCTTGCAGGCGCGGGAGGATGCAGGCGGGATTTTTGCATCACTGTTATCCATACAAGTGGCCCCAGTGGTCAACGGCGGGTGCCGGTGAGAACTTCTGTGAGTGCAGTGATGTAGAACACCAGCCCGCATCAGCAAGCATTTGGTGTGGATGCGGTCTAGGTTCGTCGACTGTCCTCTTACAGCATTATATTCTGTCTTCTAAATATCTCATTCCTCCCCAAGCAACAGAAAGTAGCCTTCTTTTTCATATTGCTTTGTCGTGCGCTTCATACAGGTACCACATAAAAATGATTCACGTAACACTTTCCATAGTCACAACGGCAGAAATGTGTTGGCAACTTCTGCTCATCTCTGTACCTGACTTATGAAGACGACTATATGTACAGTTGGCTACACATGAACATAGGATAGTGTCATTGTGATGCGAAGGTCTAGCTACAACTTCCGACATTCGTTTATCACAGTTACTTCGTTATTTCAGCTAATATTTGACACCTTCGTTCGTTCATGTCAGTGCCACCAACAAACGTGTGATTATGTCGAGGCTGTCAAGTGTACCACATGCTAGACCTCTGTAATGCATTGATGCTGTCCCAGGTTCATATGCTGCCGCCAACTGTACTATGAATAAAAACAAAACAATAATAAAGCATCGGTTCACACTGTGTGCGATACATTCTGACACCACAAAATGCCTAATGATTCCACCCCACGCTGGTAAACCTGCATTCATGAACATGCACTGTATTGTATGCTCGTGACATTTCCTCCTCAGTATTGTTATCATGAAAATATTTAGATGATAAAATATTAATCTTCTTGGGACATAACGAGCTGTTTTGATTTCAGGTAACCGGAGTCTTCGTGCGCGTTACTTTTTCATCCTCTGTACGTAATGGAATTAATTGAGTATCATCCTATAATCTGGTGAATACATCCTGGAAAAACTGATCCTTTCCGAGACCAGCCTTGCTCACTCTTGACTCTGGTTACGTTTCGCTTTTTATGTAATTTTCGGATAAAACTCAAAAAAAGTTAATTCCGCAACTTTCGGTGGCTTCCACAGTGGATGCTTTGTTGAGATGCTGACCGATGAAAATTTAGCTCCCGTGTTTTCGCTTCTGCATACTCCTTTGCCGGTGATGCTGGCGAGAACATGAGTCAATAACGTGAACATTATTAGAACGGTTACCATGTAGAGGGTGGTATGTAAATAGCATTACACTGGAAACTCACCTGGCGGTGACTTGTGTTGCGAGGATGGCTCAATCTGTTGGTGTGGGTGTGAATGTGGCAAAGGGAGTGGGAAATGAGGAAGTGATGCAGGATATACAATGATAACGCTGACTGGGCCGTTCGCACAACACACGAGAAATCGTCCAGCGGAGTGGAAGAGGAGTGTTACACAGAGTACTCTGCTCTTCCACTCGGCGGGGTGCTTTTTCGTGTGTTGCGAGAACGGCTGAGCCAATGTTATCAGTGTCTATCCTACTTTATCTATTAATTTCTGACTCCCGCTGCCAAGCACTCGCCCACACCAGCATACTCAGCCGTTCCTGCAACACAAATTAATATGCCAGTTGAGCTTCTAGTGGAGCGCTATTTACGTGCCACCCTTCCTAAGGACCACCCTGTATTCTTTAATGAGATCCAAATCACCCCAGTGAAGCCTACCAAGCTGTGGATTCTTTCTGAGGAGATGCAAACAATCGACTCTTGAAGACATCCATAATCTTTAGACAAACCTGGCCAGATAATGGTTCATTTAACTGTGCATGTCGCCTAATATTTCACAGTTTTTACTTTTTCCCTTTCCTCTGCTGGACAATATATGCCAGGAAGGCAGCGACATTATACCAGGTATTTCATTTATTGTTTTTTTATTTTTTATTTTTTATTTTTTATTTTTTTTTTACTCTCCCTTGTGGATAATATTTCTGAGAGCTTGGTATGTTTCTCTGCCCATCGATGTGATGTGATGCGTCACGGAGGAAAGTCGTACATGTCCTAAGCGAGGAGCAGACGTAGTGGAATAGTGGGCGAACTTTTGTCCCTCACTGTATATACGGCCATGATGAAGTGTATATGTGTGTGTGTGTGTGTGTGTGTGTGTGTGTGTGTGTGTGTGTGTGTGGTGATGTGGATGTGGGAACACTGTTTGATGAATAAAATCGTCTGTCGTTAGCAGGAATAAACTGCTAGAGTTGTCCGGACCATGAAAGTGTCGTGACTGTGCTATATATACCTGGCTGGTGATTGCCGTGATGAGGTGCGTGTGGTCGTGTGGATATGGGACCACTGTTACCTGAATATAATTGCCTAGTGTTATCTTGATTTATGATACTAGAGTTCTCCCGATCATAAAGGTGTTAATTAGGTGGCTGTGCTATACATACCTGGTTAGTGATGGCTGTGATGGAGTGTGTTTGGTCGCGTGGGTCTGGGAACACTGTAATGCTTCCTGTGACCACCGCCCTCTCCAGCCGGAGCTTCCCTACTTCCCCCCTCACCAGGTACCGTGACGTTGAACTCTGCTCTATGGACTCGCCCGCAGCCTTGTTGCCGTGGATCTGGGGAGAAGGATTATGTACTGGAAATTAGTAGGAAGATGGATGGAATGGATGAAATGTGTGTGTGTGTGTGTGTGTGTGTGTGTGTGTGTGTGTGTGTGTGTGAGAGAGAGAGAGAGAGAGAGAGAGAGAGAGAGAGAGAGAGAGAGAGAAATACACACTGGAAGCAGCTTGTAGAAAATGCTTAATTTCTTTATTTCTGTACTAAATTTCTGGCATGACGTATCTGTCGTTTCAGCAAGGGATCACATGGTGAATGAACAGAGTGGAAGAGTATATGAAGCGGGTGAGATGGGAAGGCAGGAAACATATTAAAGGTTGCATCACTGCCAAGGGAATACAAGATGGCCTCCACCCTGCAGCAGGACATTGATATACTTTAGTGCGAATTGCCATAATTAATGGACATGCAAGAACACAGAATCCCAAAATTTGTGTTTATATGGTTTGCCGTTTGACCCTATAAACCCTTTTAATGTCTTAGATAAAAAAAAAATAAAATAAAATAAAAAAGAGGTTAGGCGGTTACTGACCCAGGGAGCAATTATTGTACCAAGTTTGAAGAGAAATGGTCAACAAATAAAGGAATGGTACCAAGTTGAAAAGTGTTGAGGAGAGAAAGAAGAAAGAAGAAACGGAAGGAATACAGCAGGTCTCCATGCTGTGGTGTGGAGATTTACTAAGTTACCTTATTTCTTCAGTTTTTATTTTTTTACCATGGCTCCATGGACTTGCCGGCATCCTTGTTACCGTGTATCTTCAGAAAGGAGAAAAGAATCACACTCATTCAGTCAATACAAAATGGCAGGTCTGTGTGTATGAGACATGGTGAGGCGAGGGTGCTGACATGACGTCTGTTGTTTGGAGTGTCATGATGTGGCAGTGGAACCATTGGAAAAGGAACACCTCATAAACCTTGCCCCAAGAACACCCAGTAATGCCTGGGAAGAGGGTGAGACGTGTGAACGTTGAAGGTAGAGTTGCCAGAGGCAGACCGGAAAAAAAAAAAATGGGACGACGTCATAGAGTGCAACATTAGGGATAATGGACTGAATACAGAGGCTACTAGAGATCAAGCAGCGTAGACAGCCGCAATTAGCTGACCAAGACCGACGCATACAAGCATGCTGGAGCCTTTATAGACGAACGATCGAGCGAAAAGAGAATAGAGAATGAGTAATTAACATGGAGAGTGTATGTGAGTAAGGTGGTAGCTGAGAGTGGGAGATGGTCCAGGATGAGATGGCACGATGAGATCGAGAGGTATAAGAGGGAGGGTAGTGTAAGCTGGAGAAAGAACAGCCTGACATCATACAACAGAATGACATGGAAATAATTTGTTTGTGGCCACCCGTTCCAGTATTAATGCATATCGCTATGAATAAGATAGAAAGAGGAATATGGATTCCTATGTCTTGCTATCAGAGACCCGACGCTGATGGTGACATACAAACGTACTTAGTAATAGCAGGAGTAGTAGTGTTGGTGTTGGTGGTGGTGGTGGTGTTAAAAGCTGGTCACTATACACAGCTACATACACAACTCTGCTCACCCTCACGCGGAACCCGCCATGGCAGGTATTGAATCTGATGGATCTGGTCAGCGTCCACAGGTCCCAGTTGATGCCCTCCACATCAGGCCTGGTGAGGGCGCCAGCGGTTTTGGACGTGGTTTTGGAAGCGGTTTTGGACGTTTTAGAGCGAGTCTTGGTAGTCTTGGAACGAGTCTTGGTTCCTCCGGTTTTGGTCGAGGTTAAACTGGAATACCATCATCATCATCATCATCATCATCATCATCATCATCATCATGGATACAGGACAGGGGTTCAGGTAAAATATGAAATGAATATACTGAAATCAAGAAGCATGTAAACTGACTACTGAAGAGGAAAAAGAAGGAGGTAAATGATGATCTATGAAGAAAAATGAATACAAGCTACTCCGAAAATAGGAAGTTCTTCTGGAAAGAGGTGCGGAAATGTAGAAGTGACAGTGGAAGGAACTGTGAAAGTGTGAAGGATGTAAGTGGTAGATTATTAACCAATGGTGATGAAATAAGGACCAGATGGAAAGGATATTTTGAAAGGCTGATGAATGGGAATGGAGAGAGCAAAGCGACTGTTAACATGATTGGTTCTGGGAGTGTACAGAGAAGGAACGCAGTGTCAGGAAATGTGACACTCGAACAGGTGAAGAGCGCAGTAAAGAGGATGAAAAATGGGAAAGCAGCTGGGGTTAATAAGGTTTATGCAGAGATGTGTACTGGGGAGAGTGGAATGAAGTGCTTGTTGGAGATATGTAAGTAGGCATGGATGAGTGAAACTGTGCCAGCAGAGTGGAAAAAGACAGTGATTCTACCCCCCTGTACAAAAATAAAGATGAGCGAAGTGAGTGCAAGAATTATCGTGGCATAAGTCTATTGAGTGGTGTAGAGAGGGTATGTGGAAGAATTAATATAGGGAAAGGAAGAAAGATATAAGAAGTTTTAGTGAGTGACCAACAAGGTGGCTTTAGGGGTGGCAGAGGATGTGTGGATCAAATATTCCCAGGGAGACAGATGGTGGAGGAGGCGTGTGAGAAGGACAATAAGGTGCTTATGGCATTTATGAATCCGGAAAAAAGCATACTACAAAGTAGACAGAGAAGAATTGTGGAAGGTTTTGCACATGTACGGTGTAGATGGTAAGCTACTCTGTGCCGTCAAGAGTTTTTATGATAGTAGCGAGGCATGTGTAAGGGAAAATGGGCATATAAGTGAATGGTTCACGATCAATGTGGGAGTGGGACAAGGTTGTGTGATGTCCCCATAGTAGTTCAATATATATATATATGGATAGGGTGATAAGAGAAGTAACGGCACGAGTAATGGAGAGAGAGAGATGGCGCTGATAATGAATGGTGATGGATGGAATGTCTCAAATTTGTTGTCCACTGATGATGCAGTGCTACTTTCAAATACCGAACAAGAACTTGGTAGACTAGTGCAGAGTTTTGCTGATGTCTGTGCGTCGTGCCTTGAGAGTAAATGTAGAAAAGAGTAAAGTGATGGTAATCGAGAGAGTAGGTTACTCTCAGTGTGATGTTACAGTGAATGGAGAGAGACTGGAAATGGTGAGAGCGTTCAAATACCTGGGTACAATGATATAAAAGAAAGGAAAATGTGCAAAAGAAGTGGGAAAGTAGAGTGACACAAGGAAGGAGAGTAGCTGGTGCTATGGCCTCGATAAGAAGCAGAGGCTTGAGTGCTGCAGCTGGGCAAGGCTTACATGAAGAAGTGATAGTGCCAACCTTAACGTACGGATGTGAGACTATGGTGTGGCATGAAAATGAAAAGTCAAGAGTAAGTGCAGTGGAGATGGGACTGCTGAGGAATGTATGCGGAATACAGAGAGTAGACAGGATACGAAATAATGCGATACGCGAAAGATACGGAGTGAGGAAGTCGGTGGACACCAGAAACGGAGAGTGTACTGAGATGGTTTGGTCATGTGGAGAGAATGGATGGCAGAGTGGTGAAAGAGGTATATCTGAGCGAATCTGAAGAGGGAGGAGGCTAGGTAGGTCAAGAAGAAGGTGGAGGGATTTGATGTATGAGTGTGTGTGGAAAAGAGGTATGGAAGTTGGCGAGGCTATGGGACTGACAAGATACCGAGCTGGATGAATGAATTTTGTGCGAAGAAGTGCATTATCAGGGATTTGGCACCCCTTTTTAACGTGACAGCGTTCGGATCTGCTCTATCAAATAGGTTTATGTGAAGCTACAGAACGTGGAAAAAAAATTTTGGTCAGTGTGATGGAGTCAGGATTTCGAGGGCTTGAATGATGAGTGAATGGACGTATGGCCTATTGAACTGGGCAAACACTGGCTGTCTGGACGTTGCTACTCCTCACCCTGCCCTAGGGTGGGAAAGGAGGCCCGGATGATGGTGAAGATAATGATATTGTTACATAGCCTATGATTTCATCATCTTTTGTGTAATTCTAACGTACAGTATGCTGCATGTTTGATCACGAGCGTGTTCTACCTCACTCCCCCCCTCCTCCCTTATAGTAAAGTCGTTCTTTCTGTTGTTCAGAGCAGGATTGTCAACTCTTTGTCCCCATGGCTTAATTTGCGCGTCCTTCTTACAAGTAGTATCAAGCTCTGCCGGCCCCTATATAATGAGCTCAGTCTCTACATTAATTGCCACTTATATCTACTCATTTTGTTCACATCTCTGTCCTCCCCTGTACAGTTGTTATTATTGTGAGTGCTTAGGAAGTCTCCAACCATCTAGCAGCTGTGTAATTTGAGTATGAGCGTTATTACATTTTTTCTTGTACTGTGTAGCGTAAGGCGTTAATTCTTAGGCCTAGTGAGGTTTTTGTGATTAATGTAAAGTTTGGATGTCAGTCATTTTTGATAATATTTTGTATCTGTAATAATATATCTTGCATTCACTGAGTATTATCCGGTATTATCATTTTATCAGGGCTGACTTAGATAAATTTACTCTTGCTAATTTCGTGTTAATAGAGGCTATTGCAGTTAACCATATATTTAACCTGTTTTTTTGCCATTACATTATCCTTATGAGTCCTGAATGTTTAGTTGTTAGTTTGAGCATTAAACTTTAACTTGTAATTTTACCTAACTCTTTTGTTTTGAACCTGGAACTTTACGGGACAGTAGTGATTTTTAGTATTCTCACTTAAAGTGTACATTATCTTTCTCTGTTCCGTATCAATATATATATCAATATCTATATATCTATCTATCTATTTATTTATCTATCAGTGGAGTCTCTTTCATAAAAAAAAATCATGGGACTTTCAAAGTTTCGTTTAATCGATTTTTTCGGATAAAAGATACTGTAATAATATGTAGGATACAAGGGAACAGTATTGTACTCACCCATCATCCATTTCTGGCAACGTCTAGCCCACCACCACCACCAGCACCCCAAAAGCCAATCAACCATCACCAAAACACTTAATACTGTACACTGTAGTAACTACGTATGTAACTGCACTTTTGTGACTGTAATAGAAACTGTCAACTTAAATAAATCTTCACTCAAGTAAACTTAAATAAAAACAATTACGTAATTCACTGTAAGCAATTCGAACAAATAAAGTCTCAAACCTAATTGTTTTTTCATATTTTCTGTTTCCTTATTCAATCATTTCCACATCATCCACATCATCTCCTACACCATCCAAATCTTCCGAGGTGGTGAATGCAGGTGAGGGAGAGGGCAACTCGCTAGCAGGGGATATATATGCAACCATAAACTAACGCTAGTGGCGCGAAACAAGCCCGCCGTGTTTGAATTTTCGGATAGATTTCAGATTTTTGCGGTTAATCGAAATGAGAACGTTTTAGTAAAACTTATAGTTAATGGCATATTACAGTTAAAAGAATTTCGGATAAAAGAGACTCCGTATCTACCTCTCTCTCTCTCTCTCTCTCTCTCTCTCTCTCTCTCTCTCTCTATATATATATATATATATATATATATATATATATATATATATATATATATATATATATATATATATATATATATATATACACACGAGCCGTTGGTTTGCAGTGATCTCATAAATTATAAATTTTAATGTTTCAGACTAATCTAGTGGACCAGAGACACTGAACAACTGGATATATGAATAAATGGTAACAACACAGAGGGTGAATTAATTATATATTTGGAATATAATCAACTCGAAGTGTTATAATTATTTTCTACTTTCTTGCTCACCACAGTATGGGCATTATGTTGTGGTTTAGACTAGGTTATGGCCAAATTTAAATCCTCTTGTAACACTTTTTTTTTTTTTTTTTTTAATGCAAGGAAGAATGAACCATAGGCCAGAAGCCCGCAAGACTCTTCCCTCCCAGGAAAAAAACATCACAAGAAAACAGAAAGCCAAATTCAAGATCTGTTCATTTCATTTCCAGATGCCTGGACACACTACATTTGAAAGACTGGAGATTATAGGCAGCAGAATATACAGACGGAGGAAGACAGTTCTAGAGTTGATCTGATACGTATATGAAGGACTGGGAATAACGGTTAAATCTTGCAGCAGAGAGTTGGACAGAGAAAAGATGAGAGTTTGTTGCCAGACAGGTGTTAACGCTCCCGTCGCAGTGCTGAAGGAATACTTGCAAATATTTCAGAGAAGCAGTGACCATTGAAGTACCGACAGAAAAGAGATAAAAATGCAACAGTGAGGCGAAGAGACAGAGGCTGAAGGGAGCCAGTAAAAGGAGAGTTAATAAGACAAAAGCCTTTGACTCCACCTTGTTGAGAAGAGCTGTTTGTAGGGAACCTCACCACACTTGAGAGTTGTCCTCTACACAGGGGTGAATAAAACCCATGCATAAAGTCAATAACTGTGTAGGGGTAAAGAAGGCACAGAGTCGGCTTAGGACACCCAATCTCTTTGGAAAAGATTTTACAAGAGAGGTAATATGATCTTTCCAAGATAAATCCCACAAAAACGAAATCCCAAGTATGTTTAAAGATGATATAAGACTGAGTTGGATATTGCTAAAAATCAAAGGATACTCCTGTGGAAGATTTTGTTGCTTTGAAAGGTGTGAACTCTGATCCAATATATTACCACTATGCCGGGAATCGAACCCGGGACTCTCAAGTGAGACCCTCTTCAGCCCCACAGTGGGGGCGGAAGGACATTGGTTACAAGATTGTGACAATGTGAAATAACTTTTACCTGGTCATAGTGTAGTGGATTGCTGCCTGGCTCTCACCTGAGAGTCCTTGGTTCAATTTGCGGCATAGTGGTAATACGAGTATATTGGATTATTTTTCCTGTGTTCAGTACAGGTTTCTCTGTTCACGGAAAAACTGAGTTTTTGATGCATTAAAAACATTACTAATTAACTCAGTCAGAGGTATGAGCCAAGTTAGACATTAGGTGTACCATAGCCTCATCCATCTATGCTGAAGTAACTGCTGAGATGGACGCTGAGAGAAGCGAATGGAAAGGTGAAGGGTGGAGTCATCAGCGTATTAGTGGAAGGGTTAGATGTACAGCTTAAAAGGTCACTGATGAATAAAAGGAAGAGTTGGAGATAGGACAGAACCGTGAGGAACACTGCTATTGATCTATCTATCTATATACCTAGGCTGCTTCCCCCAAGGAAAGGGAGGTAGCCGAGACAGGACGACACACTCCCCATTTACTCATGCATTCAAACACATTCATTCGCATCTTAGCCCCAAAGGGGAGAATGGACAGATCCTCACCGCACCACACCGCACAAGGGTCAACTGCGCAATGCAATCAGTGACACCCGCAGCAGGGCCCGACAGCAGAACTGGTTTACCCCTGCCACATCATAACAGACCCATCCCCTTACCTTCACCTGACCTGACTAGCTGATCTGACCAAATGCGGGAGAATATTCCCTCAGGGCTGCATCATCACTTATCACTTATTCATTCACAATTTCTCTCCATTTATTTCTGTCACGCACAGCCACTCTTCCTTGCTCAACAGACATCCCTCTCGCATCCAGCGCTCTCTTCACACTGTCCATCCATCCTATTCGTGGTCTTCCTCTCAGCCTTACACCTCTCACATCAGATCTAGTTATCTTTTTCACCAATCGCTCATTATCCATTCTCTCCATATGCCCAAACCATCGCAACACCCTCTGCTCAACTCTACCAGCCATCTCCCAAACAACTCCAGTTCTCCTTCGCACTTCCTCATTTCGCACCCGATCCATACACGCCACTCCACACATACTCCTCAGACACCTCATCTCCGTTACATTCAAACTTTTCCTCTCTGCTACACACATATTCCATGTTTCAGCCCCGTATAATGCAGTCGGTGCCACAACACCCTCATACAGCCTTCTCTTTACATCCATTCTAAGCGAACGACATTTAAACACTTTTTTCATTCCTCCCATTGATAACTTTAGGAAAAAAATGGTGGCCGTCTACAACAACAGCCATAGACCGACCAAAAAGGAAGCTTGAGATGAAGATGCAGATGGAAGGATAGAAACTGCAGGAGGGCAGTTTCGAAATTAAAGATTTATGCCAGACTCGATCGAAAGCCTTTGAGATGTCAAGTGCAACGGTAAAGCTTTCACTAAAGTCCCGTAAGGAGGATAACGAGGAGTCTGAAAGGTAGGTGAGAAGATCACCAAAGGAACGTCCCTGGCAGAATCCATGCTGACAGTCAGAAAGAAGGTTGTGATAGGAAAGATATTTTTAAAAATTTTTGTTAAGAATAAACAAACATTTTGAAATACAGAAGCCAAAACAATTGGACAACAGTTCTAAGGCTGTGAATGGCTACCCTTCTTTGGGACTGGCTGAATGAGAGCAAACTTCCAGCAGGAAGGAAAGATGCAAGTTGACAAAGGTGAAAGAGTATACCTAGGCAGGGTGTAAGTACAGAAGTGCAGTTCTTGAAGACAACAGGAGGGATGCCATGGGGTCCATATGTCTTGTTAGTATTGAGGCCAGTGATGACAGAAAATACATCAACTAAAGAAATTTCAATGTCAGCCATGAGGAAGTCAGAGGGGGGGAAGGGATGGAGGGACTGCACCAGAACTGTCTAGGGTGGAATTGGAGGAGAAAGTCTGAGTGAAAAGCTCTGCTTTATTAGTAGAAGAAATAGCTACAGAGCCATCAGAGTGGGAGGCAAGGGAGGGATGATGAAGTAAAGGTGTTAGAAAGGTTTTTGACAAGGTGCCAGGAGGAGCAGGAAGAGTTTGAGTTGGAGAGTTAAGAGTATTTAGTACCAAGGAAATTATATTTAGCAGAGTGAAGGACAGACTTAGCATGACTCTGGTCAGAAAAATAATAGATGAGATTCAGTGGTGGGCTGGCTCTGGTACCTTTTATAGGCCCTCTCCTTGTTGTGGACAGCATTAAAACAAGCATGATTAATGCATGTTTTCTTTTCATTAGTCAAAGGATATGAGAAAGGAATGTATGCTTCCACGCCCGAGAGAATAACCTCCGTAATGCGCAAGGCACACTCAGATGGCTCTCGGCCATGGAAGCAATAATCATTCCAGGTAAAATCAAAGAAGTACTGCCTGAGGGCCTTCCAATCTGCAGCTCCAAAGTGCCAAAACTGACGCTTTTCGGGATGGTCCACAGGCCCTCCTGGAGCAATAGGACAGGTTATGGTAATAAGGTTGTGATCGGAGAAGCCCAACAGAGAGAAAAGATTAACAGTGTAAACAGAAGGATTAGTTGTAAGGAAGAGGTCAGGTATGTTGGAACTCTCTCCAAGACTGTCAGGGATATGGGTAGGGTACTGTACAAGCTGCTATAAGTCATTAAGGACAGAAAAAATGTAGACTTGTTCACCAGGTGGATCAGTGAAAGGAAGGAGAGCCAGAGGTGGTGGTGGACATTGAAATCTCCTAAAAAGGAAATTTCTTAGAAAGGAGAGATATATAGGATGTGTTCCATCTTAGAAGTATGATTGTCGAAGATTTTTTCGTAGTCACTAGAATTAGGGGATAATTAAACAGCACAGATATATTTAGTCAGAGAATGACAAGACAGCCTAAGCCAGAGGGCAAAGAATACAGAAGATTCAGGTTCATGAACACAAGAGCAAGATATAATGTTGCACAGATATACGGAACAGCCACCTTTGGCTCTGAAATGAATACAAAGATAGTAGGAGGATACAGAAACGGGTTTGGTATCAGTCGTCTCAGACAGTTGAGTCTCAGTTAGGAAGTGAATGCGATGTTTAGAGGAGGAGAGGTTGTGCACCACAGAGAGAAAGTTGGAGGAAAGGCCGCGAATGTTGCAGAGAAGAAGTGAGTCAGACAGTGGTTCCAGGCATCTTGCTTGGTCGTCACCGGGAAAGGGGTGGATCTCCAAGTGGCACTAGTGACTGTCTAACTCCTTCCAAGTTGCCTGGATTATGTCGTGTCTGCATACAGCAATGACAACACCCAGCCACAGTTCCTCCACTGTTTGAGATGCTGTTGTTCATACCAGTGTCATTAAAGACCTTCATAAGTAAACAACAAGAGGGACCTGATCTGGGAATCGAAGTGGCCAGGTATCGAAATTTAAAATTAATAGAAAAGAATTCCTCAACCAGTACCCTAGTTCATGACGCCAGACGTCATGTATTCTTATGTCTGTGCTGTGACCATTTATTTATGTAATCACTCCTTCAGTGTCTCTAATACATTTTTTCAGTATAGAGCATTAAATACTCACAGTTAATGACCGTGGAAACCTATGGCTACAACAATCCAATTTTACCGCAACTTATTGAACTAAGGTTTACATTCTATAACTACAGAACTAAGGAGAAAGAGACAGATTGTCATACAGATACTGTAACTTAGAATTGCCTCCTCAGAAGGACGACATGCTTTTGTAGAACCTCTCTCTCTCTCTCTCTCTCTCTCTCTCTCTCTCTCTGTATATATATATATATATATATATATATATATATATATATATATATATATATATATATCGTTTCATTTCGTTTTATTTTTAAAGGCTCCAACATGCTTGCATGCATCGGCCTTGGTCACCTAATGGCGGCTTTCCACGCCGCACGATCCATTGCAGCCTCCCTGATCAGTCCCTTAACCCTGAGGTCACACCTAATGACCTCGTCCCATGTCTTTCTCGGTCTACCCCTCATAACCCCACCCCCCATATTAACACTTCTCACCTTCCTCACCCAATTATCATCCCCCATCCTCTCCACATGTCCAAACCATCTCAATCTACCTCTCCTCATCACAACACCAATACACTCCAGTCCCATCCTACCTCTCAACTCTTCCATCATAAACCCAGCCCCCCCTGGACCTTGCACGCAGGGACGCACTACACATCCACCTAATCATTGTCATTTCTGTACGTCTGAGCCGGCGAATATCCTCCTCCTTTACTTCCCAGGTCTCACTATAATACAGTATTACACTCCCAACACATGCTGCATACAAAGATCCCTTAGCACGCAGGGAGAGCCCTCTCAATGTCAGAAGAGGCAAGAGCTCCCTGAACTTCTTCCAACCACTTCTCACCCTAGCCACAGAGCTGGCTTCAGCCGCACCTCGAGCACACGTCTCCCAAATAACAAAACTCTTCCACACACTCAAGAGGTTCATCAGCAAGTTCAATCCTTTCACGCCTGACAATCTCCACCTGCTCTCCCCAACATGCCGTACACATTAAATCAGCAGTATCTCGCAGTCTACCTCTGATACCACTACATCTCTTGTGCACCCATTTATCACAAACACCGCACAAGATAGAATTACTTCCCACGCACTTGTGACAAATTGTACATGGCCACTCTCCCTCATCTTTGACAGTACCACCACCAACCCTAGATATCATCACTTTTGTTTTATCTGCATTTGCCCTTAAGCCCCATACGATCTCTCCACTTCCTAAACCTTTCCTCCGCCTCCCTTTCATTCTCTGCAGTCAACATCAAATGATTAGCATACAACATCTCCCACGGGAGTCCGTTTCTAAAGTCTCGTGAAAGGGCTTCAAGTACCATGATAAACAATATGGGACTCAAAACTGACCCCTGATGCACACCAACATTCACGGAAAACTCATCACTCAAATCTCCATTCACTCTTACCTGGGTGCGAGCACCCACATACATAGCCATAACCACTCTAACCAGTCACTTCTCCAAGCCAAGCTTTCTCATTGCCCACTTCACCACCTCTCTAGGGACTCTGTCAAAGGTCTTTTCCAAATCAACAAAAACAAAATACAGATCCTTTCTCCTACCAATATATTTTTCCTGAAGCTGTCGAACAATGAATATGGCATCAGTGGTCCCCTTACCTGGCATAAACTCAAACTGCATCTCATCAATATTCACTCTTTCTCTAATCATAACTTCTAAAACTCTCTCCATTACCTTCATTGTCTGATCTAAAAGCTTTATACCTCTATAATTTCCTCTTTCCAGGGCATCATTCTTCCCTTTATACACATTTACAATTACACTCTTCAGCCAATCATCTGGGACAACACACTCATATATAATCATATTTATCAGGTCAGTGACTAACCTCACCCCTATATCTCCTGAGGCCTTCAACATTTCGGCAGTCAACCCAGACACACCTGCTGCCTTCCCCACCTTCATCCTGCCTATTGCCTCACTCACAGTAGCAGCATCAATCAAAGGCCAAGGGCCAAACACTGGATCTGCTGGCTCCAAACCTTCCCTGTCCCAGTCAAACTCCTCATTCAACAATCGGCTATAATACTCTCTCCATGCATCTTTAATATCCTCACTGTTCACCACTACCCTTCCTTCATCATTCTTCACACACTGCTCACCTATAATATCCCGATTATCCCTCTTCATCTGATTCGCCACCTTAAATATCATATTTTTCCTTTCCCCATGATTTAGGTTATCAAGTAAAAGTCTCTGTGACTCAGACCTCGCCCTGTATACCTCTCTTCTAGCCCTACGCTTGGCAGCCAAGTATTCATCCTTGCTACCACCCTTCTTCCATTCCCGGGAAAGCCTTCTTTTCTCCTTAACTGCAGCTTCTACACCCTCATCCCAACGCCAAGTTACTTTATGTCTTGGTGGTCCTCCTGTCCATCCGCATGATACATCAGTAACTCTCAAGAGATTGTTCTTGAGGGCTCTGTACTGTTCATTAACGCCTCTGTCTACAGCTCTCTGATCAGCCACCACTTTCCTCATCTCGCTATAGAAGGCATCCCTTACTACTTGGTTTTTCAGCTTCCATACTTTCCTCCTAGGTACATAAGGCCTCTTTTTCATCACTCGT
The DNA here is from genome assembly GCF_032717465.1 of Coenobita brevimanus. NCBI lineage: Eukaryota > Metazoa > Arthropoda > Malacostraca > Decapoda > Coenobitidae > Coenobita > Coenobita brevimanus. The sequence continues at coordinate 8,094,343 of NC_136992.1, read as the reverse complement.
TCTTTAAGCACCATATCACGAATCAATAGTTTGTGCTGCTGCACACACTCCTCACTTCCTATAACTTTAACATCCCTCACTAACCTCCTATCAACCCTCCTAACCAGAAAGTAATCTATCTGACTGCTGTTTCCCTTAGACTCATACGTAATTAACCTACTCTCTTTTATCCTAAAATATGTATTGCACACAATCATGTCCGTTGCCTCCGCAAACTCGAGTATCCTTTCCCCTTCCGCATTCCTTGTACCATGTGCACATCCCCCATGTACTCCTTCATAACCTTGTGCTGCTTCACCTACATGACCATTTAAGTCCCCTCCCAAAACCACTATCTCATCATGCCGCATACCACCTGCTACACGTATTAAATCATCCCAAAATCTATCTTTCTCTGCTTCATCCAATCCTGCCTGTGGAGCATATGCCGAAATAGCTGCAGTTATCTTTCTACCAAATAGAATTTTCACTACCAATATCCTATCACTTACTCTTATAACATTCATAACATATTCTACCGATTTCTCCGCAACTAACACACCAACACCCCCATATCTGTCTGTCCCCCCCTGCCAAAACAACTTATAGCAACAGTCCCTCCCAACAATCTTTTATATATATATATATATATATATATATATATATATATATATATATATATATATATATATATATATATATATATATATATATATATATATTATAAAATTGTCTACACACTGTGTTAATCTGTTTGTCTACAGTATCCGCTCATCTATCTATCCATTATCAATTAATGTAATACAGTATATTTGTGCCTGTCTACTGTACAGTATCCATCTGTATATTTCTTTCTTTCTATCTATCTATCCATCTACCCAGTATTGGTCATGTACTATACTATCTATCTAACGTATCTGTCTATGAATCGATCTATCCATCTATCTATCTGTCCATTTTTAGTGTATCTCTATCTATCTAGCGAGCAATCCATTATTAGTCTATACACTCTATTTATCTATCTACAATATCTGTCCATCTATCCATCTATTTAGCGAGCAATCCATTATTAGTCTATGTACTGTATCTATCTACAGTATCTATCTATCTGTCTATCTACCACCCACCTCCCCGCCTGCCCCGTGGCCTGTGCATCCTCCTCTATGGCCGCCTCCTGCCTCTGGTTTTCCATGGTCGCCTCGTACTCCGACAGCTTCAGCAGCGTGTACCTGAAGGAGGGAGGGCAGCCTGAGGACGTGATTCAGACGATTTTATTCGGCTTAAGAGATACCACAGATGATTTATTTTTTATTTATTTATTTATTTACTCATGTTTATCTGCTGCTCTAAGATGCAGTATAGGTTAAATATTTCAAAGGGAGAGAGAGAGAGAGAGAGAGAGAGAGAGAGAGAGAGAGAAAATTCTATTCTGGCAAAAGTGGGTCATAGGGGCCAGAGGATGCTAAGTCCTTTACACCGATGAAGAGCTGATTTATTTTAGGGGTAAATATTCGGACTGGAGGGAACTGATCTAGCGTTCGCTTGTTCCTCCTCTCGCAGGCCGTTCCACTAGAACCAGTAAGATTCAGTGAGATCGTAAGAAGAGAGCAAGATTGAAAGAGAAAACACTGCATCGTACTGAAGGGGTGAAGTGTATCGCCTTAAGTGTTTTTAAGTGGTGAAGTGTATCGCCCTAAGTGTCTTTTAAGTGGTGAGGTGTATCGCCCCAAGTGTTTGAGAGTGAAGTGTATCGCCCTAAGTGTTTTTAAAGGGTGAAGTGTGTCGCCCTAAGTGTTTTTAAAGAGGCCTAAGTGTTTTTAAGGGGTGAAGTGTGTCGCCCTAAGTGTCTTTAAGGGGTGAAGTGTGCCGCCCTAAGAGTTTTTTTTTTTTTCCTCAGTCTTACCATGTATAACACCGCCCTGCCATGGTTTCTTCCTCTACCATGAAGGTGGGCTGGCTGCTTCTGCGACCCTGAGGGGAGGGGGAAACAGGCAAGTACATCATCATCATTGTAATAACCATCATCACCACCATCATCATCATCATCATCTTCATCATCATCATCATTGTAATAACCATCATCATAATCATCATCAACGAAATAACAATCATCATCATCATTGTAATAACCGTCCTCATCATCATCATCATCAACATCACTGTAATAACCATCCTCATCACCATCATCATTGTAATAACCATCAGCATCGTCATTATCATCATCATCATTGTAATAATCATCATCATCATCACTGTAATAACCATCATCATCATCATCATCACTGTAATAACCATCATCATCATCATCATCACTGTAATAACCATCATCATCATCATCATCATCATCATCACTGTAATAACCATCATCATCATCATCATCATCATCATCATCACTGTACTAACCCTCATCATCATCATCATCATCATCACTGTACTAACCCTCATCATCATCATCATCATCATCATCATCATCATCAATATAATAATCCACATACATAGCCATAACCACTCTAGCCAGCCACTCCTTTTTCATAAACTTTCTCATTGCCCACTTCACCATCTCTAGGGACTGCCAAAGGCTTTCTCAGAATCAACAAAAACAAAGCTCAGTTCCCTTTCGTTTCCTATAAATTGTTCCTGAAGCTGTCGGACAATGAATATGGCATCAGTGGTCCCTTTGCCTGCCAAAAAACGAACTGTATTTCATCAATATTCACTCTTTCTCTGATTATACGTTGTAGGACTCTCTCCATTACCTTCATTATCTGTTCCAGAAGTTTTATGCCTCTATAATTTCCTTTCCAGGGCACCACCCTTCCCCTTGTACACATTTACAATCACTGTCTTCAGCCAGTCATCTGGGACAAAGCACTCCTATGTAATCGAATTTATCAGGTCAGGAACCCCACTCCTACATCTCAGGCCTTCAGCATTTCAGCAGTCATCCCAGACACACTCACTGTCTTCCCCAGCTGCATCCTGACTGTTGGCCTGTTCACAGTAGCAGCATCAATCAACAGCCAAGGGCCAAACACCGGATCCACAGACTCCAAACCTTCCCTAGTCCAGTCAAAACACACTGGGAAAAAATCGTACCATATGAAACGCGCACTAGTAGAGATTCTGTTTTCACTACATTTCACTTGTTGTAAATTTTCTTTAGACAGGAACGGGAAGGTATTTGTTTCTTTGTTCAGTAATTCGGAGACTTGTCCCAAAAAACGGAAAGTACCCAGGTGTGCCAAAGGGAACTATGTGGTGGTGGTCGTAGTTGTAGTAACAGGTTCTTCTGAAAAGTTAACCCGGTAAACTGCAGACTGAAGCTTCCCTTCTCTGGCAGTCCACCATTTACATTTGGGGGGATAGGGAGGGAGATGAGGCTGTATATCCGGGTAGAGGAGCTGCTCGGTTATATCGGTGCCACCATGAGAAGGCATCCCTTCCCAGCATCGTGGGAACTATCTCCATAAAATACAATAAACAAACAAGCAGTAAGAACCACTTCCAAGCAACCACCTTTGTAACTATAAAAAAAAAAAAAAAAGGCAACCACATTAAAGAAAATTAAGAAAGCAAAAATTTTTATAACTACCATAAAAAAAATATGAAAGCAAACAACATAAAGAAACTGAAAAGCAAGAGAATCATTTAGCATGACCTTCAAAGTATATGAAAAAATAGACAATTGATATGAACTGCATTCAAGAACAATGACAACAGAATAAGCAATTAAGTAAACACACACCTCCAAAAAATTAATGCAAACAACCCATTTAAAAAGAAAAAGAAATGAAAATTCATAAACCAATTAATAAAACTATAACAAAGAAAAACAGCAAATTAAGGCAATTAAGTTTAAGATAATGCCTGACTGAAAATGAGAAAGACATGACTAAGGGAAAGGAGAGGAGAGGAGAGGAGAACAAAGCAAAGAAGAGCAGATGATGCGAGAGGAGAGGAGAGGAAAGTAAAATGGACTTTGACGATGTAGAATAGAGTAAAATAGAGTAGAGAAGAGAGGAAAAATCAAGAGAAATTAGGAGAGCTGAGGATGGTACAGAAGAAAAGAGAAAAGAAACTATAGCAGAGAAGAGAAAACGAGAAAGGAAAGGTTAGGAAAGAAGAGTTAGAAAAGAGTAAATGACAAGATGCGCTTACATATCACTGACCAGCTGCTGAGTGACGTTGACGATGTAGAGAAGAGAAGAGGAGAGACGGAGGAGGAGAGGAGAGGAGAGAAGAAATAGGAGGAAAGGAGAGGAGCGGTAAGGAGAGCCAGAAAAGGACTAAATACCAATGCCATGGTTGCGTGTCACTAACCATCAGTGGAGGGATGCTGACGATGTTGGCCACGGCTTTCCTGAGGTTGGTAATCCAGGCCAGCTCTGAGGGACCTTCCATGTACCTGGGCTGTGGCATGCGAAGGTGAGTTACACAGATAATGGTAGTCATAGTAGTTGTGGTAGTGATGGCAGAAATGGTGGTGATGGTAGCAGTGGTAGTGATGGTAACAATGGTAGTTACGGTAACAATGGTAGTGGTGGTAACGGTGACAGGAATGGTAACAATGGTAGTGATGGTAACAGTGATAGTGGTGGTAACAATGGTAGTGATGGTAACAATGGTAGTGGTGGTAACACTGGTAGTGACGGTAACAATGGTAGTGACGGTAACAATGGTAGTGATGGTAACGGTGATAGGAATGGTAACAATGGTAGTGATGGTAACAATGGTAGTGATGGTAACGGTGACAGGAATGGTAACAATGGTAGTGATTGTAACAATGGTAGTGATGGTAACAATGGTAGTGATGGTAACGGTGATAGGAATGGTAACAATGGTAGTGATGGTAACGGTGACAGGAATGGTAACAATGGTAGTGATGGTAACAATGGTAGTGATGGTAACAATGGTAGTGATGGTAACGGTGACAGGAATGGTAACAATGGTAGTGATGGTAACGGTGATAGGAATGGTAACAATGGTAGTGATGGTAACGGTGACAGGAATGGTAACAATGGTAGTGATGGTAACGGTGACAGGAATGGTAACAATGGTAGTGATGGTAACGGTGACAGGAATGGTAACAATGGTAGTGATGGTAACGGTGACAGGAATGGTAACAATGGTAGTGATGGTAACGGTGACAGGAATGGGAACAATGGTAGTGATGGTAACGGTGACAGGAATGGGAACAATGGTAGTGATGGTAACGGTGACAGGAATGGTAACAATGGTAGTGATGGTAACGGTGACAGGAATGGTAACAATGGTAGTGATGGTAACAGTGATAGTGGTGGTAACAATGGTAGTGATGGTAACAATGGTAGTGATGGTAACAATGGTAGTGATGGTAACAATGGTAGTGATGTAGTGATGGCAACAACGGCAGTGATAGTTATAATGGTAGTCGTGGTAACAATGGCATCATGGCAACTGCGACAGTGATGGTAACAATGGTAGTGATGGTAAGTAATAGTGATAGTAACAGTGGTAGTGATGGTACGCAATAGTGATAAAAACAATGGTAGTGACAGTAAGTAATAGTGATAGCAAAAGTGGTAGTGATGGTAAGTAAGTGATAATAACAATGGTAGTGACAGTAAGTAATAGTGATAGTAAAAGTGGTAGTGATGGTAAGTGATAATAACAATGGTAGTGACAGTAAGTAATAGTGATAGTAAAAGTGGTAGTGATGGTAAGTAAGTGATAATAACAATGGTTGTGATAGTAATAGTGATAGTAACAGTGGTAGTGATGGTAAGCAATAGTGATAATAACAATGGTAGTGATAGTAAGTAATAGTGATAGTGACAGTGGTAGTGATGGTAAATAATAGTGATAGTACAGTAACAATGGTAGTGATGGTAATAATGACAATAACAATTGTAGTGATGGTAAGTAATAGTGATAGTAACAATGATAGTGGTGTAAGTAACAGTGTTAGTAACAGTGGTAGTGATGGTAAGTAACAGTGATATAGTAACAATGGTAGTGATGGTAAGTAACAGTGATATAGTAACAATGGTAGTGATGATAAGTAATAGTGAGAGTAACAATGGTAGTGATGATAAGCAAAAGTGATAGTGCATTAACAATGGTAGAGCTGGTATGTAATAGTGATAGTAATAATGATAGTGATGGTAAGTAATAGTGATAGTAACAATGGTAGTGATGGTAAGTAATAGTGATGGTAACAATGGTAGTGATGGTAAGTAATAGTGATAGTAACAATGGTAGTGATGGTAAGTAATAGTGATAGTAACAATGGTAGTGATGGTAAGTAATAGTGATAGTAACAATGGTAGTGATGGTAAGTAATAGTGATAGTAACAATGGTAGTGATGGTAAGTAATAGTGATAGTAACAATGGTAGTGATGGCAACAAAGGTACTGATGGTAACAGTGATAATAGCCTAATATTAATAATGGTATTTATGGTAATAATGGCAAGACAGGGAGTGATTAAGTGAGAAGCGGATTTAAGACGATGGTGATAATGATTATAATAATAATTGTAAATACAAGAAGAAGAAGAAGAAGAATGACAGTGCTACGACTCGACGTCACTCCACAGCACTTCTTCATGACTAGCACCATATTCTAGTGTTAATATATGACTACAACTCAGCATTCGAGACATATGGGAATTTTAGACCAAGTTAAATTAAAACAGGTATACCAAACACTTACAAACTCGAGTGAATGAGTGAAAAATAAATAAATAAATGAATAAATAAATAAAATGTAAATATATATCACTAAACAAAACAGAATCTGATAATACACTTGGACACCAAAAATAACAATACGGAGACAAATATGCTTACCACGAAAAATTTATTCTCTCTCCGTAGCGATACCGGGTCATTCAGTATATTCTCGCCACCACCAGACGATTTTTACCGGGCTTAAGCGATTCTTCTTATCTCTCTATCTTTCTATCTGGCTATCTATCTATCTTCTGCCTGGCGAGCTGGCTGGCTGGCTATTCGTCTATCTAGCTATCTATCTGTCTCTGTTTTTCTGTCTATCTGTTTCTCTTCATTTGTCCCTTCAGTACAAGAGGTCTTCCTAAACTGAATGAAATCGTCTGGAGTAAGTTTGAACATTGAATAAAGTCGTCCAGATGCAGAATGAACACCGAATAAAATCATCTGAAGGCAGCTTGAACATCAACTATAATCATCTGAAGGCATATTGAACGCTGAATAAATCGTCTGTTGGCAGCTCGAGTGAAAAAAAATACGTCCTCGTAGTGAAGCAGTTAATCCCTTCACCACGATGATATAATTTTGTTGATTATTGTTGCTGCTGCCGGACGATATTATTCAGCTTAGGAGAAAACAAGAAGTATTTAAATTGGTGGTTTCCTTTGTCTGGCTTCAGCCGCATGGGTCAGGAGTGAAGGACAGGTGAGCAACCTGAGTTGGGTTAAATTACGTTAAGTTAGGTTAGATAAGGATAGGCTAGATTAGGCTTGACTAAGTAATGGCTAGATAAGAATAGGTTAGGATGGAGTAGCCAAGATTGGTTAGGTTAGGTTAGGTGAATTTAGGCTAGATAAGGACAGATCAGATTAGGTCAGGTTAGGCCAGGCTTGGTGAGGATAGGTTAGATTAGGCTAAGTTCGGTTAGGTAAGGACAGGTAAGACTAGGTTAGGTTGGGTTTAGTTAAGTTAGGCAACATAAGAAAACGTTAGGTTTAGTAGGGACGGGGTAGTCTTCATTAGGTTAGGTAGAGATAGGTTATATTAGCTTAGGTTAGGTTAGGTTAAGCTAAGTAAGAACAGGATAAGCCCGGGATGGATAGAATAGGCTAGGCTACATATAATTTGAAGGACTTGGTTAGATTAGGTTAGATTTGGCTAGATCAGGATAAGTTCGGTTAGTTTATCCCCTCTCCCCTCTGTTGTGTAACCTACCTCTGAGCCATTAAGGTGTAGAGTGAATGGTTTGCTGATGTCCTCATTGTCTATGGGCTGGTATTCGATAGGTACTGGGGCGCTGGGGTCACAGTGCAGCTCGTCGTGGAAATACCCCATCTCAACGTTGCTCATCTAATGGGGTAACATTAGTCAAACACATTATACCCAGTTGCTGCCCCTTTATTACCTCTCAACGTTATAGAATACTGCATAAAACAACGTCACACTGCACAATATAGAGTGACACTGCACACACTCCAGTACCATCAACCGCACATTCTAAGGTCACATTATCCACAGTATGGTCACATTACACATATCAGGGTCATGCTGCACGCACTGGAGTCGCACAACACACAGTAGGGTCACATTCTACAAGCAATTCGCTCATACTGCACAAACACTAGGGTCACACTACTCACACTAGGGTCACACTGCACACATTCAAGTCACATTGCATTTTTATGAATATGGAAAAGAGGTACCTGAAAGATAACTATGTCTCCCTCCGTGACCTGCATGGTGAGGTCAGCCTGCAATCCAATTGCCGAGTACTGTTGTTTGAGGGAAGGAAGTCCCGCCACTACACGACTGCTGTAGCGGAACTGGTACTCCATCCCACCTGGGAACCCCTCCACAAAGCCTAGAGAGGGAGAGAGTAAGAGAGTCAGAGTGTGTAAAGGTAAGAGAAAGGTACTATTACTCCACCCTACTTGGGAACCCCTCCACCACACACACACACACACACACACACACACACACACACAATAGATCAGCTGTCAGTTGAGACAGGTTAACTTAAAAGGAAGATTGGTGAAATGGCAATGACTGTTCTCAACCATGAGAGTAATGTGGAAGAGTTAATAAATGATACAGAGACAATTAGGCAAGCAAGTGGTCTGATAGACCAAAGCAGTGATACTGAAGAGAAGATAACCCAGGTGAATGAAGTGATGCAAAGTTACCAAGAGGATGTGGAAACTACTTATGCTGAAATGGTGAAAGTAAAGAAAGACTTAGAAACTAGAGTCGAAGAAAAAAGCATTAGAAAGTGAAGAAAATAATCCAAAACAACCCAAAATTGGTCAAAGATTCAGCAGATATCAACAAATCTATTGTAATCACTGGTATAGAGGAGGAAGAAATAAAAAAAAAAAAAACTGAATTTCGAGAAACAAAAAGGAGATGGCAAATGTAAAGAGCATATTGAAGGAAGTAGCAGAAGAAATCCGTAATAAAGACATAGAGGAACACAAAAGACTAAGGAAACATGAGAGAAATAAGTCAAAGCTCTGAAAGTTACTTTCCAGAGTGTGAACACTGTCGAGGAAATACCTGTACTAAAAAATGCTAACAAACTTATTAAAAAATAATAATAATAAAGTATGGATAAAAAGATGCCTAATTCAAGAGGAACTGGGAATGCTAAAAGAAAAGAGGGAGGAGGCAAAAACAAAGAACGAGAAAAGATCAGAGGAAGAGTACCTTTTTTTTTTTCTTTTTTTTTTTACAAAGTAATTGGATTCCTAGTACAAAAGTTGTACATAACCGACAAGGAACAAAAAGGAGGAAGGTAGTAGACTCAAGTTATGGCAAGTATGTAAACAAGATGATTAGGGTGATGTACTCAAATATTGATGAAGATAGAAGACTATACCAATTATTGTAAAAGGAACCACATATTATTTGCCTAACTGAAACAGAATTAACCCCAAAGAAATCAAACAATACCCTAAACTTAGAGGAATACTGTACAATATGTGGAAAAGAGACAAAGTTAAGAAAGGGAGGTGGAATTATAAACTTGACAAAGAAAAATCTACAAGTCAAAGAAATAAAAAACTAGATATGCCCTCACAAGTAGAACTGATTCCATTAGAAATTATTACTGTTATGAAGGGAGATTTGCCAGTTAGGTAGTCTCGTACCTTCGAGACGTTTCTTGTACCCTAAGTTCCAGTACGAGTCATCATAGTTGCTAATTTGCCTGGTGTTTGTAAGTGTAGTTGTTTCGTAAGTTAATCATTCATTTATTTTTATGCTCTTTTTCTCTATAATGATTTATTTAAGTGATTGCTTGTTACATTATGTAATTTAAGTTCGTATGGTAAATGATTTAGAGTGTTAAGTAATGTAAGACAACACTGGCATGTTTTGGGCTGTTTCCGAGTTGGCAACTGTTGCCCGTCGAGAGTATGCTCGTAGAATGTAGACGTTTCTAGAACAATGCAAGCCTATATAAGGATGGGGAAGAAATTAGTCAGTCAGTTAGTTGGTTTGGAGTTCAGTCGGGTTTCAGGTCAGTTTGTGTGAAGTGCAGTCGGTTATGGTGTAGTGCAGTGTCAGTGTGGTGTCAGTGAAGATTGTGTACTTTTGGTACTTGTGAAAACAGTGGCAAACATTGACGGGTTATTGAAATTTGTATATCATTGGAACTTGAGAAAACAGTGAAGCGTCAAGCATTGAGTGTAATTACTGTCAGTGAAGATTATTTTCGGTACTTGTGTAATAAGTGAAGTGTTGGCAAGCATTAAGTGTATTATCAGTGAAGTGTTGTTAAGCATTAAATGTAATAGCAGTTAGTAAAGTGTGTATAGCTCCAGTGCTTGTGAGAACAGTGAAGTTGGAAAGAATTAAGTGGAATTATTTGGAAAATAAAGACAGTGAACTTTAAGGAGAGAGTGTTTATTGTCACCTCAGCCGATCTTATGTACTGCACACCTAAAGGCTGATCATAGGAATAACAACTCGCTGGGCAACACCCTTCCTGTACTGTACTGCTGCTCTTGGAGCTTATGGCAGTGTGGGGTGGGGACATAACAATACATCTGAAGAGAAATTAATTGTGGCAAATTTATACATGCCACCCAAAACAAACACCTGGGAAAGAGGCGAATATGAAGACCTGGCAGAGAGTACAATTCAAAGTTTAAGAACAATACTCCATAGAATGGAAGAGAAATCTGAGAGAATTTTATTAACTGGAGACTTCAGTTCAAATATAAATTGTAATACTATCTACATATCTATTGCCAGACTTCCTAATACCGTAAGGGGTGGCCACAAACAAATCACCGCCATGTCGCCCTGTCCCCTACCATTTTACTGCCAGTTGGAATACTCTAGATGTAAAAAGCCAGGAAAGCTGTTGGGATCAAAAGCTCCTAAATCTTGTGCAGGAGTTTTTCCTAACACAGCATGTAAAGGAACACACCAGAAAAAGAGGACTTCATAATCCATCAGTACTAGATCTTATATTTACCAGGCAAGAAAATTAAATTGACAGTATAATGTATCATCCCCCATTCAACAAAAGTGACCATGCAGTAATTAATTGTAATTTCAGGACTACATATGACATTACCAGTAATGAGAGTTACAAAAACAGTTTAAACTACTAAAAGGGCAACTATCATGACCTGAAGAAGTTCTTCTTAGAAACTGATTGGGAAAAGGATCTTAGGGGACAAGATTTAAATATTATTTATAGAAAATTCTGTGATCCTTATGAAATAGGAGTCCAAAATTACAGCCCTCTGCACAAAGCAGCAAAAATGAAAATAAATCAATGGTTTAATACAGAAAGTAAAAATCAAAAGAAAACAGAGACTTACTGTGGAACAGATACAGAAGACACAATAGTGTGAGGGCATATAACAACTACTGTATAAACAGGCAAGAAATGATTATACAAAGATAAGGGGGAAGGCTCAGAGACAGTTTGAGGAAGACATTAAAAATAAAAGTAGTGATCAACTTAAGCTTTTTTACAGCTACATCCGAAGCAAAACCAAAGTTAAAGATAAAATACAGTCCATTGTGGATGAAGGTATCATCTATATACAAAAGAATGATATTTGTGAAACACTAAGTAAAAATTTCCGATCAGTTTTTATAAAAGAAAGTAATTTTGAGAGAGATAATATGGAATGTGCATGCCCACACTTATTACCATATATATATATATATATATATATATATATATATATATATATATATATATATATATATATATATATATATATATATATATATATATTGTTACATAGCCTATGATTTCATCATCCTTTGTGTAATTTTAACGCACAGTTGCTGCATGTTTGATCACGAGCGTGTTCTGCCTCAGTCCCCCCCTTCTACCGTTATAGTAGAGTAAGTCGTTCTCTCTGTTATACTTTGCGGGATTTTCAGCTCTCTGTCCCCATCGCTTCATTTGCGCGTCCTTATTACAAGTTGTATCAAGCTCTGCCGGCTCCTATATAATGAGCTCAGTCTCTGCATCATTGCCACTTAGATCTGCTCCTCATTTTGTTCACATCTCTGTCCTCCCCTGTACAATTATTATTATTGTGAGTGCTCAAGAAATCTCCAAACATCTAGCAGCTGTGTGTAATTTGAGTCTAACTGTTGTTGTATTTTTTCTTGTACTGTGTAGCATAAGGTTAATTCTTAGGCTTAGTGAGGTTTTGATTAATGTTGGGTTGTGTCAGTTATTTTTGATAATAGTTTGTATCTGTAATTATTTATCTGGCATTCACTGAGTATTATCTGGTATCTCATTTTATCAGGGCTGACTTAGATAAATTTACTCTTGCTAATTTCGTGTTAATAGAGGCTATTGCAGTTAACCATATATTTAACCTGTTTTTGCCATTACATTATCCTTATGAGTCCTGAATGTTTTGTTGTTAGTTTGAGCATTAAACTTTAACTTGTAATTTTACCTAACTCTTTTGTTTTGAACCTGGAACTTTACGGGACAGTGGTGATTTTTAGCATTCTCACTTAAAGTGTATGTTATCTTTCTCCGTTCCGTAACATAAATTTGGCGACCTCATATCAGGATATTCAGGATATTATCATAAGGATATTGTTTGATATTTTGTGACTGTGATATATTCATGATGGCTACTATTTCTACACTTGATGAAGCCAGGGATTTTTTGTCAAATGTGCAAACAGTGTGTGATATAGAAAACAGAACAAAGAATGAACTTAAGCTTGTTGCTCAACAATTGGGAATTGCAGTTCACTCTCATCATTCTAAAGATCAAATTGTTGGCATGATTAATAAAAGCTTGTTTAATGTAACTCCTCCAAATGAGCAAACGCAGATTGAATTAGCTAATTTACAGCTAGCCCTGCAGGAGGCTAAGGCTAAGGAGGCTGAATTTCAGGCAAAAGCTAAGGAGGCTGAGGCACAAGTTGAAATTGCTAGGATTCAGGCAGACCATGAGTATCGCATGAAACAAGGTGGAACTGGATCATCTAGCTCTGATGATTTTGATGTGGCTAAAAATGTTAAACTTGTCCCTCCTTTTAATGAATCTGATTTAACAAAGTATTTTCAGTTGTTTGAGAGGGTAGCTACAGGTTTTAATTGGCCTAAGGAGTATTGGCCAGTACTCCTTCAAACTGTTCTCACCGGTAAAGCTCAAGTGACTTATGCATCTTTGCCTCAGGATCAGTCTGATAATTATGATGTAGTTAAGAGCTTGATTCTTAAGGCCTATGAGCTTGTTCCTGAAGCCTATAGAGTAAAATTTAGGACAACTTACAAGCAAGATAAGCAATCCCATGTTGAGTATGCAAAAATCAAAGAAGATTTGTTAGAGCAGTGGTTAAATTCTAAGAATGTGGATTCTGATTTTGACAAATTTAAGCAGATGATTTTGCTGGAGGACTTCAAAAGGTGTATTTATAAAGATGTAAGCCTATATCTTGATGAGAAAAGAATAGATAATTTGTCTGATGCTGCAGTTTTAGCTGATGAGTATGTTCTCACTCACAAGAGATATTCTAGAGAAAAAGGGAAAGCTGAGAGTAAGTACGTTGCCTCTACTCAGAGTACAGGTAACAGGAAAGAGAATAAGGATGATGTTTCTCAGGAAGTAAATACCAGCTTCACCTCTAGATTTCAGAAAAGTAAATGTACTTATTGTAGTAAGCTTGGTCATACTACGGAGAGATGTTTCAGGAGACAGCGTGATGTGAACAAAAAGGAGTCTTTAAATATTCAGTCAATTGGTCTAGTGTCCACTCTTGAGAGTTCCCAGAATTCTTTAACTGAGTTAACTGAACCTGCTTTGAGGGGTAACTTAAATTCTCATGATGGAGCTCCTCTTTTGAGCAGTAACGTGGGTGACACTCTCAAGAGTTCATGTGCTAATTTCCTGTCTGATGGTTTTGTCAGTCCTCTGGACAGTAATGACAGGAAATCAGTTCAAATATATCGTGATACAGGTGCTTGCCAATCCCTTATACTGACCAGTGTTCTAGGCTCTAATGTTAATTCCTCTGATGAAACTGTAATCTTACAAGGTGTAGGGAATAATTACTTCTCTGTCCCTCTGTGCAGAGTGAATTTAGAGTCTGGTTTTGTTAATGGTTCCGTTATGGTTGGGTTGGTTGAGACACTCCCAATGTCAGGTGTAACTTTCTTACTTGGAAATGATATTGGTGGAAGTCAAGTGTGTCCAGCTCCTCAGTTGTCTAGTGAGCCAGTGGCTGCGGCCCAGGATTGTGATGTCCCTGATGTGTTCCCTGCATGTGCTGTCACTAGGGCTAAGTCTAAAGTTACTGGTGATTTAGAGGATAATGATGATGATGATGTTATCCTAGCTGACACTTTTCTTGCTAATTTGGACCACTCACCAGATGAGGCAGTACCCCGTAGTGTTGATAATTTGTCTCGTCAAGAGTTGGTTGAGTTGCAGGTTGCTGACCCTGAGTTGAAAGGTCTAGCTAACTCTGCTTACAGTGAAGAAGAGTCAGCCGGTGCTTCTACTTGTTATTATGTAAAGTCAGGAGTACTTATGAGGAAGTGGAGACCCCCAACAGCATCAGCCGACTGTGAATGGGAGGTTGTACATCAAGTTGTCATCCCTCGTGTTTGTAGGCAGGATATCATTCGAGTGGCTCATGATTCCAGTTTGGCAGGACACCTTGGAGTGAGGAAGACTGTGGCACGCATTTTGAAACACTTCTACTGGCCAGGTATCTTCAGGGATGTTTCCTGGTATTGTAAGTCTTGTCACACCTGTCAAGTTGTGGGGAAGTGTAATCAGACCGAAAAGGTTGCACCTCTAGTTCCCATTCCTCCTTTTGAGGCGCCTTTCACCCGTGTGTTGGTGGATATTGTGGGCCCTCTTCCTAAGACTTCTTCAGGATTTTCTTATGTGTTGACCATGATTGATATGGCTACTCGTTATCCTGAAGCCATTCCACTTAGAAACATCTCAGCAAAGAACGTGGTTAAGGAAATGCTAGGGTTCTTCACAAAGTTTGGTCTGCCTAAGGAGGTACAGTCAGACCGGGGAAGTAATTTCATGTCAAACGTTTTCAAGCAGTCTCTGAAAGAGTTGGGCATCACCCAGATCACGTCTTCAGCTTACCATCCCCAGACCCAAGGAGCGTTGGAGAGATATCATCAAACACTCAAATCGATGCTCAAGAAATACTGTTTGGAACATCAGAAAGACTGGGATAAAGGTCTTCCATTCGTTGTGTTTGCTGCAAGAGAATCTCCAAATGAATCACTGGGCTTCTCACCATTTGAACTACTGTTTGGCCATGAAGTAAGAGGACCCCTTAAGTTACTCAAGGAATGCTGGCTGTCGGAGGAAGATGACGTCAACCTGCTGGAGTATGTGATGAAGTTCAAAGAACGGCTGTCCACTGCTTTACAGCTGGCGAGAGAGAATTTAGGAGCTGCTCAGGAGAAGATGAAGACTTGGTATGATAAGAAGTCCAGGTTACGCCACTTTCAGCCAGGAGATCAGGTTTTGATTCTGCTACCAGTTCATGGGCAACCTCTTCAAGCCAAGTTTAGTGGCCCTTATTTCGTGGAGAAGAAACTCAGTGATGTCAGCTATGTCATCGCCACACCAGATCGTAGAAAGAGCAAGCAACTATGTCACATCAACATGCTAAAGTTATATCACAGGCGGGACGAAAATAATCCAGTCTGCACTGTAGCTGTTCCACCCGAGTCTGCAAGTGAAGCTCTCCCATGCAGTATGAGC
This sequence comes from Coenobita brevimanus, assembly GCF_032717465.1. Classification (NCBI taxonomy): domain Eukaryota; kingdom Metazoa; phylum Arthropoda; class Malacostraca; order Decapoda; family Coenobitidae; genus Coenobita; species Coenobita brevimanus. The sequence goes on along the minus strand of NC_136992.1, from coordinate 8,078,412 downwards.
CTGAGTGATAGTTTGGGGAAGAATCCTGATATCATGAATGATCTCCAGACTAAGCTTTCTCATCTACCACCCAAGGAAAGGCAGGAGTTTTCGGCATTACTGCAGGAGTACCCGCAAGTGTTCCGTGCCACTCCAGGAAGAACCACTGTGTTGATGCATGATGTCGATGTTGGAGACGCAAAGCCAATTAAATTGCCTCCTTACCGTGTGAACCCAGTGAAAGTTCCTCTCATCCAGAAGGAGCTTGGTTACCTGTTGGACCACAAGATGATTGAGCCCTGTCAGAGCGAGTGGAGTTCTCCTGTCACTCTAGACCCTAAGCCAGGTGGGTCACAGAGGCTTTGCATCGACTACAGACGTGTTAATCAGATAACCAAAACAGACACTTACCCTCTCCCTCGTGTGGAAGATTGCATAGACAAGATCGGAAAGGCTAGGTACATAAGTAAGTTTGATTTGTTAAAGGGATACTGGCAAGTACCTATGACTGAACGTGCTAGGGAGATCTCATGTTTTGTAACACTAGGAAAGGCTTTTGCATGTTCTGTAATGCCGTATGGTATGAAGAATGCACCAGCCACATTTCAGAAGCTCATGAATGTTGTAACAGAGGGTTTGGCAGGGTGTGTTGTTTATATTGATGATGTATTAATCTTCAGTGACAACTGGAAAGATCACCTATGCCATGTCAGTAAATTTCTTGACCGTTTAGTTCATGCTAATCTTGTAGCTAATTTATCAAAGTGTGAGTTTGGTCAAGCTAAAGTTCAGTACCTTGGGTATGTAATTGGTGATGGACATGTTGCACCACCAGGAGCTAAGGTTCAGGTTATAAGTGATCTTCCCAGACCTAAAAGTAGGAAAGAGCTACAAAGATTTTTGGGAATGGTAGGTTATTACAGGAGATTTGTTCTTAACTTTTCTATTCTTGTATCACCACTTACAGACCTACTGAAAAAGGGAGTTAAATTTGTCTGGACCGATAACTGTGAATCCTCTTTCAACAAACTTAAAGCTATTCTATTAAGTCAGCCAGTGCTCGCTACTCCAAATTTTGCTAAGCCTTTTAAGATGGCTGTTGATGCAAGTGATACAGGAGCTGGGGCTGTTTTGCTGCAAGAGGATGATCAGGGTATTGAACATCCTGTATCTTATTACAGTAAGAAGTTCACTCCACCTCAAAAGAACTACTCAACTATTGAGAAAGAGCTTTTGGCCTTGATTTTGGGTTTACAGCATTTTTCATTTTATTTGTGTTCTGGTTTTGACCCCATAGTCATTTATACCGATCATAACCCACTGAAATTCCTTAGTAAGTTTAAAGATAAAAATCAGAGATTGACAAGATGGAGTCTACTTCTTCAGGAGTATTCATTAGACATACAACATGTCAAGGGGAAAGAAAATGTTATTGCAGATTGCTTATCTAGACTTTAGACAGATTGTTTTAGAGTAATAAGAAATTTCCTTTGTAAATTTCTTTTTCTTTGTGGGGAGGTGTTATATAGCCTATGATTTCATCATCCTTTGTGTAATTTTAACGCACAGTTGCTGCATGTTTGATCACGAGCGTGTTCTGCCTCAGTCCCCCCCTTCTACCGTTATAGTAGAGTAAGTCGTTCTCTCTGTTATACTTTGCGGGATTTTCAGCTCTCTGTCCCCATCGCTTCATTTGCGCGTCCTTATTACAAGTTGTATCAAGCTCTGCCGGCTCCTATATAATGAGCTCAGTCTCTGCATCATTGCCACTTAGATCTGCTCCTCATTTTGTTCACATCTCTGTCCTCCCCTGTACAATTATTATTATTGTGAGTGCTCAAGAAATCTCCAAACATCTAGCAGCTGTGTGTAATTTGAGTCTAACTGTTGTTGTATTTTTTCTTGTACTGTGTAGCATAAGGTTAATTCTTAGGCTTAGTGAGGTTTTGATTAATGTTGGGTTGTGTCAGTTATTTTTGATAATAGTTTGTATCTGTAATTATTTATCTGGCATTCACTGAGTATTATCTGGTATCTCATTTTATCAGGGCTGACTTAGATAAATTTACTCTTGCTAATTTCGTGTTAATAGAGGCTATTGCAGTTAACCATATATTTAACCTGTTTTTGCCATTACATTATCCTTATGAGTCCTGAATGTTTTGTTGTTAGTTTGAGCATTAAACTTTAACTTGTAATTTTACCTAACTCTTTTGTTTTGAACCTGGAACTTTACGGGACAGTGGTGATTTTTAGCATTCTCACTTAAAGTGTATGTTATCTTTCTCCGTTCCGTAACAATATATATATATATATATATATATATATATATATATATATATATATATATATATATATATATATATATATATATATATATATATATATATATATATATATATATATAAAGAAGTACAGGAAGAGTTAAGCAAATTAGACAAAGGAAAAGCAAATGGTCCTGACGAAATTTCAGGTTGGGTGCTATATGAATGTGCAGAAGAGTTAAGCAGACCATTATATTTAATATTCAAGGAATCCTTAGGTCAAGGTAAACTACCTGATATTTGGAAGAAAGCAAATATTGTTTCGCTATTCAAGAAAGGGAACAGACAGAATCCACTCAACTACCGACCAGTATCACTGACCAGTGTTGTAAGATACTAGAAATGCTGATAAGAAACGTTTGAGTAAAACATCAAAAAGAACACAGTATGATAACAGAGGCAGTTTTGTTTTAGAAAGGGAAGATCATGTGTTACTAATCTATTAAGCTACTATGATAGAGTTACAGAAACATTACAGAAAAGAGAAGGATGGGTGGACAGTATCTATTTAGATTTCAAGAAAGCATTTGACAGAGTACCGCACCAAAGACTTTTATGGAAACTGTACCATCAAGGAGGTATCCAAGGCAATCTGTACTGTTGAATGCAGGATTTTCCCAGAAAAAGGGAAATGAGAACAGTATTAAGGGGAAATTACTCATCATGGAGGGATGTGACTAGCAGAGTTTCAAGGGAATCAGTGCTGGCACCAATTATGTTTTTAGTATATATAAATGGCACAGACAGTAACATAGTAAATGGAAGCTATCTAAATATGTTTTTGGATGATGCAAAAATGCAAAAGAAAGTTTACTTTCACAGATTCCTGCAAAGAGCAGCAAGAGAAATTAAATAAGCTTCAGGAATGGAGCAATAAATGGCAAATGGAATTTAATGTGGACAAGCATCATGTAATTAAGTTTGGTAAAAGTGGAGAAAGACCAGATTGGGATTATAAGATACGAAGATCAGCTCTACATATATCAGAAAGGGAGAAGGACCTAGGAGTGATTCTCAATAACAGACTATCTCCAGATGACCACATCAGTGAGAAGGTACGTAACATGTATACACTGCTTGCTAATGAGAATAGCATTCACATATATAATTGAAGACATGCTAAGAAAGATAATAACATCATTCCTCAGACCAACCCTGGAGTATACATCAGTAGCGTAGAATCCTCTTCTCAAAAAACACATAGATAAGATTGAAAAAGGACAAAGGACAGCTACCAGATACGTACCAAGCTTAACGGATCTAAGCTACAAAGAAAGACTAGAAAAACTGAATCTACCAACATTACAGAAGAGAAGGAAAAGAGGAGACTTGATTATGCTACATAAATGCACCTCAGGGAAAGACAGAATAGACATAAATGAATATATAACCTAAGGGGATTCATCAGCAAGAGGACACTGCAAAAAAACTACATAAAGGGGCGATAAAGACGTAAGGAAATTCATTTTCCCAAGGAGGACAATGGATCAGTGGAATGCACTGCCGAATGATATAGTGTGTGCCAAATTGTCAAAAGTATTCACAAATTTAAAGATATAGATGATAAAAAAAGTTTAATGCACGGGACAGTACGAGCATGACTCATTCCTGTGAAGATACAATTAAGTAAGAACAATTAGGTAAGAACACACACACACACACACACACACAGTTTAGGCGTCAGACAGGCAACATGTATACCACATTGCTCCGCGCTGGCCAACCTTGGCCAGTACTGGCCATGCCTAAATAGTATCTTGATAGGAGTCAAGCTCTGTACTAGGTTAAACTAAATGGTATTCTAATAGAAAAGAGGAAGTTTATGCCAAAGTGTTGTCCAAATAACAGAATAAAGCAAGCAACTGTAGTGCAGGAATGTGCTGAGCAAGTTCTTCACCTGTTTAGTCTGCTGCATGTACCAAGGAATGCATATATACTTGTAAGTAGAATTTTCATCTCTTTGTACCACAACATGACCACCATCTTTAGCAAAGCGAATTTGGAAGGAGTTAAGAAAAGGGATAAAGCCATAAAGGTAGAAAACAGGATGATGATTTCTACCAGGAACTGGTTGGAATGGAAACGTACAACAAACTGGTAGAGAGGATGTACAAATTAGAGAAGGCATTTTTCAGAGTGAAATAGATGAAATTGAGAAGCAATTGCATGTGCAGAAGAAGGAAAATGAAAAATTGGTAAAGGAAGTAAACAAGAAAGACACAACAATAGATGAGCTGTCAGTTGAGGTGGGTTCATTTAGAAGGAAGATTAGTGAAATGGCAATCACAGTTGTCAACCATGAGAATATTATGGATGAGTTCAGAAATGATACAATTAGGCAAGCAAGTAGTCTGATAGATCAGAGCAGTGATACTGAGGAGAAGATAACCCAGGTGAATGAAGCAATTGAAAGTTACAAAAATGATGTGGAAACTATGTATGCTGAAATGGTGAAAGTAAAGAAAGACTTAGAAACAAGAGTCGAAAAAAAATAATAAAATGTGAAAAAAATAATACAAAACAACCCAAAATTAGTCAAAGATTCAGAAGATATCAACAAATATATAGTAATCACTGGTATAGAGAAGGAAGATATAAAAAAACAAGATTTCAAGAGACAAAACGGAGATAGCAAATATCATGAGCATATTGAAGGAAGTTTCAGAGAAATCTGTAATAAGGGCATGTAGAACCACAAAAGGCTAGGGAAATACGGGAGAAACAATTCAAGGCCCCTGAAAATAACCCTCCAGAGTATGAACACGGTGGAGGAGATACTAAAAAATGCAAACTTATGGAAATGAGAAATTTAAAAATCTATCTATCTATCTATCTAATGTCATACGCCTCAATCCCGTACGGGATGGCCACAAACAAATCGCCTCCAAGCGCCCTGTCCCCCGCCATTTCACTGCCCTGCTCCCAGCTCACACCCCCTTCTCTCATACACCTCTCCACCCCATCCCTCCATCTCATCCTCGGTCTCCCCCTCCCTCTCCCCCCTTCACCTCACTCACATACACTCTCCTCGTCAGTCTCTCACCCTCCATCCTCTCCACATGACCAAATCACCTCAGTGTGTTCCTCCTAACGCTTCCTATCACATCTACACCACAATGCTCTTTTATATCCTCATTTGTCAGCCTGTCTCTCCATGTGACTCCACAGGCTCCTCTTAAATAACTCATTTCCACTGCTCTTATTCTTGACTTGTGTCCTTCCAACAACGTCCAAGCTTCACTTCCATACGTTAGAGTTGGTATCACAATACTGTCATGTAGTAACATTTTTCACATCCATGCTCACTTCCCTGTTTCTTATCACTACTTTCAAGGAACCAGCAATCTTTCTTCCTTGTTGCACCCTCTCAAGCACGTCACCCCCCAGACTTCCATCCTTACTCATCACACTACCCAAGTACTTAAACGTACTCACATTTTCCATTTCCTCACCGTCCAACCTCACTGTACATTCATTAAATTCACCTCTCTCAAAGACCATCACTTTATTCTTCCCTACATTCACCTTTAGATTCCGTTTCTTACACACTCTCCCAAACTCATCCACCAAGCCTTGCAGATCCCCTTCGTCTTCACTCAACAACACAGTAACATTTGCTAACAACAGTACAGGGAGTTTCCAAACACTACCCTCTCTCACCATGGCCATTCCAACATCCACTGCCCTACCTTGTACCTCTTTTATTACCCCAGCCATGTACACACTGTACAACCATGGAGACATGACACATCCCTGTTTCAACCCAACCTTCAAAGAGAAAAATTCACTCAGTTCACCATCCACATGCACTGCAGCCTTAGCACCGTCGTACATACTTTCCACAGCAATCAACAACTTCCCATCTACTCCATATATTCTTAATACTTTCCACAATCTTTGTCTATCTAGCCTGTCATATGCTTTCTCTAAATCAATGAAAGCCGCATACAACTTCTTTCCCTTCTCTAGAAACTTTTCCACTAAAGATCTAAGAATGAATATCTGATCTACACAACCTGTTCCCTTCCTAAAGCCTCCCTGTTCTTCTCCAACTAATTCTTCTGTTCTTTCCCTAACTCTGTCAATAAGTATCCTACCATACACTTTTCCTATTACGCTAAGAAGACAAATGCCCCTATGATTACCACACACTTCTTTTTCCCCTTTCCCTTTGTACAAGGGAATAATTATACCTGACTTCCAGTCCTCCGGGACTCTACCTTCTTCCCAGGCCAATCTGCACATCTTCCACATTCATTCTACTACTATCTCTCCCTCATGCTTCAGCATTTCACCACACACTCCATCAGTTCCTGGGGTTTTTCCCAATTTGACTTTCTTCATTGCTTCCACAACTTCTATCCTACTGATTTCTTCCTGTCTTCTCACCTCCCTCCTTCTCCCAGACATTCCCTAGCCACTTCTAATTGCATTACTTCCATTCTCTATGTTCAACAATTCCTTAAAGTGTTCCCTCCATCTGCTCATTTTTTCTCCCTTTTCCACTAGTAATCTACCATTTTCATCTTTCACACCCCTTCTAACTTCACTGCCACACTGTCTTACTCTCTTCATCTCTTTCCAGAACATTTTCTTACAGTCCCTACACTTTACACTCAAATTCCTTCCAAATTCCTCATCCGCTCTCTTCATACTCTCTTTCACTAATCTTTCACCTCTCTTTTCTTTTTGACATATAACTCTCTCTTCTGCTTCTCAACTTCTTTCACGCCCCTATTTCTCATCCATTCTTTGTATGCTTTCTTCTTTTGTGCCACAGCCTGTCTCACATCCTAATTCCACCATGCTGTTCCTTGCACCCCTCTCCGTCTTTTCTTCCTTCCACACACCACATAACATGTTGCACATATTTCTTCTGTGAATATCCTGCAAACACCTTCCACGTCCCCCATCTGCTCCAATTCATATTTACCCAATCATTCCTCCACTTCTCTCTTATATTCTACCTTTTCCTCATCCTCTTTTAACCTTTCCACACTCCTTGCAACTACTCCTTCTTCCTGTCCTTCCCTTCTTCTATATCTCTATCTTATTTGGATCTTGATTCTGGCCACCACCAAGTAGTGGTCAGAAAATCCACTCCCCCATCATCTATAAGTTCTTGCATCCATTACACATCTTTGCATCCTTTCATCTACACACACATAAGCAATCATTGCCTTCCTTTCATTCAGTTCACCACCCACCCCTCTCATCACTCGCCATATATACCTGTGGATCATTTTGTGCCTGAAGAGGGTATTGGCTATCACCAACCCCCTCCCGGCACAAATGTCCCCTAACACACTTCCATTCTCATATATCTCAGCAGGCACACCCCACTCACCAACTATTCCATCCACCTTCACATTCCCTACTTTACTATTCACATCATCGATCAAAAATGCTCACTCATTCCTTCCAAACTTTTCCATGCACACTTCCACATTTGTCCAGAACTCTTCTCTCACTCTGCTTGCACGATCTTGCATTGGCGCATATACGCACACAATCTCCCACACTTGTATTCCAACTTTCAATCTTATCCACACAATCCTTGACCCAACTGATCCATTCTCTCTTATGTTCTTCTTCCATCTTTTACTCACAACAATACACACTCTTTTGCCCTCTCATTCTCACCTCCTCCTGCACATATACAGTACCCCATCCATACTCCCATTCTCTCACACTCTCTCCTCTCCATTTAGTTTCAGTTACTCCACATACATCCACTTTCACACCCTCAAGCACCTGGACAATTTCTCTCTCTTTCACCTCATCATTCGCACCCCTTACATTCCATGATGCGATCCGTACCATGTCCATTGTCCGGTCCTTGGTCGTCATCTTTTGGTCAGTCCTTGTCCGAGGCTTCTTGTTCGTCTTTTTAGTTAGCTGTATACCGAGGAGGGGCACTAACCCTCCGCCAACCCTTTCAGTCGCCTCGTACGACAAGCAGCGATACTGGGGGAGTATTCGTGAAAAAAAAAAAAAAAAAAACTACCCCCAGGGTGTTAAAAGATGCCTAACTCAGAGGGAATTGGGATTACTAAAAGAGAAGAGGGAGGAGGCAAAAACAAAGAACGAGGGATATTCAGAGAAAGAGAAGAGTACATTTTTTTTTTTTTTTGCAAAGTAATTGGATTGCAGGTACGAAAGTGGTACATAACCAGAAGGGAATAAAAAGGAGGAAGATAGTAGACCCAAGTTATGACAACTATGTAAACAAGATGATTAAGCTGATGTACTCAAATGTAGATGGACTGATATCTAAATTATTAGAGATGAACGACTATATCTTAGAAAAGGAACCACATATTACTTGCCTAACTGAAACAAAATTAACACCAAGGAACTCAAACGATACCCTAAACTTAGAGGAATACAATATATGGAGAAGAGAAAGGAACCTAAACAAAGGAGGAGGGGTTATAATATTAACAAAGAAAAATCTACAAGACAAAGAAATAGAACTAGAAATACCCTCACAAGTAGGACTGATTGCAGTAAAGATAAATACATCCGAAGGGAAAGTAATTGAGGCAAATTTATAGCGTACATGCTACCCAGATCAAACACTTGGGAAAAAGGCGAATATGAAGACCTGGCAGAGAGTACAAAGCAGCGATCAAGAGCATTACTACATAGAATGGAGGAGAAATCTGAAAGAATTATATTAACTGAAGACTTCAGTACAAAAATAAATTGTAACACTCTAGATATAAAAAAAAAAAACAGGAAAGCTGTTGGGACCAAAAGCTCCTGGATCTTGTACAGGAGTTCTTCCTAACACAACATGTAAAGAAAAACACCTGAAAAAGAGGACTTGATGTACCATCAGTACTAGATCTTATATCCACTAGGCAAGAAAATGATATTGACAATGTAATGTATCATCCTCCATTCAGCAAAAGCGACCATGCAGTATTAAACTGCAACTTCAGGATTGCATATGACATAGTTAACAGTAACAAAACTTACAAAAGAGCCTAAACTACAAAAAGGGCTACTGCCATGACCTAAAGAAATACTTCTTAGAATAGATTGGGCAAAGGAACTTAGAGGACAAGATTTAAATATTATATACAGTATAGAAAATTCTGTGAACTTTATGAAATAGGAGTCCAAAATTACATCCTACAGCACAAAGAAGCAAAAATGAAAATAAAGAAATTGTGTCGTAAAGAATGCATAAAAATCAAAAGAAAAAGGAGACTTGTTGTGGAATACGTACAGAAGACACAATAGTGAGAGGGCATATAATAACTATAAACAGGCAAGAAACTATTATACAAGAATAAAGAGAGAAGCCCAAAGAAAATCTGAAGAAGGCATTATAAATAAAAGTATTGATCAACCGAAGCTAGTTTACAGCTACCGTACATCCGAAGCAAAACCCAAGTAAAAGATATATTACAATCCATTACAGACAAAGGGATCATCTATACACAAGAGAAAGATGTTTGTGAAGCACGAAATAAAAATTTCCAATCAGTTTTCACAGAAGAAAATAATCTTGAGAGAGATGATATGGAATATGCATGCCCACACATATTACCAGATATACAAACAGAAGAAAAAGAAATACAGGAGGCGTTAAGTAAATTAGACAAAGGAAAAGCAAATGGTCCTGACGAAATTTCAGGTTGGGTGCTACATGAATATGCAAAGGAGTTAAGCAGAACAGTATCTTTAATATTCAAGGAATCCTTGGGTCAAGTAAATTACTGTACCTGATATTTGGAAAAAAAAACAAAAAAAAAAACATTGTTCCCCTATACAAGAAAGGGAATAGACAAAATTCACTCAACTACCGACCAGTACCACTAACCAGTGTTGTAAGATATTGGAAAAGCTGATAAGAAAAGTTTGGGCAAACCAAGTAGATGAACACAATATGATAACAAAAAGGCAGTTTGGTTTCAGAAAGGGAAAATCATGTTACTAATCTATTGAGCTACTACGATAGATATGCAAAAAGTTGCAGAAACATTACAGAAAAGAGCAGGGTGGGTAGACAGTATCTTTCTAGATTTCAAGAAAGCATTTGAGAGAGTACCACACCAAACACTTTTATGGAAACTGTACCATTGAGAAGGAATCCAAGGCAAACTGTACTGTTGAATGCATGATTTTCTCAGAAAAAGGGAAATGAGAACGGTACTAAGAGGAAATTACTAATCATGGAGGGATGTGACTAGTAGAGTTCCGCAGGGCTCAGTGCTGGCACCATTTATGTTCTTAGTGTATATAAATGACATAGAGAGTAACACTGGAAATGAAAGTTATCCAGATATGTTTGCTGATGATGCAAAAATACAAAGGAGAATTGCTAACAGACTCTTATAGAGAGCTAGAAGAAAAAGTAATTAAACTTCATGAATGGAGTAATAAATGGTAAATGGAGTTCAATGGGGACAAGTGTCATGTAATTAGGTCTGGTAAAAGTGGAAAAAGACCAGACTGGGATTATAATTTAGGAAGTAAAACCTACACATATCAGAAAGAGAGAACGACCTAGGTGTGATTGTCAGTAACAGACTATCTCCTGCTGACCACATCAGTGAGAAGGTTAGGAACATGTATACACTGCTTGCAAAGATGAGAATAGTATTCACATACATAAATGAAGACATGCTGAGAAAAGATAATATCATTCATCAGACCAACCCTGCAGTATGCAGCTGTAGTCTGGAATCCTCATCTCAAGAAACACATAGTTAAGACTGAAAAAGTTCATATGGCCGCTAGAAGATAGGTACCAAGCCTAAGGGATCTAAGCTACGAAGCAAGACTAGAAAAACTGAATCTGCCAACATTACAGGACAGCAGGAAAAGAGGAGACATGATTATGCTATATAAATGCATATCAAGGAAGGAGAAAATAGACATAAATGAATATATATCCTATGGGGAAGCAACAGCAAGAGGACACTGCAAAATACTGCATAAAAAGAGAGGTGATAAAAACGTAAGGAAATTCAGTTTCCCAAAAAGGGCAATTTATAGAGGAATGCACTACCGAATGAAATAGTGTGTGCCTAAACAATTCATAAATTTAAGGACATGTACGATAAAAATGGTTTATTACACAGGATAGTACAAGCTTGACTCATTCCTGTAATGCAGTGGTTCCTAAACTTTCTCGTGCAGTGGACCCCTTTTATAAAAACTAATCATGTGGCGGACCCTTAATTATGAGTAGATTTCCCTCCTACCCTACCTCTTGAGTTTAAAGGTGTTTGTAGGCTATAATTATGGCATGCGGTGGGTCCGCGGCCAGGCAGCAGCCAGTACAGAGTCGCCAAATCACAAATATCACTGCATTCTACAAAGTCATTAAATTGTTTCCAGATACTATTATATGTTTTATTTGATACTCAAATTAGCCTGCGGACCCCTTGGAACGTTCCACGGACCCCTGGGGATCCACGGACCACACTTTAAGAAACACTTTTGTAAAGATACATTTAGGTAAGAACAATTAGGTAAGAACACACACACACACGCACACATTCAGAGAGAGAGAGACTCTCTACCCTACCTGGGAACCCGACCACCACACCCAGGGAGAGAGAGCGGGGGACTAGTGGGGAAGTTAATTAGAAGGAATAATTTTACCAAGTACATAAAGACATGTCTGTCAAATTTATACACTCTTTAACGTATGTGGAGGAGAGATAGACGGTGGAGGAAAGGAGGGAGGGACAACCAACCTTTCTACACATAATTCGTCCACTATACTTGGCCTAATATTACCATTTCTCTATCTTGAATGATGAGCCTTAACAAGAAAGCCCCACACTGATCGAAGTCCCCCACTCGTGAAGCCTGGATAAACTACAATGGAACCATCCCCAGCATGAGGGAGCAAAGAGACAAGCTGAGTATCAATAAACCAGGAAGGGAGAAAGGTTACAGACTCAGTAAAAGCAATGGTAAGGAATAAGGAAGTCAGTAGGGAAGTAAAAAAATCGCTGCATGACAGTATTGTTATCTCCGCTTTTACGTAAAGAATTGAAGCTTGGACCCTGTTGGCAGATCACAAGTCAAGGGTGAGAGCAGTGGAGAGACAGAAACACAAAAGAGGAAGTGAAGGAGTTTAGCATTGTTGATATGAATGTGGTTGAAAGGGATTAAATAAATGTTCTGAGATAGTTTGGCCATGCGGAAAGGATGGAAAATGAAAGACTGACTAGGCCAATGTACGTTAGGTGGACGGGGGAGTGGAAAGGCAGACTGAAGATCAATTGGAGGGGTAGTGTGGAGAGGGAGGAGAGAGTTGGTGAAAAGGCAGCTTGATGGCGGAGGACATGGTGATGCCCCTCACGGGATTATGATGTCTTGCTATAGATAGATAGACAGACAGACGACAGATGGATAGAGAGACAAAATAATTCACAATAACTGCAACCTTCAAAACCAAGGAATCATTTTAAAAATGGAAAGTCAAATGTGATACATATATACCCTCCAATTCACCTCACTGTAGTCCAGCAAATGCTCAAAAATGCAAAAGCTCTAAAGCAGCAGGACCAAATCTGATCACAAGCATCCAGTTAAAATGCCTCAGCCCCATAGCTATTAAGAGCCTCACCTAATTTTTCAACTTTTCGTGAACTAACATCCAAATCCTTGACATCCGGAGGAAAGCAGTCGTTATTCCTATACTCAAGCCAGAAAAACCACCCAACCGCCCATGACTGCACAGGCCAACATCTGTTATGCACACAAACTAAGATTATGGAAAAGCTACTTCTAAACAACATCACCCATCCACATACCCAACACTGACTTTGATCTTGGCACTGAACCACGACATACCTCTCTCAGCTGAATCATCACATCCTGGATAGTTTCAACAAGGAAAAAACTACAACTCACATCAGTAGGAGCAGGCATATTCAATGTTTTCAATACAACAACAGTACATATCATCATAAACAGAATCTCAAGCACAAATATGAAAGGCAATGATAAGAAGTAGCTAACCAAGTTCCTCGTAGTCATACAGACCCAAGTACTCAACCAAAACCAAAGATCCTAACTCATAATGCTTACCAATGGTGCCCCACAGTGTACAGTTCTTTTAACCTAACGTTCAACTTTTTCTACGACCTAAAAATCTCTCTCCTTCAATAACAATATTGTTCTGTGCTGATGACCTACAAATACTGTGGCTTCAGATAATATCAAAGCTTAACAAACAGACGACCAGCTCCAACAGTACCTATGCTTAATAGAGCACTGCTTAAGCAAAACAGACTGTTACAGAAAACAATTCAACACTCTCATTTCTCCAAATGAACAGGATTCTCAAGCATACAGTACCTTCAGTTCTTCCTCATTAGCCAATCATTCTCACTGGAGAGACATTCCAATATTCTTCGACTTACTTTGGATAGACACATTACTTTCTCTCGACATGCAAACAAAATCAGTGGAAGAAGCATACAGAGTGTGTAACACCCGCCCCTAAAATCGGTCTAAAAAATCGTACCTTTGACCCTATCCTGTCCCCTTGACCTTTGACTGATTGCTCCGAAAATCAAATTACTTCATCTTTACCTGATCAACCCATCCATCAAATCGAATCAGACATATTTATGTTCACCTCACCCTGCAACCTATTGTTCTGAAATCTGAGAAATTTCATCCACGAGACCTTCCACCATGTTTGATCTGATGAAATCAGAACTGTTAAAGGGCCAAACATTTGACCTTGCCTGCGACCTTTACATATATCCGGTTGTTCTCAAGACTGATTAGCTTCATCCTTCCCTGTCCTTCAACCCTTCCACCAGGTGTGGTCAAAATTGATTCAGAACCATTTGAGGTACTCCCTGACCCAAGACACCAAGGGCCCTTTTGGTCAAATATTAACTCCCTGTTTCTCTGGTGGTTCTCAAACATTATGCCAGATTTGGTGCAATTTCAACCGATAGTTTTTTTTTTTGTAATCTTGCTAACAAACAGAGAGAGACAAGCAAATAAACGAAATGAAGCACATAACCCCCTTGCACTTTCAAGCACGAATGCAGTAACACGACACCGTCATAAACAGAAGTAAGTTTCATTTGGGCAGATAAGGTAAAAGTAATAATGTCGAGTACCCTGCTTGGTATCAGGCGTCGAACACATGCAAGGCTGGGTACCCCTGCACTCTCTCCGCCTTCCTCCACTTCTCCATTTCGTCATACACAAGCAGCTCTCCTCTTTCCTGCTCGGTCTCTTAGCAAATGGATGTTTCACTTCAAGTTCCCGTGTGTTTCGGTGTTCACACGTATCAGAAATCAGGGACTGGAGTAACTTTTACGCTTTTAAATCAATTTACCTCCCCGCTGAGGCCACATAATTAATTAAGTTCATATTAATTAATGAGAGTTCAGCCTTATTTATAGCTATTTCTTTAATTAATAGCACAAACCTTGAGCTTAAGGAACATCATCGACAATAATGCTTAACAGGCAACAGCGGTGTTTGAAGATATGACACTGCCACACGAACAGTACACGGGCGGTCAGATGTTATGCCTCATTCCCAGTCACAGTATGAATCTCTACCAAGCAAGAAGCGGTGCCAAGGGATTGAGGAGAGAGAGCTGAGAGGAGAACCGGATGAGCAGCGATAGAAGACGCATCTCCTACTACGTACTGCCTGTGACCTTTTAAAGGGGACACATACCAGACAGTCTCTGACAGCCCAGAAGATCAGGGGAACCGTGGTTTGGTTCAACGTCAGGGAGGGGTACGGTTTCATCAACTGCCAGGATACTGGTGCTGATGTTTTCATACAACGCCAGGCTGTCATTGCACCAATCCCTCAGGATCTCCAGCGCTCCCTCGTGGACAGTGGATTGGTGGAGTTATGTCTCTTTAGGGCTCCCAAGGGTCCTGAGGCTCGGGATGTTACTGGACCAGGAGGCGTGGCCATGCAGGATTCTACCTATGCACATTGGCGTCTCACGGCCCAGCTCAAAACTGCGGAAGAAGCTGAGGTTGGATGCTCCCCTCAACCAGAAGACTGCAACATCAATCACCAACCAGGATCCAGACCTGGCCAAGATTCAGACTGCTGCCAAAGTCCACCAACCACTGTCAGTGACCATGGAGGAGCAGGACTCTTCTGACTCCATCTCCATGGCCGAGGATGCGTCGACCAGCTACTCGGCCAAGGAGGAGGTCAATGAGTCCTTCCCTCCTCAGGCAAAGGAGGGCCGCCCGTCGAGCCCTCCTATCATGGGCACTAAGGATTGGCTAGATGTGACCTCCTACCATCACCTCCTGACACTCAGTGCTTACACCAGGCCATACCAGCTCGGAGCCACAACTTTCTCTACCTTGTACGATCTGCTCCAGGCAGCTGACCTTGGTCAGGGGATTCTCACGCTTCTGATTGTCAGGGGGGAGGAGGTCCGTTTAGCCAATCTACGAGCATTTCATTTCATGCTGCCTCCGCAATTGGCCCCCTAGACTGGCCGTCTCGTTTATGGTGTGTGGGCTGCTGTTCTATCTTTGGCTTTTCACTTTATTTGGCGTAATGCCCCACACAGTAGACGATGGCCAGAATGCCAAGAAAAAAAAAAATGATGCCAAGACACAGCAAACCCATCCCAGGCAATCATTTTGGTGGTGACGTATAAGCACAACAGGATATCTGGTCAAAGATGTCACATATCATATTTGGAGTAAAGCGGGTGAAAATTGATGATCTTATGTCCATTTGAAATTTTAAGCCCAACTCACCTGACATTGACCCCCCTACTGCTAACTAGGAGGGTGAACGCCCTTCAAATAATGAAGCATGTTATAGGAAGCAGATTTGAATAATACATCTTTAGGTCTTGGTTTCATGTCGATATAACGAATTTTAAAGGAGTTATGGCAAAAAAATGATTTATTTTTTTTTTTTTTTGGGGCCTACAGTCTGTGCCTTGGCCCATTTTGGCCCAAAATTTAATCAGGAGATCAGAAGTTCATAGCCCATCATAGCTGTAATTTAGTCAAAATCGCACCAGCAGTTTTCACATAAAGCTGTTAACAGAGAGATAGATAGACAAATAAGCAAGCAAACAAACAGACAAAGCGAGTGAAAATAATAACCATCCCCTAGCCACTCCGGGGCAGGGACAGGAAATGAGGACCAGGAATCTAACTCCATGTCGTTGCTCTTCCTGCCACCCCAACACCTAGCATTCCCCTCCACCCAGAGCTTCGTTGTTGCAACACTATTGGGTTGAGATTAATACAGTGGCTGGGAGCAGGACACATTTGATTGCCAGTGTGCTAAACAGGCTGGCTAGGGAAGGGTGGCCAGCTACTCCTGCAGTAATACTGCAGAGGCAACTGTAAAAGTCCGTTCGCCTCTCTTAACTCCCCCCCCCCCACTTCTTTTCATGGCTCAGTTCAACGACGCTTTAATATGGCGTAGTGAATTGAGATGCATGTTATCCATCTGTGGGTTTTTCGACACCTTTATTTTACTGCGTCGGTGCTGGAGAGGGATGCCTTCACTTCGTTACACCGATATAACTGGGCGGCCCCACTGCTTAGTTATACAAGCGTCCCTTAACTACATCCGTATCCCTTGAAAGGAGGAGGATGGTGGACTGCAAAAGGGCAGCTTGGTCACACCTCGAATGAACCTGGGACTACTACTCTGTCTACTACTACTAGTACTACTACCACCACTACCACCATCACCACCACCACCACTATAATAATAATAATAATATTATTATTATTATTATTATTATTATTATTATTATTATTATTATCATTATTATTATTTTTAGTTTTATGCCGTGTCCCCTTTTTTCGATAAGGGCTAAGGCGTCGCCCCTGGGTAGAGGACTTTGTTTTTTTGAGCGTGGGAACTTTATGACGGGATGCCCTTCCTGATGTCTACCAATGACCCTTGGGTGGACTCGAACCTCTAATCCATCTGTCAGAATGATCTAAACCACTGAGCCACGGCTGCCACTACCAGGTAGGTGACAGGAGAGCGCTACCTCTACCGGCAGGGCAGCTTACCCGGGCGCGGCGTAAACTCACGACTCGTTGGTCTCAGGTCAGGAGCTCTACCACTGAGCCACCATACTACTACTACTACTGTTACTACTACTATTACTACCACTACTACTATCCACTGCGTCTCATTCAAGCATCTACAAATCCGCCAGTGAGGGAAAGAGGCACAGGGGAGGAACAAACTTTTACCTATGACTGTACAAAGGCCTCAGTCCACTTACCGAGGAGGAGAAGGAGGGAGCCGAGGGCCAGGTAGCGCCCCATGCTGGCTGACGACGGACGGAGTTATTCCTGCAGGGAGAGGGGCAGCAGCAGTGAGTGAGGGTGAGGTTGGAGGAGGAGTGAAGGAGCAATTCGACTCTCCTGCTTTACATACCCAGGGTCGAGGGGAGGGGAGGGCAATCGAGGGAGAGAGGGGAGGATGTTGAGGGAGAGGGAGGAGGAAGGTTAAGGGGGAGGGAGGTTGACGGGGAGAGAGAACAGTCAGGGAGAAGGGTGGGGAAAGGGGGGTGGAGGAACACACTCGGAGACGGGGGGGGGGGGAACGATTCTAGAGAGAGAGGAAGGGGGAGGACACTAGAGGGGCAGAGAGGGGGAGGACACTAGGGGGAAGGAGGGGGAGGACACTAGAGGGGGAAGGAGAGGGAGGACCCTAGAGGGGGAGGAAGGGGGAGGACACTAGAGGGGGAAGGAGGGGGAGGAAGGGGAGGACAGTGGAGGGAGAGGGAGGACAGTCGAAAAAGAGGGAGAGGGAGGACAGTCGAAGGGAAGGGAGGGGGAGGAGAGTCGAGGGGGAGGGAGGGGGGAGGAGAGTCGAGGGGGAGGGAGAGGGAGGAGAGTCGAAGGGTAGGGAAAGGGAGGAGCGTCGAGGGGAGGGAGGGGGAGGACAGTAAAGGAGGGAGGAGGAGGACAGTCGAGGGGGAGGGAGGGGGATTACAGTCGAGGGAGAGGGAGGGGGATTACAGTCGAGGGGGAGGGAGGGGGAGGATAGTTGAGGGGGAGGGAGGGGTAGGACAGTCGAGGAGGAGGGAGGGGTAGGACAGTCGGAGGACAGTCAAGAAGGATACAGAGGGGAAGGATAGGCAGGGAGAAGGAGGGAGAGGTAGGAAAGTCGAAAGGGAGAGAGAAGAGGGAGAATAGTCGAGAGGGAAAGAGGTAGTGCGAGAGGACAATCGAAGGGAGAAGAAGAGGAAAGTTCAGGGGGAGAGAGGGGAAGGACAGTCGAGAGAGGGGAGGGAGGGAGGGAAGAGGAGGACAGTCAAGAGAAGGAGATGGGGAGGACAATTGAGGGGGAGGGAGGGGAAGAAAAGTCGAAGGGGAGGGAGGGAGGGAGGGCGAGAAGAGGAGGACAGTCGAGGAAAAGAGAGGGAGAGGTCTGTCGAGGGGGAGAGAGAGAGAGGACAGTCGAAGGGGAGGGAGGGATGAAGGGAAGGAAATGGGAAGAAGGACAATTGAAGGGGAAGGAGGGAAGGAGGGAAGGGAAGGAAAGGCAAGAATTACTTAGTCGTAGTCGTTGCTAAGACCCTTCATAATAGCCATCTTTTTTATCCCATGTCTTGCTGGTTGTCATCTATTTAAGTGTTCTCTTATCGAAGTTATCTTTTTTTTTTTTTTTTTATTTATTTTTTTCAAACCGTAAATGCTCTTCATGTGTTCGTGTCGTACGTGTTCATGATCTTTATAATACGCCACTCATCGCTCAGATATTACGTTCTGATATTCCTTTTTATTTATTCTGGTGGTAGTGATGGTGGTAGTTATAGATGTGGTGGTGATGATGGAGATTTTGGTGGTGGTGGTGGTGGTGGTTATGGGGGTAGGCTAGTGGAGGTGGTGATGGTAGTAGTGGTGGTGGTGGTTTTGGTGGTATATGGTGGTAGTTATTGCGGTGGTTGAGGTGGTGGTGATGGTGGTAGTAAAATAGGTGGTAGTGGTGGTGGTGGTGGTAGCTACAGGGGTGGTGGTAGTGGTAGTTATATGAGTGGTGCTGCGGTGGTGTTGGTGGTGGTATTTATAGGGGTGGTGGTTGTGTGGTGGTGGTGTTCGTGTGGTGGTGTGGTGGTGGTGGTGGTGGTAGTTATAGGGGTGGTGGTGGTGGTGGTGGTGGTGGTGGTAGTGGTAGTTATAGGGGTGGTGGTGGTGGTGCTGGTGGTGGTGGTGGTGGTGTTTTTGGTAATGGTGGTAGTTATAGGGGTGGTGGTTGTGTGGTGGTGGTGTTCGCGTGCTGATAGTGTGGTGGTAGTGGTGGTGGTTATTAGGGTGGTGGTGGTGGTAGTTATAAGGGTGGTGGTGGTGGTGATGGTAGTTAGAGGGATGGTGGTGGTGGTAGTTGTAAGAGTGGTTGTGGTGGTAGTTATGTGTGGTGGTGGTGGTGGTGGTGGTATATATAAGGGTGGTGGTGGTAGTGGTGGTGGTAGTTATAGGTGTGGTGGTGATGGTAGTTATAAGGGTGGTGGTGGTTGTGGTGGTGGTAGTTATAGGGGTGGTGGTGGCAGTGGTGGTGGTAGTCACAGGCGTAGTAGTGGTGGTGGTTATAGGGGTGGTGGTGGTGATTATAGGGGTGTTGGTTGTGGTGGTGGTTGTGGTAGTTATTGGGGTGGTGGTGGTAGTGTTGGTGGTAGTTATAGGAGTTGTAGTGGTGGTGGTGGTAGTTATAGGGGTGGTGGTGGTAGTTATAGTGGTGGTGGCATTGCTAGTTACAGGGGTGGTGGTGGTTGTATTTATAGGGGTGGTGGTGGTAGTTATAGGGGTGGAGATGGTAGTTACAGGAGTGGTGATGGCGGTGGTGGTGGTAGTTATAGGGGTGGTGGTGTTGGTAGTTATAAGGGGTGGTGGTGGTGGTGGTGGTAGTTATAGGGGCGGTGGTAATAGTGGTGGTGATGATCGTGGTGGTGGTAGTTTTAGGGGTGGTAGTGGTGGCGATGGTGATGGTTGGTGGTGGTGGTAGTTATATGCGTGGTGGTGGTGGTGGTATACCTCATACCAATTAATCTGGCCAGGCACATATGGCAACACTGTTCCCGCCGAGATTCTGATTGGATGGAGGTGTTTGTTCGATTTCGTTGTTGCTTAAACTGGTACTCTCTTTATTACCAGATGTGATACTGAGTTCGTCGACATTACAATAGTCAAAAGCAATAAGAAATCCATTATATACTTAACAACAATGAATTTTCATAGAAAGATAGAGATATGAGTCAACAAAGTATTGTGATAGTCCAAGTCAAGGTCAGCATTCAAACAATTCCTCTATGTCTCCGACGCTCCTTAATATAAAAGAAAATTAAGGGAACCTGCTTAATCTAAGTATTGCTATACCACATTTAAGTTTTAAAATCAGTCCGTACTGTGATAACAGAGGAAATATAATGAAATAGTTTTTCTTTAGCCTACTTTGATATTCGCGCTTTTTTCAAACCTCCCTTCCCGCAGAACTCGTCATTTCATTGGAATTTTTAATTATTCAGAATTGTGGCACGATTTAGGGGTGCGGACTGATCTCATAATTTAAATGTGTTTTATACCAATACTTAAGCAGGTTTCTTTATAATTTTCTGTTATATTATGGAGTGTTGGAGACATAGAGGGAATGTTCGAATGCTGACCTTGACTTGGACTATTATAATAGTTTGTTGACTCATATCTCTATCTTCCTACGAAAATTTCATTGTTGTTAAGTATGTAACGGATTTCTTATTGCTTTTGACGATTGTGTTGTTGACGAACTCAGTATCATATTTGATAATAGAGAGAGTACCGGTTTAAGAAACAACAAAATCGAACAAACACATCCATCCAATCAGAAGCTCGACGGGAACAATGTTGCCATACCTGCCTGGCCAGATTAATTGGTATGAGATATAGTTATAGATGTGATGGTGGTGGTGGTGGTCGTTATTGGGGTGGTGGTGGTGGCAGTTATAGGTGTTGTGGTGGTGGCGGTGGTGGTTGTGCTGGTAGTAGTTATGGGTGTGGTGGTGGCGTTGGTTTTGATAGATATACAGTAGGCGTGGTGGTGGTGGTGGTGGTGGTATTTATAGGTATGGTAGTGGTGGTGGTGGTGGTAGTTATAGGTGTGGTAGTGGTGGTGGTAGTTATAGGTGTGATGGTGGTGGTAGTTATAGGTGTGGTAGTGGTGGTAGTTTTGGTAGTTGTAGGTGTGGTTGTGGTGGTAGTTATGGGTATCGTAGTGATGGTGGTGGTGGTGGTAGTTCTAGGTGTGATGGTGGAGGTAGTGGTGGTACTTATAGGTGTGGTAGTGGTGGTGCTTATAGGTGTGGTAGTGGTGGTAGCTATAGGTGTGATGGTGGTGGCAGTGGTGGTATAGGTGTGGTAGTGGTGGTGGTGGTAGCAGTTATAGGTGTGGTGGTGGTGGTGGTTTTGGTAGTTATAGGTGAGGTGGTGGTGGTGGTAGTTTGGTAGTTATAGGTGTGGTGGTGCCGATGGTGGTAGTTATTGGTGTGGTAGTGGTGGTAGTTATAGTTGTGGTGGTGGTGGTGTAGTTATAGGTGTGGTGGTGGTGGTGGTAGTTATAGGTGTGGTGATGGTGGTGGTAGTTATAGGTGTGGTGGTGGTGGTGGTGGTAGTTATAGGTGTGGTGGCGGTGGTGGTCGTAGTTAGAAGTGTGATGGTGGTATTGGTGGTAGTTATAGGTGTGGTGGTGGTTGTGGTAGTAGTTGTAGGTGTCGGTGGTGGTGGTAGTAGTTATAGGTGTGGTTGTGGTGGTAGTCGTAGTTATAGGTGTGGTGGTGTTGGCGGTGGCGGTAGTTTAGGTATGGTGGTGGTGGTGGTGGTGGTGGGAGTTATAGGTATGGTGGCGGTGGTGGTAGTTTAGGTATAGTGGTGGTGGTGGTGGTGGTGGGAGTTATAGGTATGGTGGTGGTGGTGGTGGTAGATATAAGCAGTGTGGTGCAGGTGGTGGTAGTCATAGGTATGGTGATGGTGGTAGTTATAGGTGTGGTGGTGGTGGTGGTGGTGGTGGTGTTAGTTACATGTGTGGTGGTGGTGGAGGGGTGGTGGTGGTGGTGGTGAAGGTAGTTACAGAGATGGTGGTGGTGGTAGTCGGAATTACAGGGGTGGTGGTGGTACTTAAAAGGGTGTTGTTAGTCATAAGGGTGGTGGTTGTAGTGGTGATGGTAGTTATAGGGATGGTGGTGGTAGTGGTCGTGATAGTTATAGGGGTGGCGGTGGTTGTAGTTATAGAGGTGGTGGTGGTGGTGGTGGTGGTGGTGGTGGTGATGGTAGTTACAGGGGTGGTGGTTGTGGTGGTGGTGATGGCACTTATAAGGGTGGTGATGGTGATGGTAATTACAGGGGTGGTTGTGGTGGTGGTAGATGCAGGGTGATGGTGGTGGAGTTATTGGGGTGGTGGTTTTAGTGCTACTGGTAGTTATAGAGGTGGTGGTAGTTTTAGGGACATTGGTGGTAGTTACAGGGGTGGTGGTGGTGGTAGTTATAGGGATGGTGGTGGTGGTAGTTACAGGGGTGGTGGTGGTGGTAGTTATAGGGGTGGTGGTGGTTGTGGTGGTGGTAGTGGTTGTGGTGATGGTGGTGGTGGTAGTTTTAGGGGTGGTGATGGTAGCGATGGTCGTTGTTGTAGTTATATGTGTGGTGGTGGTGGTAGTTATAGGTGTGGTGGTGGTGGTGGTGGTTGTTACATGTATGCTGGTGGTGGTGGTGGTGGTTGTTACAGGTATGCTGATGGTGGTGGTGGTGGTTGTTATAGGTGGTGTGGTGGTGGTAGTGGTAGTGGTAGTTATGGGGGGGTGGCAGTTACATGGGTGGTGGTAGGGGTGGTGGTGGTGGTGGTGGTGGTGATGGTGGCTGTGATACTTTAAAGTGTGATGGTAGTGACGATGGTGGTTGTAGTTACAAGTGTGGTGGTGGTAGTTATAAGTTTGTTGTTGGTGTTGGTGGTGGTACCTATAGGTGTGGAGGTGGTGTGGTGGTAGTGGTGGTAGTTGTTGGTATGGTGGTGGTGGTGATGGTTGTAGTTATAGGTGTGGTGATGGTGGTGGTAGTTATAGGTATGGTAATGGTGGTGGTGGTAGTAATAGGTATGGTCGTGTTGGTGGTAGTAGTTATAGGTGAGGTGCTGGTGGTGGTCGTGGTGGTAGTTATAGGTATGGTGGTGGTGGTGGTGGTCGTAGTTATAGGTATGGTGGTGGTGGTGATGCTAGTTACAACGTGGTGGTGGTGGTAGTGGTAGTTATGGGTGTGGTGGTGGTAGTCGAGAGGGGGCTGGGAGTGGTGGTGGGTGGGATGGTAACAGCCGCGCGTTTTTTTTTCTTTAATATCACGCAACAACACTTACTCGTACATGACTACACAGATATCTTTGTGTGTTTATGCAGGGTGTGTGTGTGTGTGTGTGTGTGTGTGTGTGTGTGTGTGTGTGTGTGTTATAGACGCTGAGTGTAAACTGTCTGTATGTTGAAATGGGTGAACTTATATATATATATGTACAGTATGTATACTATATATACCATATACTCGTGTGTGTGTGTATATATATATATATATATATATATATATATATATATATATATATATATCTATATATATATATAGAGATATAACTGTCTATCTGTATACTGTATATATATATATAGATATATAGATAGATAGATAGATAGACAGATAGATAGATAGATCATCATCATCATCATCATCCGGACCTCCTTTCTCACCGAAGGGCAGGGTGAGGAGTAGCAATGTCCAGACAGCCCAAATTTGCCCAATCCAATGGGCCACACTTCCATTCACTCATCATTCAAGCCCCCGGAATCTTGGCTCCATCGGATACGCCAAAATCATTCACCACACTCTGTAGCATCACATAAATGTATCCGATTGAGTCAGTCCGGACGTTGCTAAGTTAAAAAGGGGGTTTCAAATCCCTGATCATGCACTTCTCCTCACAACATTCATCCAGCCGGCTCGATCTCTTGTCAAATCACTAGCCTCAACGACTTCCAAACCTCTCTTCCTCACACACTCATCTACCATATCTCTCCACCTTCTCCTTGACCTACATCGCCTCCTCCCTCCTTCAAATTAGCTCAGATATACCTTTTTCACCACTCTATTGTTATCCATTCTCTCCACATGACCATACCATCTCAGTACACTCTCTTCGATTCTGGTGTTCTCAGACTTCCTCACTCCACATCATTCATTAATCACATTATTTCGTATCCTATCCACCCTCTGTACTCCACCTGACATTCCTCAGCGTCCCATCTCCACCGTATGTACTCTTGACTTTTCATTTTCATGCCACACCATAGTCTCACATCCATATGTTAAAGTTGGCACTAAGACTCCCTCATGTAAGCCTCGTGTAGCTGCAACACTCAAGCCTCTGTTTCTTATCAAGGTGTTCATTGCACCAACTACTTTTCTTCGTTGTGTCACGCTATTTCAACTTCTTTTGCACATTTTCCTCTGTTTTTTATCACTGTACCCAAGCATTTGAACTTTCTCACCAATTCCAGTCTCTCTCCATTCACTGTAACATCGCACTGGGAGTCACCTTCTCTCTCAGTAACCATCACTTTGCTTTTTTCTACATTTACTCTCAAGGCACGACGCTCACAGGCATAAGCAAAACTCTCCAGTAGCCTACCAAGTTCTTGTCCGGTATTTGCAGGCAGTACTGCATCATCAGCATACAACAAATTTGAGATATTCCATCCATCATTATTCATTACCAACGCCATCCCTCTCTCCAATACTCGTGTTTTTCTTCATCACCCCATCCATATATATATTGAACAACCATGGGGACATCACACAACCCTGTCGCACGCCTACATCGATCGTGAACCATTCACTTAGATGTCCATTAACCTTTACACATGCTTTGCTACCAACATAACTCTTAACAGCACCTACCAGTTTACCATCTACACCATATATGCGCAAAACTTTCCACAATCCCTCTCTGTCTTCTTTGTTGTATGCCTTTTCCAGATCCATGAATGCCATAAACACCTTATGGTCACTCTCACAAGCCTTCTCTGCTATCTGTCTCCCTGGAAATATTTGATCCACACATCCTTTGCCACTCCTAAAGCCACCCTGTTCATTACTCGCAAGGACCTCTGATATCTCTCTCACTTTACAAGAATTCTTCCATATACCTTCCCTACCACACTCAATAAACTTATGCCACTATAATTCTTGCACTCACTTCGCTCACCTTTATTTTTGTACAGGGGTACAATCACAGCCTCTTTCCACTCTGCAGGCACAGTTCACTCATCCATGCCTTCTTACATATCTCCAACAGGCACTTCATTCAACTCTCTCCACTACACTTACGCATCTCTGCATACACCTCATCGACCGCAGCTGCTTTCCAATTTTTCAGCTGATGTGAAGCAGCTGAAAAATTGGAAAGCAACTGATATATATATATATATATATATATATATATATATATATATATATATATATATATATATATATATATATATATATATCCCATTGGTGGCTCAGTGGGTTAGAGCGCTCCGCTCTGACCAAAGAGTCGGAGAATCGAATCCACCCAAGGGTCATTGGTAGACATCAGGAAGGGCATCCGGTCATAAATTGCTACACGCTCCAAACCAAAGTCCTCTACCCAGGGGCAATGCCTTAGCCCTTATCCAAAAAAGGGGTACCAGGCGTAAAACTCACTACATTGGATCCCAGAGTTGCTGGGCCAGGTGCCGTTCTGGGAGGGTCCTAAGCGTACCGCCCTCAGCCTGTCGGCTCATAGTCGTGAAGCTCATAGATCCCTACCTGGGGGTTCCCTACTTTATTAAGGTTTGAAAATTCCCAGGTCTGTCCAATATTGTGGAGATTGGGCTGCAATGGGATATATATATATATATATATATATATATATATATATATATATATATATATATATATATATATATATATATATATATATATATATATATATATTTATTGGAGAGACACACATTACACGCGTGTTTAAAAATGTATTTGTACGTTCTGTCACTTGCAGAGTTGCGTGGGACTATGAAATGATCTTAGTGTGTTGCGATTGAAATATATCCTCCCATAATGGATTTACCTAGTCCATCAAAAAAATCATATGTCACAGCTTTTATCACGCCGTGGTTGAGTGGTATCAGTG
Source organism: Coenobita brevimanus (assembly GCF_032717465.1). Classification (NCBI taxonomy): domain Eukaryota; kingdom Metazoa; phylum Arthropoda; class Malacostraca; order Decapoda; family Coenobitidae; genus Coenobita; species Coenobita brevimanus. Next base: position 8,051,926 of record NC_136992.1, on the reverse strand, counting down.
TCTGACTTCTGTCTAAGAGGTCCAGGGTTCGATTCCCAGTCAGGAGCATACAAATATATTTGTACACACGCGTGTTATGTGTGTCTCTCCAACATCTAAAGACACTCTTGTCCTGGGATCGTTTAAAATTACTCTGTCACTTGCCGAGTTGCGTGGGGCTGTGAAATGATCCTAATGCATCTGCCCAGGACCGAAACCTCCACACTAATATCCTAACCTCAAAACAGCGAGCCACTGTCATCCACAGGAACATCGGTTCACTGCACGGGATTGCCTTGCAGGGGAGTTTGCTTGTCTGCGATTGATGGGTCTGCCAGATCAGACGAACTGGGATAGCACAACAACAACTTAAAATTCACAAACTCTCTCTCTCTCTCTCTCTCTCTCTCTCTCTCTCTCTCATATAAAAAACAGAAACAGTACAAAAATGAACCAAATTCAAGATCGGTTCATTTTGAGATGCCTGGACACACTGCTTTTGAAAGACCAGAGATCATAGAAAGTAGGAAATACAGAGGGGGGCAGTTCCAGAGTTGACTTGTTTCATAAATGAAGGACTGTAAGTAAATGTTAACTCTTGCATTCGAGAGTTGGACAGAAAACGGATGAGAGTTTATTGCTAGACGGGTGCTACGCACACGTCGTAGAAGTGGTGGGATGCAAGCAGACAGTTCAGAGGAGCAGTGACCATTGAAGTAATGATAGAAAAGAGATAAAGATGCAACAGTGCGGTGAAGAGACAGAGGGTGAAGGAAGCCAGTAAGAGGAGGAGAGTTAATGAGATGAAAAGCCTTTGAGAACAGCTGTATGTGGGGAGCCTTCTCACATATGAGAGTTCTACTCTACACGGGGGCGAATAAAACCTGTGTATAATGTCAACGACTGTGCAGGGTAAAGAAGGCATGGAGTCGGCTTAGCACCCCTGTTCTCTTGGAAGCAGATTTTACAAGAGATATAATATGATCTTTCCAAGATAAATTCCAAGAGAATGAAACCCCAGGTATGTTCAAGGATGATGCAGGATTGAGCTGGGTATCATTAAACATTAGTGGGTATTCCTGAGGAAGATATTTTGTCGGGTTAAGAACTGAGTCTTTGATGCATTAAAAACAACAAGGTTACTTTTAACCCAGTCAGAGATACGAGCCAAGTCAGACATTAGGTGTGCCATAGCCTCATCCCTTGTTTGTTGAAGTAACTGCTGAGATGGACGTTGTGGGAATCAAATGGATACGTGAAGGGTGGAATCATTGGTATATGAGTGGATAGGATTAGATTTACAGTTATAAGAAAAACTATCGTTACCCCAAATTATGTTCGATGCAAAACGAACGTTAGCTGGGCTATGTGGGCGGATCCTTGCTGTTCGCTCCTTCCCTATCTAGTGTTGCCATATCACAATCCCATTACAAGGGTTGGAATAATGAGCAAGAATGAGCCATATTGGAGGGAAATATATAGGTCATGTTTGTTTTATCCTGAGGGCCCCGCCGGTGATTAATAATGAAACTCGGCACATTTATTATTTTCCTAGTATTCAACACTATTATCTATAGAATACAACAAATAAATTATTTTGAAGTGTATTAAATCTATGGACATTGACTGTTTCTTTATGACAGTGTAGCAGGGGTGCACGAATTCATTTGTTTGCTTTAGATGGGTGGTTAAATGCTTCAGATGGATGCTTCACTTAGTGGTATCCATGCGTCGACGTCTAGAGGCTGTTTTGGAAGCAGGGGGTGGGTATACAAAATGTTAAAGCAATGAGACTGAACACGTATTATTATTTTCCTTCTACTCAACATTTGTGATATGTAGAAAGCGATACATATCATTATTACACGGAAATTTACTAAATTGGCTTTTATCGGCCGAATTACTATCATACGTTTGGCACAGGTGCACATACTTATTGCCTGTTTGCATGTGTGTTGCCCACTCTACACCATTCTGTTATATTTTTATTTAATGAATTCGTTCCCTGATTAAAAAAAAAAAAAAAAAAAACGTATTGTCTCTATGCACAGAAGCCAAACGATCTAATTACCTTTAATTACCTCTAGCGCAAATTCTAATATCTGTGTCTCACATAACCGACATTCACGGGATTGCGGTACAAACTTTTCAGTCCCATCATTTCACAACACTTCGTCGTTGTGTCATTGTGCATAGCTCTGAAGGGTAACGATAGTTTTTCTTATAATTGTACAGCTTAGAAGGTCATGGATGAATAAAGAAAGAGAGTTGGTGATGGGACAGAGCCCTGAGAAACACAACTATTGATAGATCTAGGAGAAGAAAGGTGGCCGTCTACAACGGCAGCTATAAACCAACCAGATAGGAAGCTATAGATGAAGGCACAGATAGAAGGAGAGAAACCATAAGACGGCAGTTTGGTAATTAAAGATTTATGCCAGATTCAATCGAAATCCTTTGAGAAGTCAAATGCAATGGCAAAGCTTTCGCCAAAGTCCCGAAAGGAGGATGACCAGGATTCTGAAAGGTAAGCGAGCAGAGCGCCAGTGGAGCATCCCTGACGGAACCTACACTGACAATCAGAAAGAAGTTTGTGATACGAAAGATGCTTCAAAATTTTGCTGTTAAGAACAGACTCGAAAACTTTTGAGACACAGGATGTTAAAGCAACTGGGCAATAGTTAGAGGGATGGGAATGTTCACCCCTCTTTGGGAGTGGCTGAATGGGAGCAAACTTCCAGCAAGAAGGAAAGGTACAAGCTGACAAACAAAGGTGAAAGTGTTTACCTAGGCAGCGTATAAGCACAGACGCACAGTTCTTGAGGACAACAGGAGGGATCTCATCAGGCCCATATGCCTTGTTAGTATTTAAGCCAGTGATAGCAGAAAATACATCAGTTGAAGAAATTTTAATGTCAGCCATGAGGTAGTCAGATGGGAGAAGTGATGGAGAAGCAGCACCGGAATCATCTAAGGTGGAACGGGAGGAGAAAGTCTGAGCAACGAGATCTGCTTTAGCAGTGGAAGAAATAGCTACAGAGCCATCAGAGTAGAAAAGAGGAGGGAAGGATGATGAGGTAAAGTAGTTAGAAAGGTTTGGCAAGGTACCAGAAGGAGTAGGAAGAATTCGAGTTGGAGTGTTGAGAGAAATTAGTATGGATGAAATTGTTTTTAGGAGCGTGATGTACAGACATAGCATGATTCCAGCAAGAAACATGAAAAAATGTGATTCAGGGATGGGTTGGCTCCAATATCTTTCAGAGGCCTTCTCTTTGTTGAGGACGGCATTAGAACATGCATGATTAAACAGACTTTCTTGCATTAGTCAAAGAATATGAGAAAGGAATGTATGTTTCCATGCCTGAGAGAAAAACCTTTGTAATGAGCATGACACACTCATGGCTCCTGGTCATGGAAGAAAAAATCATTCCAGGGGGTTAGGGGCCACAGACCCCTGCAAATGTGGAATTACCGCTAATGTTTGGTGCACCCTCCTGTAAGTGCCTCTACAGCAGCGAATCACCCTCTGTGAGCAAGTGTGCACACGTGAGAGCACAATTATTGGGCACAATAATGAAATTGCAGGAGGTTTGGCACGGCAGTGTAGAGGCAGCGAAGCAACCACAACAGTAGCAGGACACAGACTGAGGGAGAGACAGAGAAGTGTGGGAGCGCGGTCGTTTGGCACGGGCCTGGTTTGGCACAAAACGACCTGCGAGCATCCATACTGCTACACGTTGCAGCTGCGAAAGGAAGCTTGCTCGACAGAGGGGGCAATCCGTGAATCTGTGAGACCAACAAAAGTTAAATCCACAAGTGTGGAGGGCCGCCTGTACTGCATGAGGGCCTCCCAATCTGCTGCTCCCAAGTGACACACTGATGTTTCTTTGGGGGGTCCACAGGCCATACTGGAGCGATGGGACAGGTTACGGTAATAAAGTTGTGACTGGAGGAGCCCAACAGAGAAGAAAGATTAACAGCATAAGCAGAATGATTAGTGTTAAGGATGAGGTCAAGTCTGTTGGAACTCTCTCCAAGGCGGTCAGAGATACGGGTAGGGTGCTGTACAAGCTGCACTAGGTCATTAAGGATAGAAAAGATGTAGGCTTGTTCATCAGGTGGATCAGTGACAGGAGAGGAGAACCAAAGGAGGTGGTGAACACTGAAATCTCCTAGAGTGGGGATTTCAGAGAAAGGAGAACCGGATAGGGTGTGTTCCATCAAAGAAGTAAGATAGTCGAAGAATTTTTCATAGTCAGTAAAATATTGGGATAAGTAAACAGCACAGATACATTTAGTCAGAAAATGACAGGAAAGCCGAAGCCAGAGAGTAGAGAAATCAGAGGAGTTAAATTTAGGAACAAGAGAGCAAGATAAGTCGTTGTGAACGTATACACAATAGCCACCTTTGGCTTTGAAATGAGCATAGAGAAAGTAGGATGATACAGAGAAGGGTTTGCTATCAGTTGCCTCAGACAGTTGAGTCTCAATTAAGAAGAGAAGGTGAGGTTTAGAGGAGGAGGGATTGTGCTCAACAAAGGGAAAGTGAGAGGAAAGGCCGCGAATGTTGCAGAAATGAATAAGTGGGTCAGACATTTGTTCCAGGCAGCTTGTTGACATTATCTCTCTCTCTCTCTCTCTCTCTCTCTCTCTATAAACGTTTGTGTGACCGGGCAGGATATTTTCTTGGAGGCATGGGGGCCATCGAATCGAGACTCCTAGCCGCTCCTTCCTTACTGCCCCTATGTCAACGACATCCACGTTCATATCAAGGACGTTTAGAAGCAGAAGGACCTCAGACAGCACTTCTTCGCTACGTCTGGATTTGAGTTCACCTATGAAGAAGCCAATGAAGGATATCTTCCCTTCCTGGATATACTCGTCACTGCATACAATGAAAGATTCAAGTCTACAGTATTCACCAGGCCCACAAACAAAGGACTCTGCCTGAATGGTGACAGTGAGTGTCCCAGATGCTACTTGCACTCTATCATCAGCATCTACATCAGGAGAGCCCTCTCCCACTGCTGCATTTGGAAAGACGCCCTGCAGGAACTGGAACACGTGCCTCGAGTTCTCGTTAATAATGTTTACATTAACACCAACGTATCCGACGTAATTAAGAGACACATGGACAAATGGAATACTCACCAAGACACCACTCCACCCACAACTGGCAAACACAATATTACAGAACCACATGTCTACAGACTACAAGACGGCGGAGTAGATCATCAAGGACATTGTATACAGAAATGTGCGCCCTGCAAAGCCGGAACAAGACATTGCTCTCATCGTCTACTACAAAACAAGGAAAACTGCTCATCTTCCCCTTCATAACCAACCTCCCGCGACCAAGACACCCTTTCAGGTGGACAGTGTCATTTACCAGCATAAGTGCAACAGTAAGGAGTGTGGACCATACTCATGGATTGGAATGACATGGATCAGACTATTGAGGCACCTCACCTATCACCTACAAAATGGAACCATCAATAACCACTTTGCCACCCTACACAACTCCCTCCTGTCATGACAAGAAGTGGATGAGAACACCACGATAATTGACAGAGAACAAGACCAACACCGTCTCTTGTTTCAAGAGGTGATCTACATTGTCACCAAACAACCTACAACTAGAAGCTATCTCACGATGGGATCTCACCATGTACATAGCCGGAAAATTTTTTCTTGGCACATAATTTTGCACCTCCATTTCTGATTTGACAAATTCAGTATGTAAAACACACACAAACAAAGCCAACCATCCATCCTCACAACTGAAAACATTACCACTCCACTCGCTTTGCAACGCAGGTGGTAAGTAAATGGAGTGGTAATGTTTCAGCTGTGAAGATGGCTGGCTGGCTTTGTTTGTGTGTGGATAAACATGATATCTCATGAACGGCTTGCGCTATCAACATGAAACTTTCAGGGTATCAAGATATGGCCAAAATCTTGGACAAGTTCGAAAATGGGCACTCGGGGTCAAGGTCAAGGTCACCAAAGGTCAACTAGTTGACATTTGGCAGACATTTTGATGACCTTGACCTTGACCTTGACCCGAGTGCTCATTTTTATGCTCGTCCAAGATTTTGGCCATATCTTGATACCCTGAAAGGTTTATGTTGATAGTTCAAACTGTTCATGAGATATCTTGCTTGCTCACACACAAACAAAGCCAGCCAGCCAACCTCACAACTGAAAACATTACCACTCCCCTCGCTTCACAACACTGGTGGCAAGAAACACACAAGTCAATGATTTTCAAATCCTACCATCATCAAAGCACCACATAAGCTTAGTCAATGAAGCAGCCAATCGGCATAGCTTATCATCTCCGCCCACCTGTATCCAACTGATTCACGTGAATCGCATATAAGCAGCCACCCACGACGGAACCATCAGGGGAGGGAGAGGGCATTCGACGACCGGCAACGATGGATGCCACATCTTCTGCTACTGTCTATGACCCATTGAGGGGGGACAAAACGCAGATCACAGTCTCCGGCGGCCCAGACAAAGATCAGAAGGACCGTGATTTGGTTTAACATCAGGGTGGGGTATGGCTTCTGACCATGTTTTCGTGTACTGCCAGGCTGTCATTGCACCAAACCCATGGCACCTCCAGTGTTCTCTTGGCGATTGTGAGATGGTAAAGTTTAGTCTCTTTGGGACTCCCAAGGGTCCTGAGGCTCGGGATGTTCCTGGGCCAGGAGGTGTAGCCATGCAGGGTTCTGCTCATGCACGGTGACGTCTTGCAGCCTGGGAATGCCAGGCCAGGGGCCCTAGGAGTCCTGGGGAGATAAGCACCATTGTGAAATGTGCATCGTGGCGGCTAGTTTTTTTTTTTTTTGCAGGGGTGACAAGGGAGCTTTGATCATTCTTCTCCCCAGGTTTTTTTTTGCTGAACGGGTTGCCTCACCTTGTCATCCCAAGTGCATTGCCCATGGTATACATTCTGCCCCACGCCACTGGGAGCTTTGGACTCGGATGCAGTGGCCTGCTGCCCCCTGCACAACACTACAGAAGAGGCTGCGGCCGAATGCTCCCCTATAGGAAGACTGCAGCATCAATCCCCGACCCGGCTCTGGACATGGCTGTGCTCCAAACTGCTGCTGAGGTCCATCAACCACCATCAGTGACCGAGGAGGGCCTGGACTCTTCTGCCTCCATCTCCATGGACGAGGATGTTTCGACCGTTTCCTTGGCTGGGGAGGAAGTCGATGAGCCCTCTCCTCCTCAGGCAGAGGAGAGCAGCCAATCTCATCCTCCCATCATGGCTTCAAAGGATTGGCTAGATGTGTCCTCCTACCACTCGACGCCCTCACCCGGCCATACCCGCTCGGAGCCACGACCTATTCCAACTTGTGCTATCTGTTCCGGGTGACTGACTTGGGTGAGGGAATTCCACCCAGTCTAATTGTCAGGGGGAAGGAGGTGTATCTAGCTGATCTACGAGCATTTTATTTTATGCTACATCAATGCTTCGCCCCCTAGACTGGCCGTCTTGTGCAAAGCAAATGCTCTGTTCTGCTTTTGGCCCACAGTCTTATCTGGCCTAACGCCCCTCATAATAGGCGATGGTAATAAAGCCATAACAAAAAAAAAATAAATAAAACATCAGGTCCAGTCTGAGGATGGAACATGATAGTTCCGAAACGTCGCTACCCTATGGAGAACTCTTGAAGAAACTCCAAGGAGAGCACGAAAAATTGCACGGCATATGGAAACTGTTCATAAGAAAATCAGTAAAGGAGAATGTGCTATAGCTTTAAACCTCGTTTGCCTTCAAGAATATATATATATATATATATATATATATATATATATATATATATATATATATATATATATATATATATATATATATATATATATATATATATAAAACTGAAGACCAGGACAAGGAGACGATGGACTGGGGCCATGTTCACGATTTATTTCAAAGACGTTTCGAGGAAATCCAACCTCATCATCAGACAAAACTAAAATACGTAACATGAATTAGAAAATGAAGTTTCACCAAAACCTCATTCACAAATTAATAAAACTAATAAAATATATACAAATTAAATTAAAAAATTATGTAGTAAAAAAAAAAAAAAAGAAAATCATTCACAAAATTACTAAAAATCTAACCTATACACGTCTACACCGTGGAAACTACACATAGCAACTTATCAGTAGACGAAAGGCTGTGGAAAAGTAAACTTGGTTGAGCTGTATGAGACTGCTGAATCGAATCAGTGAATCAGTGGGTAAATAATTTAATGGAAGAATCATAAGTATTCAGTGAAGGCTTTAAGTCATGTATAAACAATGATTCCGCTATTCTAAGACTAGTTTTATCATTATTTGTCATTAAAATCTCAAAATCATCCAGATCAAATGTATGACCCAAAACAAATGAATGTTTCCTAATTCCCCTGAAGGAAGGGTTTGAGAGTGGTAAAGTGGGTCTATATGAAAGGCCTTTGTGTTCAAACATCCTAATTTTCAGGCTTCAAATAGAACTCCCAATATATCCCGCATTACAGTAGGAACAATTAAACTTGCACACAGTGTTAGAGCATAAAGCTTTGGGGATTCTATCCTTATGCCTAAAAAAGGATCCAATAGTATATGAATTTTTAAAGATGAACCTAAATGAGACCTGTGGATAACCTGCATTAAGCAGTTTATTTAATTTCTTTCTGATGTGAAAACTGCTGTGCCCATAATAAGGGAGACTAATATGAAGTACTTGTTTGGAAACTAAAGACACTGGCTTTGTGCAACTGAATAATAATCAGGAACTTGTGTAAGGTACTTTCAAAAAGATGCAAAGGATATCCATTATTCAAGAATTATGTTCTAAGGCTAGTAAATTCTAAATGGAACAAATTCCAATCCGAGGAAAGGTTATAACACCTGAATAACAAAGTCTTAATGGAGTTGAATTTAAAGACCCTGGATACAAAGGACAAAAAATTAAGACCAAGTCCTATAAAGGCACTCTTCCTATAAACAGAGGTACTGAAACTGAAGTCATTTCTATGAACTAAAACATCAATGAAAGGAAGCCTTCTATTTTCCTCTGCTTCTACAGTGAATTCAATATTAGGGTGCTTATGATTAATGTAATTCAAAAAATCATTTACATGATCAGACCGCCTAATAACAAAAAACAGTCGTCAACATATCTACGGTACAGCAATGGTTTAAAATGAGCAGGACATCTTTAAGCCATGACACCTCATGGTGACAAAGAAATACATTAGTCAAGGTAGGACCCAAAGGAGAACCCATTGCAACCCCATCAACTTGTTTATAATAGTTATTGTTAAACAAAAAAGTGCAATGTTTGACTGCAAATTCGAGAAGAGATATAAACTGTTTCTTGGTACAATTTAGGAACTCGTCACGGCTTACAAAAGAGTTATCTGTACATATCTGCAGTGTCTCATTAAGGGGAATATTGGTAAACCAACTTTATATATCAAAACTGGCCATATAAACCGGCTGGGATTAGTATAACTTCCCAAGTTCTTGTGCAAAGGCTGTCGAATTACGAACTGTATGTTCATTGCTAGTGAGAGGGCTAAGTATAGGTACAAAGAATTTTGCAAGATTGTAGTTAAATGTACCAATAGCTGAAAAAATCGGTCTGATAGGACAAGAAGGTTTATGTATTTTAGGTAGTCCATACAAAATACCAGGCAATGATCCAGATCCAAACAAGTAGTCATATGTATCTGAAGTTATAGCCTTATCTTTTAAGGTCCTTAAGAGTCTGTTAAGTTTGTCTTCCAATTTCAGAATGTATGGAAATGGATCAATATCTAACTTTAGAAATTTAGAAGTATCAGATAAAATACTGCGAACCTTTTCAACGTATGTACTCTTATCCAAAATTACTACCCCTCTTCCCTTATTAGGTTTAGTAATAATGATGGTATTGTCCTGTTTCAGAGTTTTTAATACATTGAATTTTTGCCTATTGCATAGAGACATTGAAAAATTATTAACATTCTTAAATGAATCATGAGCAATTTTGCATACCTTATCAGCCAAATTCTTTAAAATTAACTGGTTTATTTGAGGGACTGTATAGAGGCAACTTGGATATAGTATTAATAAGTTTCTCAAATGCCATAAATGATTAACAAATTTGGGTTTAGCAACTGCAAGACCAAACTCCAAACCAAACATCAACGCATCCTCTTCAAGGTTGCTAAGCTTTCTACTGGACAAATTCGTAATAACATCATTAGCATTTAGAGAAGAACATTTAGGGACTCCTAAACTGTGAAGTTTTTTACTATGTGTTAATTTAGTCATCTTAAGTCTGTTGTTAGTGTTGCAATTAATTTTTGCAATGAGTACTTTAAAATCTAGCCAAGATACTTTAGTTCTGAATTCTGTTAAACAATGAAAATAATCCTTTTTCAGACTACTTGCATGTTGAGTTTTATTCTTAATTTCAAAAGCCAGCAACTTAAAGAGGATGGATCTATGCAAACGACTGCCATGAAAATGCTTTAAGCTTGTTTTAAACTGTAAGAATTTGGGAAAAACTTCATATTCCTTACAAGTGATTACTCGTAAAAAGACCAAATCCTGAGCTGCCTTGTGTGAGGTCCAGTGCAGACGTTCCAATCGACGATATATGGAGAGTACTGGTCGGCCATAACGAGTCTGTAGAGTCTGTAGAGTATTAACAACTGAGGATCCAGTAGGGAACCTGATGGCAAATATAAAACTGAAGACCTGGTCAAGGAGACGATGGACTGGGGCCACGTTCACGATTGATTTCAGTGACTTATCGGGGAAATCCAACCTCATCATCAGACAAAACTAAATACGTAACATGAATTAGAAAATAAAGTTTCACCAAAACCTAATATTGAATTCAATGTAGAAACAGAGGAAAATAGAAAGCTTCCTTTCGTTGATGTTTTAGTTCATAGAAATGACTCCAGTTTCAGTAACTCTGTTTATAGGAAGAGTACCTTTACAAGACTTGGTCTTAATTTTTTGTCCCTTATACCAAGGGTCATTAAATTCAACTCCATTAAGACTTTGTTATTCAGGTGTTATAACCTTTCCTCGGATTGGAATTTGTTCCATTTAGAAATTACTAGCCTTAGAACATATTTCTTGAATAATGGATATCCTTTACATCTTTTTGAAAGTACCTTACACAAGTTCCTGGATAAATGATTCAGTTGCACAAAGTCTGTGTCTTTAGTTTCCAAACAAGTACTTCATATTAGTCTCCCTTATTATGGGCACAGCAGTTTTCACATCAGAAAGGAATTAAATAAACTGCTTAATGCAGGTTATCCACAGGTTTCATTTAGGTTCATCTTTAAAAATTCATATACTATTGGATCCTTTTTTAGGCATAAGGATAGAATCCCCAAAGCTTTATGCTCTAACACTGTGTACAAGTTTAATTGTTCCTACTGCAATGCAGGATATATTGGGAGTTCTGTTCGAAGCCTGAAAATTAGGATGTTTGAACACAAAGGCCTGTCATATAGACCCACTTTACCACTCTCAAACCCTCCCTTCCCGGAAATTAGGGAACATTCATTTGTTTCGGGTCATACATTTGATCTGGATGATTTTGAGATTTTAATGACAAATAATGATAAAACTAGTCTTAGAATAGCGGAATCATTGTTTATACATGACTTAAAGCCTTCACTGAATACTTATGATTCTTCCATTAAATTATTTACCCACTGATTCACTGATTCGATTCAGCAGTCTCATACAGCTCAACCAAGTTTACTTTTCCACAGACTTTTGTCTACTGATAAGTTGCTATGTGTAGTTTCCACGGTGTAGACGTGTATAGGTTAGATTTTTAGTAATTTTGTGAATGATTTCTCTTTATTTTTTTTTTACTACATTTTTTAATTTAATTTGTATATATTTTATTGGTTTTATTAATTTGTGAATGAGGTTTTGGTGAAACTTCATTTTCTAATTCATGTTACGTATTTTAGTTTTGTCTGATGATGAGGTTGGATTTCCTCGAAACGTCTTTGAAATAAATCGTGAACATGGCCCCAGTCCATCGTCTCCTTGTCCTGGTCTTCAGTTTTATACATACCATCAGGTTCCCTACTGGATCCTCAGTTGTTAATACTCTCTCTCTCTCTCTCTCTCTCTCTCTCTCTCTCTCTCTCTCTAATCTTTTCATCAATATCATCAGGAGAAGCAGTAGCATCTAACTAGTTACTCCTAAAGCCGTAAAGCCTATCATAATCAATACCGTAATTTGAATTTTTTTGACACTATAATATATATATATATATATATATATATATATATATATATATATATATATATATATATATATATATATATATATATATATATAAGAGAGAGAGAGAGAGAGAGGTGATGGTGGGAGTTATAATTTCTATTACGCCAGTATAATTTGACTCCACCACAAGTCTGTCGTCTTGTACAGGGATCATCATGCTGGTGCTGTCTCCAGGCGGCCACACTTTGGGTTGCTAGGATGTGAGACCACCAACTGACCACTAGTGAATCTGGAGCTACAAGGAAGTTCAGAATATCAACATGGATCATTTTCGCGGTTATTGGATATATTGCGTTTAAAATTAATAAATATTGTGTAAACATTACTTTGACATAATATCAAGTACTTGATGAACAATTTTTTGCCTCGATTTATCTGCAAATAAGGAAAATAATAAACAATGTCGCGAACACTGTGAATAAAGGTCTTCTATACTATGCTTTCCACATTTACGTCTTCTATACTATGCTTTCCACATTTACGTCTTAATCGATGCGTAACATTGTTCAGCGCGTACTTGATATTATGTCAAAGCTATTCACACATAATATTTTTCTGTTTTAAATGCCATTTCCACTAACGCTACGAAAATGATCACTATCGATCTTTTGAGCTTCCTTGTTGCCCAAAACTTCCCAGTGGTCAATTGGATGGGTTAGATAAGGCCTTCACTGACCCATTCACTACTGTAGCAGGTGCTGGTGAGGGACGCCTTTGTGTGGTGGCAACAATATGGTCACACGGTGGAGCTGCCTAGTTATACAAACATCCCTCAGACCCCTCCCTCTACCCCAGTAGGAGGATGGTCGACTGCAGGACAGCTACAGTCTGCATTCCGCTGAGCTCTTCCTCCTCTTCCTCCAATTGCTCTTATACTTTATATACAATAATCCAAGATTGGCCTAAATCGGATAAAAACTGCTTAAGCTGACGTTCCTAAGTCAAACTTTCACCTGACTCTTAGACAGTCACCTTCGACCTATTGTTCTAAAAATTCTGTCACCTCTAGGGAAGGCGCGCAATTCTTCTACCAAACGTAGTAAAGATCAAATAAAAACTGAATTATTGTTTTAATATATACACACAAACAAACACAAGCACTCGGAAACATAAAAGAAAACACACACCAAGTAAAACAGTAGCCTAACTTCCTTCGCGAGCGAGGGTATAATTATGCCCAGTAAAAAACTGAAGGAGAGAGTGAGAGAGAGTTGAGTAGGTATAAGATTTTATATATATATATATATATATATAGATATATATATATATATTGGTTTTACGCCAGGTATCCCCGAAGGGCTAAGGCGTTGCCCCTGAGTAGAGGACTTTTGGACTGGAACGTGCAGCATCTTATAACCGGATGTCCTTCCTGATGTCTACCAATGACCCTTGGGTGGATTCGATCCTCCGACCCTTCGGTCAGAGCGGAGCGCTCTAACCCACTGAGCCACGGCTGATATATATATATATATATATATATATATATATATATATATATATATATATATATATATATATATATGTGTGTGTGTGTGTGTGTGTGTGTGTGAGTGTGTGTGTGTGTGTGTGTGTGTGTGTGTGTGTGTGTTATACGCACACACACACACACACACATACAGAGAGAGAGAGAGAGAGAGAGAGAGAGATGATCTTAACATCATTACAACCTTGAGAGAGAGTCCCAGGCCAGTCAACCCAGCACACGTGTCTGATGTGTGTATATTAGTCATCTCGTTGTTTGCATAATGTTCTGCCAACAACATACTGACTTACAACCCGAAACATACCCATTACAACAAATCCCCTTCACATACATCACGTTCCAGAGCTCTTGGTCACCCATTTCCACTAATACTTTGTCGGCATGGGGACCGTTACTCTATTCTCTTTTTACTCTATCATGGCCTAAAACTGCCATCTCTCCATCTTGAAAGTTGAGCTGTAGCGACAGAGTAACACTGAAATATAATGCTAGTCTCGAAAAAGTGCTGTGAAAAGGTTGTAGAGCAGCACTATCATCAGATTATGCCACTGAGCTGCGTGAAATATGCTGCAAAATGACGAAGATCTGGACCAAGTTAGGTTAAAGAACTATACCTTTACCTATCACTCATCCATTTGAGGGGAAGAACTGGCTCTGCAGTGGACATAAAATGCATTGCTACAGTAGCATTAACCTTCCAAGACTCATCGTATCTATAAATGTCTAGTAGCATTACAACACTAAAGGGACGGAGGTGTGGGCTGGTGTAGGTAATTGAAGGAGAATGAATTTGTGGGAGAGGATAGACATATGTGGGGGTAAGGGGGTGGGATAGAGCTGTGTGGGGGGTGTAAGTGGATCAGAGTGTTAATGGGACAAATGTGTGTGTGTCGGGAGGTGGGGGGGATAGGAGAGGAATATGTGTCGGGTGGGTGATGGAGGAGGCATATAATGGATATTGGTCGCTGAGTGGATGGGACTGATTTTGGTGTGAAGGGGTGAGGGTTTTACATGGATGGTTGTGTGTGTGTGTGTGTGTGTGTGTCAGTGATACTGTAGATGTGGGTGTGGATGGGAGAATGGGACAGATGTAGATGTGAGTGGGAGGAATAGACTTGGGTGTCGATGGTTGGGTGAACGAGTGGGATCAGTGTGGGTGGGTGGGTTGGCTGGTGGATGAGTGGGATGTGGTTAAGTGGATGGTTGTGTGTGTTAGCGAGTTTGATGTGGGTGTGGGTGTGAGAGTGGTGCAAGGTCAAGCTCAATGTCACAGTTAAGTACTCTGTGTATTATCTTGTTTAGACTATTCCCGGCAAAGGAGCCTACGTAGCAACAAGGTACATATTTAACAAGGTCCTCAACTCACTCATGATCAGGACAACTCTTGTGTTCTCACAAACACTGAGATCGTAATTCAGCTGAGAGCCACATGAGAATGAGTGTTCATATAATCACCAAGACATGAGAGAGAGAGAGAGAGAGAGAGAGAGAGAGAGAGAGAGAGAGATACAGAGACAGACAGACAGACAGACAGACAGACAGACAGAGACAGACAGACAGACAGACAGACAGATAATCGGGGAGGAGTGAGGGAGGAATAATTAGAAGTGGTGTATGAAAGGGGTGGGAGGAGGGCTTGTAATTTAAAGAGGGTGCGTGCGTGGATGGTGGTGGGTGGGTGGGAGGTTGATGATGATGATGGTGTGGTGGTGAGTGAGAGAGAGAGAGAGAGAGAGAGAGTGCTACGCCGTGGTTGCTGTCGATGGGTCTAGCACAGGGTCAGGTAGGGGGTGTCAAATTACTGTTCAGTAGAACGCAGTTTTATCGCATAGGAAAAAAAAAAAAAAGAGGAAAAAAGAAAGCAGGGTGGCCTGATACCAGCGACTGTGAAACAACCCTGGAACACATTCGAGGGCATTATTGTGACCCATGCCAACTTTGGCCACGTGGCCCTTGCTTCCCATGTGACCCAAGTGGGTGGTGTTCCCAGTAGCTTCATTAAATGATGCGCTGTGTCGGTTGAAGGTAGTTGGTGCGCGCTCCTTGACTAGGTTTTTCATAGAACACAGGTGTGGGCTATAAAAGTGTCCACGAATGTTTTACAGTACTAGACATTTTTAGTGCATGGAAAAAAATCGATGTTTTGCTGCCAGGAGACTGAGAGTCGGCCTGCTGCCCCCCCCCCCCCCACTGCCCACTGGTCAACGGACATCGGGATCCGTCCATCATAATCGTGCGACTTAATTTTTTTCATAGTTGTCTTTAGTTACACATGGAGAATTACACTATTTGTTTTTTCAGCCTTTTTTTCTTTTAGACTGCAGTGTTAAGATTAGATTTTAAGTCCATACCTTGTAAAGAACTCCAGGTATTTTTTTTTTAATTTCCAAAAACTGATTTGTAATAGTGACCAAATTCATGGTAGCGTACAAAAAAAAAAAAAAAAATCGAATGTTTACCAGGGTAATCACTGAACATCTTTCATGCACAAGGCCCAAGAAAACAGCAAAACAACAGTTACTAAAACAATGGTATCAGGAAAAATGCGAAATAGAACACGATATCACAAATATACTAACACTTTGAAGTTCCAAGAATGTGGTACGACCTGCCAACGCTGCTATTGTGACTGTCACTTGACTGCCAAGTCAGTTAACAGTCAGGTGAGTGCAATAACAGTAGCCTGGCAAATTACACATGAGATCTGCACCATTGGGGACTACCTACTCTTTCACCACCTGCGGGCAACTGAACGTGGAGGAGGGGTACCACTGATTTGCCAGAGGAAACTTAGGCCCAGTACACCTGAGAGTTCAAGTGCCTGAGTGGGTGGAGGCGCTGTGGCTAATAGTCACACCACATATTTCACCTCACTCAGCCTCCACCATAATTTACTGTGTCACTGCTACACCTGACTGATATTTTAAGTAGACTCAGGACAAGACATCCTTGGAAAACTAGTAATATGTGGAGACCTTCATGAAACTGGTACCATATTCCTTCAGAAACAACTGAATTTAACTTATATTGTTGATTTCCTCACACATGGTGAAAGCATACTCGATATCATGCTTACAGACCAAAGGGACCACTGGCTACCATCCAGATCCCTTTTGCCTCCCCCCCCATTCGGTAAGAGCCTTCACCTGTGCTGCGGTAACTCACTCCCACAAACTCACACGGGAGGCAAAGTGAGGTAAAAGTTTACCCTCCTCTTACTGATACTTCAAAGAGACACTGTGGACAGTGGATAACAGAACACGCTTAGTATGAAGTGTTAAGTGTCAGTAGTGTCGAACAGAAGTGGAAGAGATATCATCACACAATTATGCATGCGTATCATCAATGCTTCCCACAAAAGGCAACTAAGTTGCACTCGATTGATGTTCCCTGGATTATGCACTGAATGAAGACTTTTATGCATCAGAAAATACATGCTTACAGCCAAAACAACCAGGACCTTTACAGATTTAATCCCCGAGCTAGGCGACTAAGGCCATATAGCCCCGCTAGGTTACAGGAGCGCGCTACCACTCCTGGCACGGCAGTCCCAGGTGAGGCTCGAACTCACTACCCCCTGGCCAAGAGCTCGATCCTCTACCTCTGAGCCACCGTGCCCCCCAGGACCTTTACAGAAAACTGCGAAACAAATAGTGTGGCGAAGCAGCCAAGAAAACCTTTTAT
Source organism: Coenobita brevimanus (assembly GCF_032717465.1). Lineage (NCBI taxonomy): Eukaryota > Metazoa > Arthropoda > Malacostraca > Decapoda > Coenobitidae > Coenobita > Coenobita brevimanus. The sequence goes on along the minus strand of NC_136992.1, from coordinate 8,034,458 downwards.
CCCACTAAGCTTCAACACAAACTAGGCAACACTGGTGAGTGGTATGATAAAGTTAAGCATCTGAGTGGGTGCAATAAACAGAAACTTTCCTCCTTCACCTATGCTGATCAATTCATCAATGAAGAAGCTGCACACAAAATTTCAGTCGTTCTCAAACACAACACCAACGGTTGCCAAGGTTGGCCCAGACTCCCTACAAGCCTACCTCCCTTCCCCTTCTCCTCTCGACTCGATGGAGGAGTATCAAGTTACCAGACTCCTCCAAGCTCTCATAAGCAGACGGACCACCACGCCTATAGACTTGCCAGTCGAACTGCATAAGGAATTCGCACCCGAGCTAGCTACACCTTTCACTTCCAAAACTAATGCTTCACTCATACAATAATTTGCTGAAGTCTGGAGCAACGTAAAACATCCGTGGCACTACTATTTGTGGACTTAACCGCAGGATTTGACCTGGTCAACCACAACTTAATCATTAAAAGGCGGTCGAGCTGGGACTACGAAAAAAACTGATTACTGGTATGTGGTTGACAGACTTCCTCTCAAAGCGTCGACAATTGTAAGATTCAGGGGGACTGCTTCCACCTCCTCCCTCTCCTGTGGTGTACCACAGGGCAACAAGATGGGTCCATGTTCTCTCACCAACACACAAATAGAACTGCTAGAAAAAATGCAGAGAAAACCTTGCAGAGTCATACTAGGACACACATAAAGTGTACGACTTACCAACATGTCTTGACTACATTCACTCACCCTCGGTATCTTTCCCTCCTCTCTCTCCAGTCCCTCTTGCCCCACACACAATCACTCGAAACCATTACGTAACAACACCTATCAGAACCCGCACAGATAGGTGAAAAAGAGTCCAATATTGCACCTAGTGAATATGATAAACAACTAAGGAAATTATGCACACAGTAAAAGTGCTCCAGTCCCCTCCCTCTCCACCTACATACTTAGCCTTTATAACTAAGACGTTTCGTAATGATAAGTTAGTGATAATCAGTCTGTCAAATCCCTACAATACGCCGCTATGCACAGTCAATGTATGAAGCTGCTATACTGCTATACTGTACTTCTATATGCATAAAACCACCATAATACACAGCAGCATTGCAAATGTATGTATCATCATATATCATGCATATGCTAAGGCATCATCTGGGCTTAATAAGTGCTTGATATACAATGAATAAAAAATGTTATTATCAGTTAAGAGTACCATTATATTATCTACTATACAGTGAATGTGACATAATGAGACTGGACAGTAATCTATTGTTCGTATGTCATGTATAATTAATGTTTTCCATATGATAACCAACTGTAGTGCTATAAGGCCAAGGGATGTATAATGAGTCCTTGTGCTAACACCACTGCAGTACCACAACTGGAATGTTCATACAATCAGTGATTTATCATGTTAAAAAATAAGTATCTGAGAGGTTGGTTAAAAAAAAGTGACCCATATCATTATTCAAAATATACTTAGTAGTTAAGAGATTCAAACATATTGTCTGGTATACAATAATTATAATAAGAATACTAACTTGATGAGTATGTTGGGCATTCGTTACACCATTAATAATTTCAAAGCCACCGTATCAAGCAGTGTGTGTGGTGTGTTCTAGCACTAACATCACACTGGCAGTATTGCTATTCTGGGTTGTACAAATGTGCTAATATTATAACAGTAAACACTGTAAACTCAGCAACAGCACCAGCTACTGAAATGTTACTGAGGATGATGGTATTGTGCAATACATATATTATAGTAGTATAGCACTGAATTGGTAATGGAGTAGTGGTAATATTGCAATATTGCTAAATTAGTATTATCGTACAAAGAATAAAGGTTATATATTACACAGTGAACATACACGGTACAAAGATATAAATTTTGCCGTATGCAACATATAGATAGGTAGGTAGATATAGTATACATATAGATAAAGTACTGAAAATTATATTCAGGTCTACAGTTAGGATCATGATGCATCATCACACATCACATTTGCACATCACGTTGCTAAATCACTATAGGCTATACCATATCAGTAGCACAGCAATATGAATCAGTGCCATCCCACATCATCTATTCTGTCTTAGACTAGCTGTTATCAGTTAAGGTTGTATTAAGTCCTACCCTGGGGGTAGGGTTTTTTTTCAAGAATACTCCTCCAGTATCCCTGCTTGTCGTAAAAGGCGACTAAAAGGGTTGGCGGAGGGTTAGTGCCCCTCCCCGGAAAACAACTAACTAAAAAAACAAACAAGAAGCCTCGGACAAGGACTGACCTAGCGATGACGACCCAGGACCGGAAAAAGGACTTGGTAATGGCTACATGGAATGTAAGAGGAGCGAATGATGAGGTGAAAGAGAGAGAGATTGTCCAGGTGCTTGAGGGTGCGAAAGTGGATGTATGTGGAATAACTGAAACAAAATGGAGAGGAGAAAGTGTGAGAGAATGGGAGTATGGATGGGGTATATGTGCAGGAGTAGGTGAGAATGAGAGGGCAAAGGAAGGAGTATGTATAGTTGTGAGTAAAAGATGGAAGAAGAGCATAAGACAGTATGGATCAGTTGGGTCAAGGATTGTGTGGGTAAAGTTGAAAGTTGGAATACAAATGTGGGCAATTGTGTGCGTGTATGCACCAACGCAAGATCGTGCTAGCAGAGTGAAACAAGAGTTCTGGACAAATGTAGAAGTGTGCATGGAAAAGTTTGGAAGGAATGAGAGTGTTTTTGATCGGTGATATTAATGGTAAAGTAGGGAATGTGAAGGTGGATGCAATATTGGTGAGTGGGGTGTGCCTGCTGAGATAGATGAAAATGGCAGTGCGTTAGTGGACATTTGTCCTGTAAGGGGGTTGCTGATAGCCAATACCCTCTTCAGGCATAAAATGATCCACAGGTATACATGGCGAGTGGTGAGAAGGGTGGGTGGTGAACTGAATGAAAGCAAGGCAATGATTGATTTTGTGTGTGTAGATGAAAGGATGCGAAGATGTGTAATGGATGCAAGAGCTTATAGGTGTTGGGGAAGTGGACTTTCTGACCACTACTTGGTGGTGACCAGAATTAGGATCCAAATAAGATGGAGGAATAGAAGAAGGGAAAGACGAGAGGAAGGAGTAGTTGCAAGGAGTGTGGAAAGGTTACAAGAGGATGAGAAAAACGCAGAGTATAAGAGAGAAGTGGAGGAACGATTGGGCAAATATGAATTGGAGCAGATGGTGGACGTGGAAGGTGTGTGCAGGATATTTACAGAAGAAATATGTGCAGCATGTGATGTGGTGTGTGGAAGGAAGAGAAGATGGAGGGGGGTGCAAGGAACAGCGTGGTGGACTGAAGAGGTGAGACAGGCTGTGGCACAAAAGAAGAAAGCATACAATGAATGGATAAGAAATAGGGGCGTGGAAGAAATTGAGAGGCTGAAGAGAGGGTTATATGTAGAAAGAAAGAGAAAGGTGAGAAGATTAGTAAGAGAGAGTAAGAAGGGAGTGGATGAGGAATTTGGAAGGAATTTGAGTGTAAAGTGGAGAGACTGTAAGAAAATGTCCTGGAAAGAGGTGAAGAGAGTAAGACAGGGTGGAAGTGAGGTTAGCAGGGGAGTGAAAGATAAAAATGGTAGATTACTAGTGGAGAAGGGAGAAAAAGTCAGTAGATGGAGAGAACACTTCAAGGAATTGTTGAACATAGAGGATGGAAGTAATGTTAGTATAAGTGGCTGGGGAATGGCTGGGAGAAGGATGGAGGTGAGAAGACAGGAAGAAATCAGTAGGATAGAAGTTGTGGAAGCAATGAAGAAAGTTAAATTGGGGAAAGCCCCAGGAATTGATGGAGTGTGTGGTGAAATGCTGAAGCATGGGGGAGAGATAGTAGTAGAATGGATGTGGACGATGTGTAGATTGGCCTGGGAGGAAGGTAGAGTCCCGGAGGATTGGAAGTCAGGTATAATTATTCCCTTGTACAAAGGAAAAGGGGAAAAAGAAGTGTGTGGTAATCATAGGGGCATTTGTCTTCTTAGTATAATAGGAAAAGTGTATGGTAGGATACTTATTGACAAAGTTAGAGAAAGAACAGAGGAATTAGTTGGAGAAGAACAGGGAGGCTTTAGGAAGGGAAGAGGTTGTGTAGATCAGATATTCATTCTTAGATCTTTAGTGGAAAAGTTTCTAGAGAAGGGAAAGAAGTTGTATGCGGCTTTCATGGATTTGGAGGAAGCATATGACAGGGTGGATAGACAAGGATTGTGGAAAGTAGTAAGAATATATGGAGTAGATACGAAGTTGTTGAATGCTGTGAGGAGTAAGTATGATGGTGCCAAGGCTGCAGTGTGTGTGGATGGTGAACTAAGTGAATTTTTCTCTTTGAAAGTTGGGTTGAAACAGGGATGTGTCATGTCTCCATGGTTGTTCAATCTGTACATGGATTGGGTAATAAAAGAGGTACAAGGTAGGGTAATGGATGTTGGAGTTGCCCTGGTGAGAGAGGATAGTGTTTGGAAACTCCCTGTACTGTTGTTTGCAGATGATACTGTGTTGTTGAGTGAAGACGAAGGGGATCTGCAAGGCTTGGTGGATGAGTTTGGGAAAGTGTGTAAGAAACGGAATCTAAAGGTGAATGTAGGGAAGAGTGAAGTGATGGTCTTTGAGAGAGATGAAGTCAGTGAATGTACAGCGAGGTTGGATGGTGAGGAATTGGAAAATGTGAGTACGTTTAAGTACTTGGGTAGTGTGATAAGTAAGGATGGAGGTTTGGAGGGTGAAGTGCTTGAAAGGGTACAGCAGGGAAGAAAGGTTGCTGGTTCTTTGAAAGCAGTGATAAGAAACAGGGAAGTGAGCATGGAAGTGAAAAAGTTACTACATGACAGTATTGTGATACCAACTCTAACGTATGGAAGTGAAGCTTGGACATTGTTGGAAGGACACAAGTCAAGAGTGAGAGCAGTGGAAATGAGTTATTTAAGAGGAGCCTGTGGAGTCACATGGAGAGACAGGCTGACGAATGAGGATATAAAGGAACGTTGTGGTGTGGATGTGGATATGATAGGAAGCGTTATGAGGAAGACACTGAGGTGGTTTGGCCATGTGGAGAGGATGGAGGGTGAGAGACTGACGAAGAGAGTGTATGTGAGTGAGGTGGAGGGGGAAAGAGGGAGGGGGAGGCCGAGGATGAGATGGAGGGATGGGGTGGAGAGGTATATGAGAGAGGGGGGGGTGAGTTGGGAGCAGGGCAGTGGGATGGAGGGGGACAGGGCGACGTGGAGGCGATTTGTTTGTGGCCACCCGAAACGGGATTGAGGCGTCTGGCAATAGATAGATAGATATACTTCTAAATAGTATACATTCAGTTTCTCAGCACATTCCCCACCTTGTATAATTTCAGCAATGAGACTGCCAAGTTACCAATAAACCGATTATTATTATCATCATTAGTATTGTTTTGTTATACACACATATATGAAAAGATACGACAAAAATGCCATTTCCAGTGGAGTTCAGTTGGGTAGGAATAGCTTGTTGTTGTCATAGTCAATTTAGTTGCACCCAGTTGAGTCTAAATTGGTAGGTGTAACTGGTCGTTGTAAATGAGAGGATGAATTTGTTGTTGTTATGGTCGACTAAGTAGCATCCATTTGAGGCCAAATTGGTAGATATAATTGGTTTTTGTTGTAATCGGTCTTAATCTGCTACAGAGCCAGGGCGGATCCCGTGAGCACTCTCTGCCCTTCGACGGCCCTAAGATACTATTGTATCCGTGGCAGTATCAAATATTTCTCTTGTAAGACTGGGTATTTCTCCCTTCAGGTGTTTGAAGGACTTATAGTGACGATAATATGTTTTCTTGAATGTCTTACGTAATTCTGTTTTGAAAATTCCTTGACTGAGGAATTTTCTTGTGATCTTTTGGATTCTTGTAATGTTTTCCAAATTTGTACTTGCCTTTGCGACCCGTAGCAATTGAGACATGTATACACCATACGATGAAACTCTAGGTATGTTTGCTGATAAATTTGGGTATGATACAATTTCAAGATTATAATCATCCTTCTATCATAAAGTTTTGTTTATATAACTTTGTTTTCTATTTTGATATTAACTTCAAAAATGCTTCCTTGGCAGTTGTCGGTGTTTCCTTTAATACTAGTGCTTCTGGATATATTTATTTTATCCTTTCATTCATTTCTTCATCATTGTATAAGGATATTAGAGCGTCAGTGAATCGTCTAGTTTTGTTAAATTTCTTCGCTACTGAATATTGAACTTTTGATATTTGTTCCATCCACTTGAATTCTTAACTATATAAGTATAGAATTGTCATGAATGGGGCTGGGTCAGTTCCCGTGGGTATTCCTATGCACTGTTTGAAAACCATATTTTCACAAATAAAAAAGGAGTTTTCTACCAGGTAATTTGTCATATCTATTATCTGATCCTCTGAGAACGTCAAGTTTTTGCCATCTCTTTTATTTACCCAGTATCCTTCGTGTTCCTTTAAAAGCAACTTACACTGTCCATTCCAACTTCTTTTTTATATCCTCGTGTTCGATTTTCGTGTATAACTTTGAAAAATCATGTGTTGCTACGTTTCTTGCATTTCTCTTGTGACTGATGGAATCAATATCCTTTCGGCACATTTCTGAGTTATCACATTCCCACATACGGTTGATTCCTGTATATAAATTTAGTTTATAACAAAATCTTTTGTGCTGCTTATAAATTACTTTATAAATGTGTGATAGTTTTTTTTTTTACCAGTGATTTTGTAGCAAATACTCTGGAGGAAGTTATGAATCTGATTTTTACAGGGTCTTTATGCATTTTTACTATACTATGTATGTATGGTAATTTTTTGTTATCATCATCTACCTCGATTCCGGGACTAGAAGAGTATGATGACTAGTTTTCATCTATCGTATTCTCTTTACCACTAACTGTTGTATATGTTTCGGAGGCTTGATCTATCATGCCCAATTCCTGTAAAAGTGTTTTTTTTTTTTTTTTTTTTTTTTTTAGTAATAACAGAACAGAGGAAGGAAAAACAAATGAATAAAAGAAAATAATCCATACACCAGATTACTGGTGTCCTCCATTCATAAAATATCTGTATCAGTTGGGCTTGAACAGCTGTGGATTGAAGTTTGGAGGGAAAAATCTCTGGGGAGGCGAGTTCCGGAGAGATGCAGTTCGGGAAATAAAAGAATTCTGATAGGCAATAGTTCTGCAGCATGGCTGAGTGACATTGCAGTCATGAGCGCTACCAGATCCCCGTGTAGCACGAGGAAAGGCGTGGAGAGGTGGCACAATGGACGTAACTTCGTCTGAGCTCTTACCATAAAATTATTTGTAAAATAATGCAAGGGAGGCAACAATCCTTCTTATTTGTAGGGAAGGTAGTTTATATATAATAGCAGGGTTATTAATAATTCCAATAGCTTTGTTCTGAACTTTTTCTAGTTGTTTTAATGCAACCTCTCCACATCCATTCCAAAATGGTGAGCAATACTCAAGCTGAGAGCACACATGACTCTTGTAAATTACAGCTAACTGCTCGTCAGTGAAGATGTTACGGACTCTGTACAATAACCCAAGTTTCTCTGAAGCGGTTTTAGCAAGTGATCTGACATGAGAGGTCCAGCTGAGGGCATTGTTAAGTGAGACGCAGAGAATTTCATTTCTTCTGGAGATGGGAATATTAGTAGCATTGTAATATACTTTGCAGATGATTGCTATATTATTATATGCTTTGTCTACTGGGACCAAAACATACGACTTGTGCTGCTTCCTTATCTTTGAGTACTGGTTTTGGCATTCTGCATCAGGGGTGGAGGGCACGTGAACGCAGCGCACACACACACACACACACACACACACACACACACACACTATATACATATTCTTATATATATATATATATATATATATATATATATATATATATATATATATATTAGATAGATACATATATAGATAGATAGATAGATATACAGTGTATATATATATATATATATATATATATATATATATATAGATATATATATATATATATATATATATATATATATATATTTGCATACATAACACTCGCTCTGGCCTCAAAAATGTAAGTGGGATTTACTATGTACTAAACCACTGAGCTCAATAATATGGAAATGCTATCACCGCCGCGGGCGTGTGACTTTGGCCGCTATATTGAAACACCAGCACTCGTCACTTATGATATATATATATATATATATATATATATATATATATATATATATATATATATATATATATATATATATATATATATATATATGGATTATGATTTTTTTTTTCTACTTGGTTCAACGAATTATATGGGGTCCATTTAGCCAATGAGTATAAAACAAAGCCATAGGTTGCTGCAGTGCAGTATTTACTCTTTATGGCACTAAGGCAGAGAAAGATAATGGCAGAAAGGGAAAAGATAGTGTGGTATTAACGTTGAAGTGATAGTGATGTTGAAGCTGTTTTACGTCGAAGTAATCGTGTTGAAATGGTGTGGGAAGTCCTTAGATTATGCAAGCCACGAAACCGAATGTCCAAATTGATAAAGGCCGGAAGAAACATGGAAATATCTACAAGAGAGTGTGAACACAAGAAAAGAGGACATGGAAATAAAGACCGGAGATAAATGGGTCCATTTTAGTGGCCTCATTCATGCAGGGATACTGGGGAAGAATCTCCCCCCCCCCTCCCCAAGGGGCGGTAATCTTATAGAATTAGCAACAAGATATATTTCTTGTGAAATGTAATGCAATTTCTCTTCGGTGAATTCCTGTGCCCATTTCTGCATCCGTAAGCTGCACAGTGCACCATGACACTATATTTTCCGGAATCATCGGCTGCATTCAAAAACCTATTGAGCAGCTCAGTACAAAAACCGCGGGCATCAGGCGTGGTGTAACATGGCTGCCAAGCAGCGCTCTGGCGGCGGACACACAAATTACGCGGTGTTACTCATGAGAAAGCCTCTCCATACTATACAGCTCGGTGTACTAAACTATAAGCAAAATATATGAGGGTATTGAACAGAAGAGATCAAGGGAATAATTTTTTTCTGTTTCAGTTCGATTTGTCTGAAAGGGGTAACCATGTATTAATATATGTATTAATATATCCAGCACAGGAAGTCCTCTTGAACAAAGAACCAACAATACGAAGAAAGGGAGCAGCAGCAGACCCAATGATCCCTTGGAGGCAGAAATGAGAGAGAGAGAGAGAGAGAGAGAGAGAGAGAGAGAGAGAGAGAGAGAGAGAGAGAGAGAGAGAGAGAGAGAGAGAGAGAGAGAGAGAGAGAAATAATGAGTGCTTCCATCACTAATGGGACGCGACAAGTATTCCCCCCAGTATTCAGAGGGAGACGAGAATATCACACTGCTGGCCAATAATACACCCAGACTCACCTTCCATACAGGTGTTTTATAAATACACCTGTTTTATAAATGTATTTCGTTATGGCTAGGTAAGATTTAGTTATGTGCTATGTTGGCTTAAGCTGGATTAAGACATTACTGGGTAGGTTTACCTGTGTTCTTCTGTGTTATGTTATTTATATTTTATGCTGAGAGCGATTGTATTGTATATGCGTGGAAAATATTGTCAGGGTATATTTACTTATGTTCTGTTATCAGCGAAGTTATGTTGTGTTACGTTAGGTGAGTTGTTGTTAGCGTGGGTTAAAAGAGGTTAGACCAGGTTAAATAATCGTTTAGTTATCTTGATTAGGTTGTATTAAATGAGCTTAGCTTATGCTAAGTTAGATTGGGTTAAAATTGATTAAATAAAGTAAGTTAAGTTTCCTCACGTCATAAAGTAATCAGTTACATCGGTTTAGTTTAGTTCTTTTTTTTTTCTACGTTGGGTTCCAATAATTTGTTAGGTTACACACCAACTTATCTCGAAATGGACTGAATAGGCTTCAGATCATGCTAACAGTGAACTTACTGCATTGTAGATATTGTTGTGTCTGTTTAATGAACCTATAGTTTACTTATGAATTTAATACGTAGATAACGACAAAGCGAGACACTGACACACACGGGGGAAACAAAGGCGTTGGCGTGGGGGAAAAAGAGCTATTTACAAACTGTTTAGTGAAAATGAAGAAGACTTGGATTTATGCCTATCGGCAGCACGCGGGGCATTAAGGTAGACAGTACATTTTTTTTTTTTTTTTTTTTTCCCAAAATGCCATCCTTCCTGCTGCCACAACTTGGACGATTTGCCTCTGTCAACACCGACGCCGAAGCTGGACATTCAAACGCATATTATTCGACAGTGTAAGTCTGAAATTACACAGAACAAAATACCCGTTGTGTTGGTTCACACTCTGGTCATCATTTTTCTCATTGTCTCTTGAATTATCTGGCAAGAGACACGGTTTGCCTAGATTGTGCTTCAATGAAATTGTTCTAAATCTTATCTAGACATAAACGACACAGTATTGGCGTAACAGCATCGCCTCCTCTCCAGAGTAATAGAGTATAATGGAGACCCAGGAACCCTGCCACATACCTGTCCTGTTGTGATAGTGTTCCAAATAATATTGACCGGAATATTTTACAGTTTAACGAACGTTAACGAAATGGTCCAATTCTATTGATCTGTTAGCTGACGTGTTTATTATTATTGTTAGTGTATTCTGTGTGCCTCTGGAACACTTCTGTTTAAACATATATATCAATCTCAGATGATTGGGAGACCCTTAATGCTAAGGGAGAATTAATGAAGGCCATCTAAGTCCTCACCTACAAAAGTCTCTCCTACACTGTATAAGAATCCATGAAAGTGGCAGGAATAAGAGACATCATTGGACTGGTTAGCCCCTAGAACTGTAAGCCAAGGCAAAATATCCGAAGAAGTTCCGGTATTGGCCGTATGGAATCTGAAAATCACTTCAACAGCTGCCTCAAGTGCATTTTAAGGTGAAGCATTTTTGTGGGAGTTGTCTCTCCGGAAATTTCAAGGACTGTATTGATGAAAGAACGTGTGTGATGCCTATTTAACTGTACAGCATATCCTGCTCTTACCATCTACTTTTGTTTTCATTTTTCACCATAAAAACGCTTAACCTCCTTCACACAGACACACCTGACTCCCATATATACAAAATTCTCCCGGCATACACACCACATTTCTCATATGTGTTACATATCCCACACACACTGCGTTCTCCACAAACAACACATTCCCCACACACACCTTGCCCCGTCGGGTTGAACAATGCAGCTGTTTAGGGTGTATCGTTTTACACAGCAACATGATTCCCAGAGGTTTATGGATGGGAAAGAGAATTGGCAGAACTATTTTTGTTGGGTGTACAGTCACTTCAATCTCTCTCTACAACAGTTTGGCAGTAGGACACTTGAACAATGTAATTCGATAAACATACGGGATTCTGTATCACGCTGGTTGTCGTGCTTTCCAAACCAAGTGTTATAGGGATATTGTTGACATTGTATCTGTTCAGGAAAATAATTGTGTGTGTGTGTGTGTGTGTGTGTGTGTGTACTGGTGAAATATTTGACAGACTGACTATGTGGTATGTGTATGTCAATGTAAAGCGCATCAAAGAAGACAATGTTTATTTATCTATATCTATTTACAGCCAGTTTCCTAAATCCTGGAAGGGGTGGCCACTAACGAATCGCCTCAATGTCACTCTGTCCTCCGCCATCAAGTTGCCCTCCCTGTAACTCACACTTACCTCTCTCATATACTTACCCTCAAATCTGTGCAGATGAGAGAGAGAGAGAGAGAGAGAGAGAGAGAGAGAGAGAGAGAGAGAGAGAGAGCTAAATCCTTCTAATTTCCCCGAGACTTCAGAATTGGCTGGTGAAAAAAGGTGGAGATGAGATGGTGGCGATGGTAGCGCTGGTGGTGTGATGGTGAGGGTGGTGGTGGAGTGGTAATGGTGGTGGTTGTGGTGGGGTTGGTGGTGGTGGTTGTGGTGATGTTGGTGGTGGTGGTGATGATGGTAGTGGTATGTGGTCGTTAGTGATAATAATGGTAGTGGTGTGATGGTGGTGGTGATGGTGATGGTGGTGGTGGTGGTGGTGATGGTGCCAGTGGTGGTGGTGGTAGTGTGGTGGTGGTACTGGTGTGTTGGTGGTTATTGTGTGGTGGTGGTAGTGTGGTGGTGGTACTGGTGTGTTGGTGGTTATTGTGTGGTGGTGGTGTTGTTAAGGTTGTGGTACTGGTGTGTTGGTGGTTATTGTGTGGTGGTGGTGTTGTTAAGGTTGTGGTAGTAGAATCTTTGTTTAGTGATCGAAGTGGTGGAGTGTTTGTAGTAGAGGAATGGTGATGAAACAGGGTTCGCTGTAATAGTGGTGATGGTGGTGAAGTGATAGTGAAATGGAAGTGGTGGAGAGTTGGTAATGGTGGTGGTGGACTGGTGGTGAAGAAATAATGGTGAAATAGAAATGGTGTCTAGGAACGGTGGTACAAGAGCACGTGAATTGAAAAGTACTGCACTTTATACTAATATTTTCACATAACCTATAATTATACGTCTGTAACAGATAACCATTGGTGCACTGAAAGTAATTTGCATGTTGTACTTTCACGTTAGTCGATCAGTTCAAGACACTGATTCAGAGGCATCTGAAATTCAGTGGATCTTTAAATTAGTACTATTGCCCCTGCGTCCGCCGAAAGCGTGAACCGGGCAATATTGTGTGTGTGTGTGTGTGTGTGTGTGTGTGTGTGTGTGTGTGTGTGTGTGTGTGTGTGTGTGTGTGTGTGTGTGTGTGTGTGTGTGTGTGTGTGTGTGTGTGTGAACAAAATAACTAAAATGAGAGAGGTGAAGTCAGTGAATGTACAGCGAGGTTGGATGGTGAGGAATTGGAAAATGTGAGTACGTTTAAGTACTTGGGTAGTGTGATGAGTAAGGATGGAGGCTTGGAGGGTGAAGTGCTTGAAAGGGTACAGCAGGGAAGAAAGGTTGCTGGTTCTTTGAAAGCAGTGATAAGAAACAGGGAAGTGAGCATGGAAGTGAAAAAGTTACTACATGACAGTATTGTGATACCAACTCTAACGTATGGAAGTGAAGCTTGGACATTGTTGGAAGGACACAAGTCAAGAGTGAGAGCAGTGGAAATGAGTTATTTAAGAGGAGCCTGTGGAGTCACGTGGAGAGACAGGCTGACGAATGAGGATATAAAGGAGCGTTGTGGTGTGGATGTGGATGTGATAGGAAGCGTTATGAGGAACACACTGAGGTGGTTTGGCCATGTGGAGAGGATGGAGGGTGAAAGACTGACGAAGAGAGTGTATGTGAGTGAGGTGGAGGGGGGAAGAGGGAGGGGGAGGCCGAGGATGAGATGGAGGGATGGGGTGGAGAGGCATATGAGAGAGGGGTGTGTGAGTTGGGAGCAGGGCAGTGAAATGGCGGGGGACAGGGCGACTTGGAGGCGATTTGTTTGTGGCCACCCCAAACGGGATTGAGGCGTCTGGCAATAGATAGATAGATAGCTAGATTTTGAACCTACTGAGGGTCAGCCAAGGGGATGACCTACTGTTTTATAGAACAACAGATAAAAAATCTAGGTCACATGGCAAAGTCAAAGCTTTATCCAGCATTGTTCAACTTAATGTTTTCATTTAATATAGACCAAACTTGCTGGATGGACTGAGGGTTAGGCAAGGACGAAGAGGTTCAAGTTAGAAAAAAAAATCCGGTCAATGGTTAAGGTTACAGGGTAAGAGCAACATGCGACCTATGTATGTGTTTGTGTGTTAACGTAACTAACACAATTTATATTTCATTTAGATTAAAGCTGACTGAGGATGAAGCAATGGTTTGACTTTTTTTTTTTCACTAGGTCAAATGTTCAGGTCACATGGCAATGTCAACCTAAGCTGTTTTTATCTGATTTAGATAGAACCTGATGGACCGGCTGAGAATAAGGCATGTATGACGGTATTAAGTTTGGAGAATAATCAAAGATCGAGTTCACAGGGATAGGTCAACTGTCAAGATCGCATGACAAGGCCAACTTGAATAGTTTTGATCCGATTTAGATCAAACGTGATGGAAGAGTTTAGGGTCAGGTAAGAATGAAATACAGTAAATCGATTTTGACGGCAGTTGGCGGAAGGTCAAGGTTACAGGGCCAAGTCAAATGTGTGGCCCTTAGACCGGCTGTAAGGCGCGAGTGTTGCACTCTATGAAGGCCCCTTCCTGTATACTGATTGATATTTCCCTAATTAAGGATATAAATGAATGGAATAAAGGAAAGAAACGAAAAAAAGAGGAGATAGGCTAGTAAAAGATGAGTGGAGAGAAGAGGTGATGAAGAGGAGACAGAGAAGAGGAGAGAAGGGAAGAGGTTAGACTGGAGGGAATGAGGACAGACTTCGTTAGTGAGGTGGGGAGTCATTTTGCTTCTGCCTGGAAGCTCACATGAAGTCCTCATTCTCCATTTACCTACTTTCCTCCCTTCTCCTCCATTTACCTCCATCTTCCATCCCTCCCTCCCCTACTTACGTCCTTAGGCTCCTTTCCATCTCTATAAACCTATTACCATCCCCATCGTCTCTCTCTCTTATGTTTGTCCTCTTCCTCCCTCTATTCTATTTTCCCCTCTTCACTCCTTGCACCCAGTGTCAGTACTCCCCTTCATCCTTATTTCTGTTTTATCTCAGTCCTCAACTTACTCTTCTCCCTTTTACTTTCCTCCTTCCCCCCCTCTCTCGCTATTTACTTTCCTTCCTCTTTCCATGCATTCCGTGCTTCAATCTATCCCTCTTTCATTCACTGTCTCCTGACTCAGTTCTCTCTCTCTCTCTCTCTCTCTCTCTCTCTCTCTCTCTCTCTCTCTCTCTCTCTCTCTCTCTCCGTCTTCCATTACTTTCTTCTCCCTCCCTTGCTTTCGTTCCCTCCTTCCCACCCTCTTTTCTCCAATTTCCTCAGCCTCATTACTGTGCTTTGCTTTTCCACCATGATCTTTATTCCACAACGTGTGTGTGTGTGTGTGTGTGTGTATGTGTGTGTGTGTGTGTGTGTGTGTGTGTGTGTGTGTGTGTGTGTGTGTTGTATTTCCTATATATTGTGTATTTCTGTATAAAGGTATGTATCTGAGTGCATATGCATTTTTCTTTGTTCAAAGTGTGCGCATGATTGCTTACGTGTTCGTATGTGTCTGTATTCATAAGCTTAACAAAACATTTCAGGAAGCGCCTGGCTGAAGTGGTCCCTTTCCTGCAGTCCATCGGATTCTGCGATATGTCTGGGGCTACAGCAATAACAACAACAATAATTCTGTTCCCTGTTGCCAGAGCAAGTAGAACATGAACAAAAATCAGCAACAACAATTCTATCCCCATTCTGTCTCCTATTATTCCTTCCCTCACCACCACAGACAAAAAAGACAGTTCAGTCCCTACTCTTTTTCCTATAACCATTCTTCCCTCTTACTTCCTTTTCTCCGAGATTACGGCACTTCTCCATTCCTCTTCTCCCTACGATCCACAACCACCAGACCTTCTTCCTGTACCTTTAGATACCAGTATAGAAGTCTGACAAATTTTCCGGGATTATCCCTATTCTCTCACCCACCCACCCACCCTCTTTTCCAATCATTAACTGTGATGACCAATTTTTCATTTTCATTCTTGCTACCTGGCCTGGAGAGGGATGCCTTCAATTGGCAGCACCGATATGTCCGGGCGGTGAGCTACTGGTTTTACAAACGTTATTCAGTGCCCTCCTTATCCCCTTACAGGAGGATGGTGGACTGCAGAAGAAGGGTGGCTTTGGCCTTCACCCCACTGAGTTTACGTTCAGATGAGCCTAAGATTGCAACTACTACTACTGTTTCTACTATAGTACTACCACTACTCTACTGCTACTACTACTACTACTACTACTGCTACTACCACTACTACTACTGCTACTACCACTACTACTACTGCTTTAACTATTACTACTACTACTACTACTACTACTACTACTACTGCTACTATTAGTACTACTATTAACACCAATACCAACACCACCACTACCACTCTACTACTACTACTGTTACTAACCGCACCACCAGCACTACTACTAGTACCACTACTATTACTAACACCACCACCACCACAAGGAGTGCTATACTGTTAATGCCACCACCACCACCACTACTACTTATGCGTCTGCTCCTCCTACTACTACTAACACCATCACCACGACCACTGTCACTACAACTATTACTGCTACCACTTCAACTACTACTACTACTACAACTACTACTAACCCCTCCTGTTAGACGAGTCTCTCTTAAGCTTAATGAAATCGTCTGTCAACCTCTAAAGTCACGAGCTTTCTCTCCAGCTGACCGTTAACTGCTCTATACAGCCTGGGCTGTTCCGAGTGTGACTGCTCAATACAGCCCTGGCTGAGCAGGTGAATTTCGAATATAGTGCCATGGTGACCAAGGCCGACCCATGCATGCATGTTTGAGCCTTCAAAACCGAAACCGAAAAAGAAAAAGAAAACGAAAACCATACATTCCAATAGGGAATCAAGCACTTCGATGTTCATCCATGGCTTTACCAAGGTAAATATTGAGCTAATATTTCGTTAGTATATACTTTGACATGTGTTCTCGCAGTTCCTAAGACAAAATTTGGCATTTGGGAAATTTCACTTTTACTCCTATGTCTGCGCGCCACGGACTCCTCCAAAAAACCGCCATGCGCAGTTAACGGGTTAACCGTCTGGTGGTGAGACCGACCCTAGGCTTATGCTGCAGGTGACGCCAGATGATTTTGTGTTGAGGAGAATGAGTCATAGGAGCCTGAGGGTGTTTATACCGTCACCGTCAGTGCTCTCATGGTCAAGTCAACTCTAGCATTGTATGCCAGCTGAACTAGATTTTGTTCTGTTGAGAGAGAGAGAGAGAGAGAGAGAGAGAGAGAGAGAGAGAGAGAAAAATTTTCATTCATTCATTGCCAGACGCCATGTATCCCAGACAGGGTGGCCAAGGGCTTAGAGTTAAGTGTTTTACAGGGAGGGGCACTAATCCTCCACCAACCCCACATGACGTAGGGATGCCAACAGCATCTGGTGTTCCCAGGCGGTCACCCATCCAAGTACTAACCAGACCCAACGTTGCTTAACTTCGCTGATCGAACGGGAAGCGGTAGAGAGAAATTGCCCACCTTAATTAGAACACTGAACTGTAAATATGAAAATGACAATGTAGTAGACGAAGAAAAAAAAAATAGTAGTTGCAGTTGCAGTAGTTAGGCTCAGGTTCGTCTGATATGTGAACCCAGTGGACTGCAGGCGGAAGTTACCCAATTCCTGCAGTTCACCATCCTTTCAAAGGGAAGGGAGGGAAATGGACATTTGTTTAACTGTGTAGCTGATACACCCATTTACATCTTTGCCACCACGTGAAGGCATCCATCCCCCCCCCAAGAGGTAAGAGAAATGTGGGTAAAATTTTACCATCTTAGAATATTATATAATAACGGACATATTCAAGGAGTGTTTTTAAATATTCGTGTTGGATATTCATACATCCCAGGGAGGTACCGATCCCAGCGCTCCGGGATGTGTGTGCTGCGTCAATATCTTCTCTTCCTATTCAGCCTTATTCTCTCTCTCTCTCTCTCTCTCTCTCTCTCTCTCTCTCTCTCTCTCTCTCGGTGATGTTTTTATTATGTTTCACTGACTAGACAGGAATATTTCCACCAGTGTTTAAGCTGGATCACCATGGTGGAGGGTCGTAAGGTCTGTGTAGTATGTACAATATATCTGTGTAACTCTCTCTCTCTCTCTCTCTCTCTCTCTCTCTCTCTCTCTCTCTCTCTCTCATAATGAATGTTCTGCTGTAACAAGTGATTTAACACGAGAATAAGGTGCTGGGGAGGCGTGGCTGAATCAGTAGAGTGGCGGCCTGCGGTCCTAATGGTCCCAGGATCGAATCCCGGCTGGGGCAGGGAACAGTTTGAGGATTTGAATTTCCTAAAAAAGCAGACTTTCCTGATCTACCAGATGACCCGCCGACATGTCGTAAAAATACCCCCGCTTAATACCAATACACCAATCCTGTATGAGACAGCCCTAGCATGTATTCAATATGGATGGTGGGTGTTAGCGCCGAAGTGGTGACATGTGGAGGTGTAGGAGGACTACTGGGCCTTGGGATAGTTCAGTGCCCCCAAAGCAATAGGCTCTGAAGCCTTTGCCCAGAGTCGGACACATAAAAAAAAAAAAAAAAAAAAAAAATGGTCTGAAAAGGTTGCAGAGCCGTGCTATTGTTCAATTGTGCCTTGAATTACGGGGAAGAAACTACAAGAAGACGAGAAATATCCACTGAATCATGGTAAATGAACTGTAGCTATGGGAACGTCAGAGGATTTCGTTCAAGGCAGATGTATTAACTATCATATTGTTGATTTTGTGACTTCAGACGATTTCTTTCAACTTCGTATCGGCCTCTCGTCGTTTGGGGGTTCAGCTCACCAGACTGCAGTACATGGGGAGCCTCCTTACCCCACGAGCACACGGATCCGAAGTCTGGGGGGTTGGGGAATGGGGCTGAGGAGTTGGGGAGGATGTTGAGGGTTGGGATGGGGGCGGGAGGGTGGGGTTCTGGTTGGGGGTTAAGGGTTGGGTTGGGGATTGGGAGTTGGGGTTTTGTGAAGGGATTGGGGATTGGGAGTGGGAGGTTTGTGGTTAGGGGTTGGGGTGGGAGGTTGAGGGGTTGGGGTTGGTGTGGAGGTTGGGGCTAGGGGCTGGCAGGTTGGGGGTTGGTGTGGGGGAGTTAGGAGAGAGTTGGCACGTGGTCCGGTTTGCACTGAGTTGTGCAGGTTCGGTGGGCCGGGTGTGAAGGTTGGATGAGGCAGGTTCGGTGTGCCATCTGTACTTCAGTGAGGGGATGAATTGGAGAGGGGGGAAGAGGCTGGCTGAGAAGGAAGGATGGAAGCAAGCAAGGAAGGAGGGAAGGGAATGGGGCTGAGAGAGGATGAAAGGGAATGGGAACTGTACATAGGAGTACTTCAGAGGTATGCCTACTTGCTCATAACTAGATCACCTGCATCTCTTAGGGCAAAACTAACCTGGCCCTAAACTGTCATCCCATCATCTCGGATGCTCTGATGTAACAACACCTTATTACTAGAATATACTGGTAGTCACGAAGAAGGGACGTACAGCTGTAGGTAGCGTTGTCTTTTTCTGCCATAGAGCTAAGTGAAGTTAGCTGCAAATGAATGAATATCTGGGCCAGGCTAGTGTAAAACAAGTGTAGTTACATTAAAGGTCTAGACAAAGTGGGCGATGAAAACGGTAGAAAATACGAAGTACTAGAGAAAGGAAGATTAGAAGGAAAATAATAGATGGAAAGGAGGAAAAGAAGGAAAGGAGGAAAAGAAGGAAAGGATGAAAGGAAAGGGAAGCTGATGGAGCATATGATTGGAAAGCCCTGGAAAATTAACGCAATATGGAAATGAATTCAGGACATTGAAAGAGGAGGAAGAGGAGGAGGAGGAGGAATGCAGATGGTTAGGAGGGAAAGAGATATGGAGAGGATATTGGACTCTGGATGAGCAGAAAGGGAGGAAAGGAGAAGGAAGGGGGTGGGGGGACAGGGAGAAGGAGCGGAAAAGAGAAGGAAGAGAGGGGAGGAGAGGGAAGGGAGGAAAAGAGAAGGATGGGAGAGAAGGATAAATGAAAAGAGGTGGAAGAGGACACGGGAACGCAGTAAAGGAAACAAGATTGGAAGAGAATCTGAGGTTGTAAGAGAGATTTCAAGGAAGGAGGGGAAAGAGAAAGAAAGGAATATATATGGCTGGAAGTGGTAGAAATTGAAAAGAAAATCTGAATCGAGAGGGGGAGAAAAGGTGGGAGGGGGATGGAAAGGAAAGAAGAAACATGAAAACTACAGAGTAAAAGAAAGAAGAGGGAAGGAAGAGTGAGGGAAAATTGGCAAAGGGAGCTGAAGGTAATACAGGAACGAAAATAAGGAGAAGCATGGAAAATGAAGGGAAGGGGAAGAGAATGCACTGAAAGAGGAAGGCATCTTAGGAGATGTTGTAAGGGAGGTGAATGCAAGAGTTTTAGGTGGAGGTCTGAGTCTGGTGAATGTTGAAGGTGGAGAGTGGAATCTGAAGCAGCTGCTGTTTGCAGATGATACTGCACTGGTGGTTGATTCAGAGGAGAGATTGAGACAGATGGTAGAGGAGTTTGGAAGGGTGTGTGAAAGGAGGAAATTGAAAGTAAATGAGAATAAGAGTAAAGTGATGAAGTGTACGAGGTTGGTAGATGGTAGGGGGATGAATATGGCTTTGCATGGCGAGTTGCTTGAGGAGGTAGAGTGTTTTAAATATCTAGGGTCACATGTTGCCGTGGATGGAAGAATAGATGCAGAAGTGAAGTTTAGAATAAATGAAGTAGGAAAGGTGCTGGGAGGAATGAAAAAAGTGTTTAGATGTCGTTCGCTTAGAATGGATGTAAAGAGAAGGTTGTATGAGGGTGTTGTGGTACCGACTGCGTTATATGGGGCTGAAACATGGAATATGGGTGTAGCAGAGAGGAAATGTTTGAATGTAATGGAGATGAGGTGTCTGAGGAGTATGTGTGGAGTGACGCGTATGGATCGAGTGGGAAATGATGAAGTGCGAAGGAGAACTGGAGTTGTTCGGGAGATGGCTGGTAGAGTTGAGCAGAGAGTGTTGCGATGGTTTGGGCATATGGAGAGAATGGATAATGAGCGATTGGTGAAAAAGATAACTAGATCTGATGTGAGAGGTGTAAGGCTGAGAGGAAGAACACGAATAGGATGGATGGACAGTGTGAAGAGAGCACTGGATGCGAGAGGGATGTCTGTTGAGCAAGGAAGAGTGGCTGTGCGTGACAGAAATAAATGGAGAGAAATTGTGAATGAATAAGTGATGACGCAGCCCTGAGGGGATATTCTCCCGCATTTGGTCTGATCAGCTGGTCAGGACAGGTGCGGGTAAGGGGATGGGTCTGTTATGATGTGGCAGGGGTAAACCAGCTCTGCTGTCAGGCCCTGCTGCGGATGTCACTGATTGCATTGCGCAGTTGACCCTTGTGCGGTGTGGTGCGGTAAGGATCTGTCCGTTCTCCCCTTGGGTCTAAGATGCGAATGAATGTGTTTGAATGGATGAGTAAATGGGGAGTGTGTCGTCCTGTCTCGGCTACCTCCCTTTCCTTGGGGGAAGCAGCCAAGATATATAGATAGATAGATAGAGCTTAGGAGAGAGATTTAGAGGGCTGGGAAAGGAGAAGGAAGGGCTGGAAAAGGAAGGGAAAGAAATGGAAAAGAAAGAAAAATGGGTGTAAAAAGAAGGGTTAGGAATGGAAGATGCAGGAAGAGAGGGAGGGAGAGGAAGAAAATGCGTTGGAGGAAGGAAATGGATGGGAGAGGGAGGCAAGGGAGGGAAGAGGAAGGGAAAGAGAGGGGAAGAAGCATGAAAATGGAAAGGAAAGGAAGGGAATGGGAGGGGAGAGGAAGGGAACGGGAAGGAAGTGGAGGGGACATGGATGGGAGAGGAAGGGAAAGGGATGGGAGAGGAAGGGAGAGGGAGGGAAAAGGAAGGGAAAGGGAGGGGAGACGAAGGAAAAGAGAGGGAAGAGGGGGAGAAAGGACAGAAAGAAGAAGGAAAACGGATGAAAAAAAGAAAGTAACAAGTAAAACAAAGGGACGGGAGATAGAAAAAGATGGGAGAGGAAGGAAAAGGAGTGGAAATGAAAGAAAACGGGTATAATAAGAAGGGAAAGTGGTGGAAAAGGAAAAGAAGAGAAGCGGAAAGGAAATAATTGGAAAAGGAAGAAATTAAGAATGGGAAGGAAATGAAGAGAACTGAAGAATGGAGGGAACGGTTTGGAAGAAAGATGAACAGATGTGGAAGAGGAAGGCACGATCGGGGTTGCTAGAAATGAAGGAAAAGCGATGGAAAGAAAAAGACCTGGAGGAGGAAGATAAGGTGAACGATAAATAAGGAGACCTGCAAACTTAACAGAAAGGACTGGGAAAGGGAAAAAAAATAAACAGGCTTGATGGACAGAGAGAGAGAGAGAGAGAGAGAGCGCATGCTAAAACCTAACTAATGTGATTCTGCTAAGCTGATCAGTTATAGATAACCTCGCTTCGTTAATTCCCAGTCACGTAAAATGAAGCTGTCATTGAGTTGGCATTAAAATGAAGGTCCAGTAATTACACCAGTTCCATAAATATATAAGCAACCTTTCCCTCGAAATTAAATAAATTAATAAATAATTAAAGAAAAAGAAAAAAATGTGATGTGCAGAAAAGTTAAGAAAAAAATTGACCACGGCAAGAAGTAAAAATCCTGAGTATACACAGACGGTCTCGAAAATACATTAGCGTTTGTAAAACATCACCACCAGTGGAAAGTGTATAATATGAAAAAAAAAAAAACATGCAAAAGAATGTCCTCAAAAAATATCATAGTTTACAAAAATGTACACACAGCAAAAAAACTATCGTTACAGGGGGGTCCGATGTGTTTCATACTGAAGAACCTGGCTGTCTCGCTAGGGTTGGTAAGCCTGACAGTGGGTCAGTTGCCAAATAGGACGAGGTAGAAATATGCATCGGAGAAGCAATGGATATAGCTTATAATAAATATGCAACAAACACACGCAGGGATACCAATGGAGGAGGCTGTTATCAAAAACCTTCATTCGTGTGTCATTTTATATCGCGCAGAAGGTGTAACGATAGTTTTTTTGTTGTGTGTACAGTACATGTATAACGGAAAAAACAATGCAACCCCACAGACCGAAAGAAGAAAATAAAATCAGCCCGATAAAATCATACTTTACTCTAGTAAGTAAAATATTTAAGGACTAAAAATCAAATAAAAAAATTGACGCCATAAAAATACATAGATGTCCGAAGAAAATTGAGGTTCGTAATCATTTAATTTTGTCTCCCACCAAAAAAAAAGTCAGAAGAAATATCAATGTACTTCCCCCCCCCAAAAAAAAAAAAAATCTCTCAAAAGAATAATTTTTTGGCAAGAAACTCAAATTTCGTAAGAGTCAAAGAAAGTAATAAATAAGTATATCAATAAACAAGAAAATTAATTATTTAAATAATGAACACCAGAAAAATATATCAATGTTCGCCAAAAAAATGACTTTTGCCAAAAAATTTATGCCAGGAAAAATAGGAAAACAAAAATCGACGTACACAGAAATCGACGTGTTCCCAGCAGTGATCATGGGCCAATACCATCAACGTCCACAGCACCAGAGCAACTGACCACACAGCAACTGAGTCAACACACGGCCACACAGTTTGCACATTTTTATCACGGTCAGATAATCGACGAGTACTCTCCCTGCCCTCCCCTAAAAAAAAAAAAAAAAAAAAAAAAAAAAAAAAGCAGAATGGAAAAGCAATATAGCCATAAGTGAAAAGTGGTGCCTGGTAAAAAAAAGAAATGACACTGAACGGAAATTGACACTCACCAACATTCATGTCCAGGAGACTCAACTTACACACACACACACACACACACACACACACACACACACACACACACAAATTTCCACAAAATACGATATCTGTAAAAAGAATTAAGGTTTAAATGGAAATTAGTTTAAGAAAAGTTAATATAATAAAAAAAAAAAGATAAAGATCGATGTTTGCCCCCAAAAGTCGACCCCAAAACACCTATCTCATGGAAAAAAAAAAAAATAGATGAAAGATTATTTTTAGATAAAGAAATGAATATAACTGAAATCTACTAAAAAATCGACATCATAAAATACTGTCATCATCCGCCAGGGAAGGCTTGGGTTTTACGCCAAGCTGTCACTTCTTTGCGAGGCCAAGGCGTGGCTCCTGTTTTAAAGCGCTTCTTTTGGAGACACTGCAACGACAGTGGTATATATAGAGCCTAAATCCTTGTCCAACGCTCCTAGGCGGGGAACTCAGGTACTCTCGGCATTTAATGAAGCTCCCGAACACCTCCTCCATGCCGATTTATTTTAGATGGAGGTTGTTGATTTCGTTTTGTTAGTCATTTAAGCAGAGTATGGTGATTTTGAGTGATTTAAGTATCAAAGAAGAGGACGAAAAGGTGAAATAAACAAAATAAATGGTTTAGGAAGAGACGTTAGGGAGCATCCGTAACCAGCGAGAATACAGGCCTCAGCCACACAGCCAGAATTCAGGCTGAGAATATGGTCCGTAATTTCGTCGGTTACGGAAGCTCCCTAATACCTTTTTCTAAGCGATTTTTTTGCCTCACACCTCACTGTCCTAGTCTGTGTTATATAAATCCTTCCAAGATTGCCATACTCTGCATAAATATTGTACTAAAGTGTATTAACCGGCCATATTCAAAAACAAATCGCTAAGGAAGAGGTGTTAAGGAGTTTCTTTAGCCGACAAGAATACTGGCCTATTACTCATACACATGTCTTCTACGTGTCTTTAATTAAAATCCTAAGGTAAGCTGGACTATACATCATTCACT
Source organism: Coenobita brevimanus (assembly GCF_032717465.1). Taxonomy (NCBI): domain Eukaryota; kingdom Metazoa; phylum Arthropoda; class Malacostraca; order Decapoda; family Coenobitidae; genus Coenobita; species Coenobita brevimanus. The sequence goes on along the minus strand of NC_136992.1, from coordinate 8,009,951 downwards.
TTAACTTGGCAGAAATTTTGGTCCTCTTAAAGTTGATATTCCGTAGCTCATTGGCAGAAAAAGACAATACTACGGCTCCATGCTTTCCATAACGCTTCTTCGTGACCAGCACCGTATTCTGGCGTTAATCTCCTGCTACAGTTCAGAAGCAGTGGGAGAGATGGCGGCTTTACGCTTAGTTACAGTGAACTGATTATAGTTCTCTCTCTCTCTCTTGGGAAGATAGCTGGCTTAGGAGAAGGAAAAGAATAAAAAATCCACGGTGCTAAGTAAAGGCAGACGACAGTAATGACATACAGCCTGTAAAAAAAAAAAAAAATCAGCCAGGCTACTTGTTGGTGGTACAGTGGGCGTCAGAAGTGGTGTGGCCTTTGCTGCTGTTCTCTCCTGCAGGTGGAATATTAGTGTGGTGGATCAACCCAACCCGATGACGTCATTTGGCCTCAGATCAATGTCACAAGCATCGTTTACTGCACGTCCACCACACTGATATTTGTAGGGTGGTGGAGAGAGAGAAAGAGAGAGAGAGAGAGAGAGAGACAGAGACAGAGACAGACAGACAGACAGACAGACAGAGACAAAGACGACATGGCTTATGATAGTGACTGTACACAAATGTTGGTGGAGCGAAATTGCACCAGAATCATTGTTATACTTTTTTATTCTAACATAGCTTAAAGTCTGCTATCTCCCCATCTTGAATGCTGACTTATACCGATGGATTAACACTAGAATTATGATGCTAGTCACGAAGAAAAGTTAGGGAGAGAATAAAGAGCCGCAGCATTCCCTTTTTCTGCCTCTGAATTACGTGAAATAAACTGCTCAAGGACGAAAACTGGGCGAAGTTAAGGTAAAATAAGTATACTTGTAATCAAAAGGAAAAAATGAAAATAAATAAATAAATAAATAAATAAATAAATAACTATCCATGCATGACCGAGGCCTTGGAAAACGTAAAGCTAAGCGTCAACATTAATCACTTTGCCACCGGATGCCCTGCTTGATGTCAAGGGATGGCCCATGGGTAACACTGAACGCTCCATCCCACTCTCCATAGCGTGTTCCCCAACCCACCAGACCATGAAGGCTGTTCCACCTCCACAAGTTATTATACCCGTGTCCGTCGAAGAAGTGACGTCCTTGAATGATCGTCCAAGCCTTACCCTAGAAACAAAGGTGAACAAAATATGTATATATATGGAGAAAATATTAAAGACAGTAAGAGAAAGTCGACCCAAAATAGAATCGAAACACACACACACACACACACACACACACACACACACACGCAAATCAACTACCTTCTTATAATCAACATACCTTTCAGAGCTGACATCCGTTAAAAAGTAGTTCCTTATTAGAAATTGTACTCACTTTCGTAAACTTAGCGTATTCAACAAAAACGAACAAATAAATAAATTAATATTAGATTTATAAATAGCAAATCAGTACATAAAAGCGTGAGTAAATAAATAAATAAACAACGACATCCACCATCACCGAAGTTAAAAAATCGATGTCCGTACCAAAAATCGACGCCTGAAAAAGAATCAACATCAACAAAATTCAATGGGTAAAAACAAGAAATTGAATACAGCATTACAAAAGAGCAAACACGAAAAAACAGATCTGACACGTCAAAAACTGGAAATCCTCGAATAATATTGCCTTTTACAACAATGACGTCCACAGATTTTGACGTACGCAAAAAACAGACGTCCGTATTAAAACTGGACATCAGAAAGAAAAGCTGCACAACAGGTTAAACTTGACATCCCATAAAAATGAAATGGAGGGGAATAATTTTCATTTTATGGTGCTTCATAAAACTCATCCTTTTTATGTTAATGAGTTCAGAGCGATATTGTCTAGGTATATCTAATTGGGAATGTGGAGAGAGAGAGAGAGAGAGAGAGAGAGAGAGAGAGAGAGAGAGAGCTATCTCACATCTGCATGTCGATTCCCCAGTCAGTCCGGCCATCAAGGGTCTAATTGTCCTGATATATTTGGGAAACTCGGCTCGCTCAGGATTAAATACCCGAGCGAAGTTTGGAGCCGGAATTAGATGAGTAGTTAAGCAGGTGGAGAAATGGTTCGGGCTGGGTGGATGGGATGGGTGGAGGAGTGGGTGGGATGTGGTTTGGATGAATGAGGGAGAGTGGGATGGGAAGGGAAGATCATGAGAGGGGATGGGATGTGTTTAGGATGGGTGTGGAAGTGGGTGGGATGAGTAAGGAGTTGGTGGGATCGAGTCTGGATAGGTGAGGGAGGGAGGGGGACGGAGTGGGAAGAGAATGAGGGGAATGGCGTGTGAGTGAGTGGGAGGTGAGTGGGATTGGGATGAGAGGGTAGGTTGTCCCTAGCATGGATGCGGTAGTGGGTGAGAGGGGAGTGGATGGGGGATAAAGATGTAGGTAGGACTGTGGGTGGGATTAGGGTGGGAGTGTTGCATGGGGGCAGGGAGGGTGTGGGATTGTTTTGGATGGGTGTGGGAGTGTGAGGAAGAGGAGTAAGAGGACGAATGGTATGGAGGTGGGTGGGACTGGGGAAGCAGGGGCATGGGATGGATTTAAGATCGGTGTGGAGTGGGTGGGAGGGGAATGGGAGGGAGGGTGGTATGGGAATGGGTGGGATTGTGGGTGGACTTGGTGGAACTGGAGGGGATTGCTGCATGGTGAAGGGAGAGGTGTGGAATGAGGTTAGAAAGGGTGTGGGACTGAGTGGGAGAGGTAAAGGAGTGGGAGGGGGATGGTGAATGTGGAATGGACAAGAGGGTAGATGACTGGGGCGAATGAGGAAGTTGAATAAACTGTATGGAACCAGCATAAGGTTGGTTACAGAGCTTGTGGAGTAATGGGATGGGAGTGAATGGTGAGAATGGGTATGGAAGAGGGTGGGAGGGATTGGGAGAGAGTAAGAGGGTGACAAGGATGGTATGGGATGGGTATGGGAGGGTGGGATGGGGTAAAGATAGGTGGGTGGTGGATGGGGATGGAAAGGGAATAGTGTGGGGAGAAGTTGGGATGAATGGGTTAGTGGGTGGGAGGGAAAGCGGAGTGGGGGATGGATTAGTGTGGGTGTTAGAGCTGTTGGGAAGTGGGAGGGGAGGGGATGGAATGGGTGTGGGAGGGTGGGATGGTGTTAGGATGGGAATGGGAGTGAATGGAACGTTGGGAAGGCTGGAAGACTGGGTGAGATGGGTATGGGAGTGGCTGGGAGGAGAGGGGACATAATGAGTGGTTAGAGTGGCATGAAAGTGGAATGGAATTGTGGGCAGGGAGTGGGAGAGGTGTTCACGGGTGGGGAAACTGTGCGTGGATAAGAGGTAAGTGGAAACATCACAGGAAAATTGGAACAGAAAGGGATAGGGTGGAATGGGAAAAGAAGATGGGGAGGAAAAGAAGGTTATGGGATGGAGAAGGAAGGAATGGGACGAAAGAGGATATGGGATGGAAGAGGAGAGGATAGGATAGAAAAAGATAAGATAGCATACACAGTGAGAGGATGGGAATGAAAAGGAGATGATGGTATGGAAAAGGAAAGAAGGGGATGGAAAAGATGATGAGATGGTAAAGGAGATGATGGAATAGAAAGGCTAAGACGGGATACAAATGAAGTGGATGGGAAGGAAAGAAGAGGGGAGGGTGGAATGAACAGGGAGGTGAGAAGGAAGGATGGGAGGGCATTGGGTGGGATGGGTGCTAAGTGGGTTGAATGGGTAAGTGGGAGAGGGAATTGGGTCGGATGAGAGAGGTGGGATGGGAAGGAAGAAGGTGGCAGGGGGGGACAGAGGGAAGTGAAGAAATAAGGATAGATGAGAGGGAGTTTGTGGGATGGGAGGTGAGTAAGTGGAATGAAAGGGACGGAGAGAGATAGGGGAGTGGGAGTGAGACTGAATTGGGTGTGGTGTGACTGGAATAAAAAGAAATATGGAAGAGGATAGAATGGGGTGAAGGAAAATAGGTTGGGATGCAATGGGAGGGGGTAGGATGGGGAGGAAGGGGAGGAGATAGGCGTGGAGGATGTGCATCGAATGAGAAAGATGAGGGTGAAATGGTAAGGTAGAGAAGTGCGTGGGATGGGATGGAATGGGAGAAAGTACGATGAGGAAAGGGAGAGATTGGAATGTGAAGCAAAGTTCAAAGTTCAAAGTTCAAAAAATTTATTTCCATAAAATATGGGAGAGGGGTGGTGGGATGGGAAGGGAGGGGGAGATGGTGAGATGGGACAAGAGGGGATAGTGAATCGGATGGAAAGGGAGTGGACAGAGTTCCTTCTCTCTCTCTCTCTCTCTCTCTCTCTCTCTCTCTCTCTCTCTCTCTCTCACTTGAATCCCTGCCATATTTCCCCTTACGCGGGTCTGGTCATATTGTCTTGTACCGTACCTATTAACGAAACTTTCTCCATGTCAGCCTCCTCTCTCTCTCTCTCTCTCTCTCTCTCTCTCTCTCTCTCTCTTTCTCTCTCTCTCTCCTGACTACCCCATCGTCTTCTCTCTGCAGCCCTTATATTGGAGCTTTATTGCCCTACACTATTTCGCACCTTTATTAAAGGCTTTCCTTTTTCTCTTTATTGTTCCCATACTACTCTCTCTCTCTCTCTCTCTCTCTCTCTCTCTCTCACACACACACACACACACACACACACACATGTTTGGTCTGTTTCTGTTTGTCTCTGTCTCTGTCTATCTGTCTGTCTGTCTCTGTCTCTGTCTGTCTGTCTGTCTGTCTGTCTCTGTCTCTGTCTGTCTGTCTGTCTCTGTCTGTCTGTCTGTCTGTCTGTCTCTCTCTCTCTCTCTCTCTCTCTCTCTCTCTCTCTCTCTCTCTCTCTCTCTCATCTACCCTTGAACCCATCACCGCGCCTCGAGTGCAAGTCCCGGAAATATCTTATCAGGCTGAAGTTAGTGACGATAATAGAGGGTTTATGAGGCGGAGATCATGGCGACTTTGAAGAGGGGAGAGACAGTGAAGAGACTGGGGAGAGATTGTACAGAGACAGTGGAGAGATAGAAGAGAAACAGTGGAGAGATAGTAGAGAGACAGCGATAATGGTGGAGAGATTTCGGAGAGACAGTGAAGGGACGCGTAAGAGATTGTGGAGACATATTGGGAAGACAGTGCAGACACAATGAAGAGGTAATGTGGAGATGGTGAAAACGCAGGAGAGAGAGAGAGAGAGAGAGAGAGTAACATGAAATAGGAGCAACATCTGGTAGGTTTTGATATGTATCCCGTTATAATCCCTGGGTCAATATATTCAAGACTGAATAATAAAAATATAATAGTTTTTAATATTATGTTTGGACACAACCTGCTGAGAACAGTAAAGTAATGGACTTGAATTACGTTTCCCTGACATAAATACTCGCACTGTAGAATATATATATATGATCCATTCACCGATTCCCGTAAAATATCCAGAAGCTTTGCATATTGTATGGGATATCTGGCACTACATCATAGAGGGATTAGTAAGTAGTTAAATGCCTCAGGTCTGAGGTTGCTGTCCCTTCCTGTCTGCAAACTAAACTGTCCAGAAACAGGAATCACTTGCAGTGCAAGTAGATTTGGTTCTGAAGCATATAGTATGACGAACACTTACTTCAACAAGTGGCTTTACTGGCCATCATAGACACCACGATATACTTTACAAATGGTCAGGGATTGATAAATGAAACTAAACTGTAAATTACGTGATGTGTGTATCACAAACACATTAGATGCAAATTACACGATGTAAAGAAAGAAAATAATCCAAATGTGAGGGGGATGTATGAGCTACAAGCGCTTTCACTCGCTGCGCCTGCTGAAGTGCTTACCCTTCCATGGGCGTGAAACTTCCACGTAGTTAGCAGCCAAAACTTTCAAGTTCTTGGCACCCAATTACCTCGCCTCATTTCACCTCCATTCGTCACTGGTGGTTACCAAAATAATCCTCAAAGAACATCAGTCCCAACTAAACTAGATATGTCAGTAGAACCCAGTGGTTTACCTGAGGGGGGCGGGGGGGGGGGGCTGTTTGAAACTGCCCCCCGGGCCCCCAATTGAGGGGGGCCCCAAAAAGCCTTAAAAATTTATAAGCTTTTTTATTAATATTTAAAAATATATATATTTATCATCCCGACAATCCCGGCTGAGATATTAGATAAGTTTTGAGAATGAGGGGGGCTAGGTTCTTTGCGGGGACCCCCTCCTTTTTGAGAATGAGGGGGGCTAGGTTCTTTGCTGGGCCCCCCTCCTGGAGTGAGGCCTCGCAAAGAACCTAGCCCCCCGGGCCCCCAAATCTCTAGGTACGCCCCTGGTAGAACCCCAGTGGTTGAGTGTGAAATGTTATGTTACAAATGTTTGTTAGAGTTCAGCATTTTGTAACATACATACATACATACATTCATGAGTGGAGTACTTAGACACATAAATTCGTACATACATATAAACACAGACTCTACATGAAAACAAAGATGACGGTGAGCAATGACTGAAATATAGACAACAGTGTATCAATACAATACCAAAAGCAGACAAATTCCTATGCTTTATTTCTAGACGGGGACATCGAAATGAACACCACACAATTTACTTTAGAAGCCACACTAGGACTTTGGTGTAGCTCTGGCGACTGTAAGAAGAAAGAATGAAAGTAAAATTCCTAGCATAGATTACCTAAAACACACATACACACACACACACACACACACACACACACACACACACAAGAAACAAACTATTTCTCACTGGAACCAAGTAGAGTCAGGGGTGATTTAAACCATGTATGGTCAGGAGGGACTTAAACCACGTATAATCAGGGGTGATTTATCCTAAGCGTAAAGGTGGGTGAAAGAATCAGATGCAAAAGTTAGTATGTCTTAAAGTATAACTGACAGAACACAGCAGGCACAAACAGTTAAAACCAGATTTTTATAAAATCAAGATGTGGCGTGGATGCAGAGTATATGATTAAAGGAATAAGTTGTGAAGCAGTGGTGTTGGTGCGATATTTATAGAGATGAATAATTTGTTAAGTTAGAACGGTATTTATACCAAATTCATCCTATTCAGTAAGACTCATAACAGAACTATTACTATGTATCTTGAATAAGTAGTTGCATGTAGAATAATTCTACCGTCTTATTTATATGAAGCTTCCATTTCAGTTTATCTGCCGTATACCGCCTGACTTGCTTCTCGTGGTTTTCCTGCAGGTTTTTGGTGGTTGGCTTGGTAGAGCCTTCTTATTTGTTATTCTTGTCTGATTAATGTAGTCTAGTCATAATATTGACAATATACTCCTTGCCCCATAACTTGATCCAGATTTTCGGCCTCTTGCAGCATAAACCAGGTAGCTTAGTGACGGGAAAAGACAGTATCATGGGTCTACATTGCTTTCATAACACTTCTTCATGACTAGGACCATTGTTTAGTGTTCATATATCGCTACAACTCAGCACTGACGAACGGGGGGTGATAGTAATTTTAGGCCGAGTTACGGTAAACTGGATATAGCATGGGCGAACCGACCTACTGTAGTTAACACATTTTCGTGACCTGAGATGTTGTTGTTTTTGACTTTGAGGGATTTGGTGCCGGGAGGGAGGGGGGATGGTGTGAACGCAAATACCTTCTAGCGTTATTATCCATATCTTAGAAATAAAAAAAATCCATGTTGGTCTTAATATCTATAAAAATAATGGCCTGAATGAATGAATAGGCCTATTGCTGTTTGTTATCCTTTGTACTACTTAGTTCTCTCTCTCTCTCTCTCTCTCTCTCTCCCTCTAATGATTCACACCCCTTCGCTTCGTCTCATACCACCTCCTATATTAGCTTTATTTGTCTTTGGTGTCTTTCTTCCTTGATGGTCGTCCCTTCTTTGTGAACACCAGCCAGCTCTCAGTCTTAATGGGCTCTTGCAATTCTCTTTCGTACAGTCTCTCTCTCTCTCTCTCTCTCTCTCTCTCTCTCTCTCTCTCTCTCCAGACAGCATCATAGCAACTCGATTGTGAGTCCCGGAAATATCTTATCAGGCTGTTAGGGACAGTAATGCGGAGATCAGCACACCACTAAGACTGGAGAGATAGCAGAGAGATAGTGGAGAAAAAGAAGAGACACTAGACAGTGGAATGTCTGGAGAGATAGTAGGGTGACAGTGGAGAGAAATTGAAAGGATATTGGAGAGATTCAAGGCAGACAATGAAGGAGAAGACGGTGAGAGTTGAGAGATAGCAGGGAGAAAAAAAGGGGTGTTGGAGAGAGCGAAGAGACAGAAGAGAGACACGAAGAGATAAAGAAGACAAAAATAGAGACAATGGAAAGACACTGAAGAGGCAGTGGAGAGATAGCGAAGAGAAAGGAAAGACAGTGGAAAGGGACTGCAGAGACAGGGAACAGATTGTGGATAGAGAGGGAGGGATATGGAAGAGATAGTCGAGAGACGGGGAGAAGATTGTGGATAAGCACTGGAGAGATAATGAAAAGTTCGGGAACAGTCAGTGGAGAGAATGGGAAGACAGCGGAAAAACAGTGGAGAGATAGGAAGTTTGAGAGAAGATGGAAAGATAATGGAGTGATAGTGGAGTCATGAGAGATAGTGAAGAAATAGTGGACAGACCCTCAAGAGACACTGAACAGACAGAGATGTTGTGAGAAGATGGAGAAATATAAGAGATAGTGGAGTGGCATGAAGAGACACTGGACAGAGAGTGGAGAGTGGAGATAGACGAGATCTAGAGGACGTACAGTAATGTGAAGACATTTAAGAGACAGTGGTGGTGTTGGATAAATATATAGATAGATAGACAGATAGATAGATAGGTAGATAGATTTTATATATATATATATATATATATATATATATATACATACAGTATATATATATATATATATATATATATATATATATATATATATATATATATATATATATATATATATATATATATATATATAACTCTGTAGCTCCAGGGCACGTGGTGAGGAGGAAAAAGAAGGGAAGAAGACAGAGAGGAAAGAAAGAGGGAGGAATTATGAAGGAAAAATAATAAAGGACAAAGAAGATGGGGAAGAGCATAAGAAGGGAAGGAAGGAAGGAGTAAATGAGGGTGGGAGAAAAGAAGGAATAGAGGAGGAAGAAAGGATGGGAATGGATGCAAATGGATAGGAGATGAGAAGAATGAAGTAAGGAAAGAGAGAAAGAGCTTGGAAGACGGGAGAAAAGGAATTAGAACTGATAAATGATGAAAGGTAGAAGGGGCTGAAGGAAAGAGGGTGCGGGAGCGAAAAAAAAAAAAAAAAAAAAAAGAGAGAGACCGAAGTAAGAAGAAACGAGGATGAATACAGGGAGAAAGAGATAGAAAAAAAAATGAAGAAAGAGGGCGAGGGGGGAGGAAGGGAAGTAAAGAGCTCTATATAAGAGCGAGATGGCTGGGAGAAGAAGCAGACTAAACACAAACTTTTTTATTATGGAGAATGAAAGCCTGATTAAGAGCCTATAGAATTATGTTGTTTGAAAGGTATATATAGAAAACAAAGAACACCTCGTTAACTTTAGCTATACTTAGGTCACTTTAATTACGCATACAATTGTCATCCCTCCAGCTTGATTATTGACGTAGTAAGAAATGAACACTAGGTTATGGTGCTAGTCACGAAGAAGAGCCACGGAATGTTGACTCATAATATTGTTTTTTTCCGCCACTGAGCTACGGGAAGTAAGCTTCAAAACGATAATAAACTTATAGGTAAAAAAATAAAAATAGAAAATAACCAAATGCAGGCGAGATTTTCAACTTACTGCGGCATATTTCCTGTAGCTCAGCGGCAGAAAAAGACAATGTTAGGGCTCTGTGTAATTTCCATAGCATTTCTTCGTGACCAGAATTATGTCCTCTTGTTAATCTATTCCTTCAACTTAGCATTCGAGTAGAAGAGATGGCAATCTTAGGCCAAGTGAAAGCAAAAAGAATTTAGGCGGATGTTTTTAACATAATGTAGCTTATTTTCCTTAGTTCAATGGCAGAGTGAGACTCTGTCACGGCTCCACATCCTTTCCATAGTGCTTCTTCGTGACTAGAAACATATTATAGGGTTAATCCATTGTTACAGTGAAAACCTCAGGATGGAGAGATGGCAAATTTTTAGCCTAGATAAAGTGAAGAGCATAGTAGGATGTCTTTGTGGAGTAATGAAGGAGTGAATATGGGAGTGGGGTGATTAGGAGATGAAGTAAATGAGGGATTATATGAGAGGAATAGGTGGTCGAGTATGTGGAGTGAGTAGGGGAGTGAGGTGGGTGGGGGAAGACTAGGTAGGACGAAAACAAGATGGAACGACAGAATGGTGTAGTATATGGAGTGTGTAGGTGAATGAGGTGGTTGAGAGAAGAAGAGGTAGGACGAAAGGAAGGTAGAATGAAACAATGGTGGTGTATATGGAGTGAGTAGGGAAGTGAGATACTTAGAAGTAAATTTGGATTAACGGTGGGGAAAATGAAGGAGTTTATGGAGTGAGAATGGGAGTGAGGTGATTGGGAGAAGTTAAGTAGGAGCTAAGTATAAGGAGTAGGTGGTGGAGTATATGAAGGTGTGAGTATGGGACTGAAGTGACAGGAAGAAGAATACGTAGGAAGGAAGAAGATGGAAGGAAAAAATTGGTGGTGTATGGTGTGAATATGAGAGTGAAGTGGTTGGGAGAAGGAAGAACGGAGTTAAGTGGAAGACTTAAATGATGGAGTATATGAGGGAAGATGAGGTGTGGTGGTAGGACGGGTCGTTGATGAGTAGGGAGGGCTATGTGGAGCTCCCTTTGGTGCGGGTAATTAGAAGACCTCCTTGCAACACGGCATACGGAAATGAGCAACATGAAGAGATTCTCTCTCTCTCCCTCTCTCTCTCTCTCTGTCTCTCTCTCTGCAAACACATATACATAATCTAAACGGTATAAAACAACGAAGCTAACACCTTTCCTTCTTAACAAGTCTTATGAGAATATTCACGCCCTTGACCTGTTATCCTTGCCAAAGCTTCGATTCAAAGGAAAGATAACTGGTTAAGATTCGCAAAGGTTTTTAAAATGTAGAGGGAACATTTTCCCTTCTCACAAACCTCCATGCACGTTGGAATAACTGAAGATTCTCTCTCTCTCTCTCTCTCTCTCTCTCTCTCTCTCTCTCTCTCTCTCTCTCTCTCTTTCACCCCCCCCCACACACACACAGCGGCACAGTAACTACAGCAGCTTCCATACAGGTTCTCTTATTTAAACCTTCCTCACCCCGCTGCTTCTCTCTTACTTTCTCTATCTCTCAGTGGCCATGCTGTCCTCCCTGTCTTCATTCTTTTTTTCTTGCATATTTTCGTCATCTCTCTCATTACTCATTTCCTTGTTCTCTGTTGTTCGCCCACCTCTCTCTCTCTCTCTCTCTCTCTCTCTCTCTCTCTCTCTCTCTCTCTCTCTCTCTCTCTCTCTCTCTCTCTCTCTCTCTCTCTCTCTCTCTCTCTCTCTCTCTCTCTCTCTCTCTCTCTCTCTCTCACACACACACACACACATATTAATCCAGAGTTTTACGGTTCAATTCCGCGATAATTTAATTCTCATTCGAATCAATCACCTGGCATTAATACTATCACAGGCATGCCAATCACACCACCTCAGTTCCTTCCAACCACTCATTCATATTATTCATTTCCCAATTCATCTCCTTCCAACCACTCAGCCATTTTATTCATTTCCCAATTCATTTCCCCCAACCACTCAGTCATTTTATTCATTTTCCAATTCATCTCCTTCCAACCACTCAGCCATTTTATTCATTTCCCGATTCACTTCCCTCCGAAGCCGTGAGTGATGAGTAGGAGGAAATTTGGGGGTTTTCTTCGATGGGAGATTTTGTCATAGAGAGGCTTTTTGTCCTTTTTCTTCTGTGTGTGTGTGTGTGTGTGTGTGTGTGTGTGTGTGTGTGTGTGTGTGTGTGTGTGTGTGTGTGTGTGTGCGTGCGTGCTTGCGTGCGTGCCTGCGCGCGTTTTGCATCCTGCCCTTGTTCTCCAAACTTTGTCTTTCTCATTAGCCTGTGAGTGTGTGTTTGTGTATGTACTTACATGTATACATGTATGAACTGTACATGTGTGTACATTTTTCTCCTTCTCTGGTTCTGCTAATTTTCCTTTTTTCTCCTTGCTATGGGTGTGTGTGACCCGGATTTTCATTTTTTGCAGGTTATTTTACGATGCTGAATGGAGAAAAAGGAAAAAAGACAGTATTACCGCTTGGCATCCTTTCCATAGAGCTTCTTTGTGACAAGGATCATATATTAGTCTTAATCTATTGCTACAACTTAGCATGGCGAGGGCAATGTTAGGTCAAGTTAAAGTGAATAGTGTAAGCCTATAATACACTTGGGCTGTGACCTTTATTTAGACGATGTTAGATATTAAGTGTTCTTATCTTTCTGACACACACACACACACGCACACTCTCTCTCTCTCTCTCTCTCCTCTCTCAAAAACTCTTTCATTTCCTACCAACTCTCGATACACAACAAATAAGACAATTTCAGTGAGAACAAAGGATAACATTCTATAAAACATATTAACACAGAAGAAAAACAAATAACTAAGAATGGGTTACTGAAGGAGTCAAAGAGAGGAATTAGGAGAAAGAGGGGAAGAAGAATGGAGGAGGGGAATCAGTTAGGGAAAAGCTTAGCGGGTGATAATGAGAGAGAGAGAGAGAGAGAGAGAGAGAGAGAGAAGTAAATTGAAAATGACAAGGAAAAAGTCAGACTAAGATGGCAAATTGCATTGCCAAAACAAAAAATATAGCAAAAAATAAAAATAAATAAAAGAGGGGAGGAATACATTAAAGGGTATCACAAAGTTGCATGGATACGCAGACGACACAGACCTTAAGAGTCTAACCATGCTCTGTGCACTTTAATTAGGCGTAAAACTGGCATCTCTACCACTTGCATGCTGAGCTATAACAAGAGACTAAACTAGAATATGGCAATAGTCACGAACATGTGTTACTGAACTGACCTTAACAGAAGTATTGTCCTATTCCGCCACTGAGCTATGTTAAATAAACTACAAACGGACAAAAATCTCGGCTAGTCTGCAGGATAAATTTGTCCACCTCCCGCAATCTACCATCCTCCTTTCGGGGGATAAGGAGGGAGTTGAGGGATACCTGTATAACCAGGCAGAGGAGCCAGCCAGTCATACCGGTGCCACCACTTGAAGGCGCCTCTCTCCAGCACCGGACTGAAGGGGTAAATGAACCAAAAACACCTTAAGAACTTCACTTGACCCCAAATGGTCCTGGATGCTGATGAAATGACCTCCGTGAACCTAAATAGACCTGAAGACCGAATTAGCCCTAAAATACCTGCATGGACTACTCCTACCATCGGATATCTCTGGGTACATCTTTATATATTTTATCTTTCTATCCACATTTTAATCTATTTGTATCTATCAACTATCCCTGTGTCTTTCAGTTTATCTATCAGTCAGTCAATGAATCTATCAGCTAATGAAAGAAGGGCATAATGGAGCGGAATGCTAATCGCGCTCCAGAATTTGTTGTTGGCCAAGTTACAAGCGCGGCCCCCGACGAGGGGAGCCGGGAGGCGGCGGCCCCCGCTGGGGGGCCAAGGGGGGACGGGACAGCCTCGAGGAGGGCCGTGGGACGTCGGCGCCCCGTGGGGGACCGGGGGGCGGGGCGTCACCAGGAGGGAGCTGAGGGCGGCGCCCTCGGGGGGGGGGTGAGGGATGGGGAGGCGCCACCGGCAGGGGGGGCCCGGGGGGAGGCACCACCCATGGGGGCCACGGATTGTAAGATTTGGCCATATCTTGATACCCTGACCGTTTCATGTTGATAGGTCAAGCCGTTCATGAGATATAATGGGAACACACACACACACACACACACACACACAGGCAGGAAAAAACATTATAGCTCCGCCTTGGTAAAGGCAGCAAATGATAGTCTGATAGTATTTTATCTATCTGATCACCTAAATTTCTATCTATTTTGCTGTTTATCTGTATATCCATTTGTTTGTTTTGTCTCTACATCAATCAGTCAATCAGTCAGTGTTTCTATCCAGCCTGTCTATATCTGTACACATATGCATTGCCTGACACCGCATCCCGTGAGCTGTAGCCTGGAGGTGTTGCTCTGTGCCTACTCAGTAACGACCCTTCTTGCCACTAGCCCACCATTCCCTTACATCGCATCGAACCTTCACTCTTCACCGAACCCCCCCCTTCTCTCTCTCTCTCTCTCTCTCTCTCTCTCTCTCTCTCTCTCTCTCTCTGACACTCCTGTAGTTATTGGAGTCACCACACATGCTCACTTAACTACTCGTAAATGGTCCTCCTACCTCCGTACTTCTCTCCCTCAACACTTTTTTAACTCTCTCTCTCTCTCTCTCTCTCTCTCTCTCTCTCTCTCTCTCTCTCTCTCTCTCTCTCTCTCTCTCTCTCTCTCAGCTCACACCCACCTAATTTTCCCTTACCCAGCAGGACAAAAGAAAAATCCACCAAAAATGAAAAAAAAAGAATATTCACCATTAATGCAGCCGCCGCCTTGCCCCCGGCTGAATGAAAACCTCTGAAAGGGTGTTTCTAATTAGTAAACCCTTCCATTTTGCTTCGTTGGCTCCTCTTTTAGCTTCGTGTTTGTCCTTAAATATCGTGATCTTATTTGGGTTCCCTTTTTTTAATTTCGCTTAGTTTTTTTTTTTTCTGTTCTCTTTCATTTTGATTCCATATTTTTTATTTTGTTCTTTTTTGTTGTCTTAATTTATTTTGCTTTCCTTATTTGTTTCGCCTCTATTCCATTCTGTTCTCTTTTATTTTGTGGGGGCGCGGTAGCACAGTGGTAGCGCGCTGGACTCGTAATCGAGGGATTGGGAGTTCGCCCGGGCTGCCATGCCGGGAGTGGTAGCTCGCTCCTGTAACCCTAGCGGGGCTATATAGTCCAATACAGGGCTTAGCTCGGGGGAACTCCATTTCTCCCATTTTTTTTTCTTTTCTTTTGTTTCGGAATACCTTTTTTTTTCTCCTCTTCTTCCTTATCTTCCTTTCTGGTGTTCTCTTCATTCTTTTTTCTTTTCTCTTGTTATACTCCCCGCTCTCGTTTTTTGCTCATCGTACTTCCTGTTCTCTCTCTCTCTCTCTCTCTCTCTCTCTCTCTCTCTCTCTCTCTCTCTCTCTCTCTCACTCACTTTAATTAGGTTCAGTCCTTATTACATGTATAGTCACAGATGTTTTGCCTTACTGAGTTCCGTATTGCATTTTGTCGGTACTGTATTGACCGAATTCCACCCATAATGTATTGGCCAATTCTTTTCAAACTGTACTACACTGGCAGAATTTTGTCCATATTGTACTTGCTGAATTGTTTCCATATTTGATTGAATTTTGACCATACTGTGCTGACTTAATTTTGTCCATACCGTACTGAGTGAAGTTTGCCCATACTGTAATGACTGAATTTTGTCCATATTGTAATGACTGAACTTTGTCCATATTGTACAGCATCGAATTCTCCCCATACTATGTTGGCTGAATTTTTTTCTATAAACAGTATCTCTGGGAGGAGACTGATATAATGTTTGCTTTTATTACTGCCTTTATGTAACGTAATTTGTTCTTAGTGGAGGCTTCACACCGACTGATAAATTGTTTGGTGAGTAAAGTGAGGCAGGCAAAAAGATTGATTTAGATATACAGATAGATAGACAGATAGACACACACACACACACACACACACACACACACAAACACACACACACACACACACACAGTGACGATAACACGAGAGTAAATATCTTTCGACTATTATCCGTGAGGATGCGAACTGACCAATATATTGATAGACAGTAAACACATTAAGTGATGTGGATAAATGGGTAATTTAGAAGAGTAAATAGACAAATAGACCCAAAACACATAGACAGGCAGGAAGAGAGGCATAAAGGCAGAGAGGAAAGCAGAGAATCAGACAAATGAATAAATATACTGAAAGATAAATAAGTAGACGAAAAATAAACATACACATATATAACCATAAATGGGCAGATGGAAAAATAAATAGACAAATAGATATACACATAGTGGCGTTATGAATATTAGGGTAGGTGTTCATATTCCTTATTGGTGCTCAGTGTTTACGAGAATATTAAAAATGGAAGGAGGGGTCCAATATTGGTGATGTTCGAGGGTAATATCTGAAAGAGAGAGAGAGAGAGAGAGAGAGAGAGAGAGAGAGAAAGAGAGTTATGTAGTAATGTCAGAAGTTACAAAAGATAATGGTGAGAAACACACACACACACACACACACACACAGGTCAGATAAATGTGTGCCTGGGAAGTGAGGATGCTGTCTGCCTTAATGCAATTCTTCCACCCTTACCCTCACCCTCACCCTTCCTCACACAAGTACAGTTAACTAGGTCTTTTAGCTGTCATTTTGTCTTCCCCCCTTCTCTCTCTCTCTCTCTCTCTCTCTCTCTCTCTCTCTCTCTCTCTCTCTCTCTCTCTCTCTCTCTCTCACACACACACACACACACACACACACACACACACACACACACATAGGGATACTTGATTGCAGTAGTTCCATTTCAAGAACTACAGATACGGAAAACGAGTGAGGGAACCGAACTTATTCTCTTGAAATGGATAAGACTTAAAGATTAATTGCCCGAATGGTTAATGAATGCAGAGTTGAGCAGTGTGGCAATAGAGTTGTTGCCAGTAGCTCTTCACCTCTCCACTGGTAATTGCGTTAAGTGAGAGGTTATCCAGTAAGTCTGGCTTAATTATCACTAAGTATTTCCTCCCTAACAGTATTGTGGCGCAATGGAATTACCTCCTACAGTATGTTGTCAGGAGTTCCAGGAATATTTAATAAAGGAAACATAAAGTTAGGTAACCATTTGCTTGTTCTTGACATTAAATGACAAGATACGAGTAATTATGGCATCCTTGGCACAAATTCACCAGAAACAGGGTAATGGAAGTTATTAGGTGAGCTGATATGAACCACATGCTACTAGTTTTAATAAAAATGAATTACGAGTATGTATAATACCATAATCATCAAGTTGTTCAACATTTATGATTGCATAATCACACACTTCATTCATATTACACATTTCTAACTTTCCTATTAAATTTTCATCGATATTTTCTTGCAAGGTGTGTGTGTGTGTGTGTGTGTGTGTGTGTGTGTGTGTGTGTGGATGGTAGTGTTTTGATGTTGCAGCCAAACACAGGTCAATGTCACGGGTCATGGTCAAAGTTCACGCACGCTCTCACAATGCCGCTGAGCACTTACGATATAGTTGAGAGTGCGTTCAAGTGCCAGGCGTCTTCCGTAGCCTGTGAAGTAATCGTCTGGCGAAATTAAGAATAAAATCCTCATCCGTGTAAGTCGTCTTCAATCGATTAAATGAGATAGACTATAAGTAAAATCTTGAAGGGCAAGTTTTTTTTTTTTTTTTTTTAATCAACATCCGGAGATCAGTCAAGTGTTTGAAGCTTTTAAAGAGATTCCTTCGCAGACGGAAGCATTATACTAATTAAAAACAAAAGAAAAACATTACGGTAATCTTGTGTCATAATCCTTATGAAATTATAGTCATACTAACCAATTTCCGAATCGGGACACAATCATTTGGATTTGCTGAGGAGGCAAACCAGAGGAGAAAATCTTTAAGTATAATCTCACCTCATCTGTGCCGTATGAGTCATGGGACTACATGCGGCAGAAGTGCTGGGCGGTAGGGTCGACACTTCCCTACGTCAATACAAAGGAGGGGAGGGTGCTGGCTCCTCGCTCCCATTCCCTTTCTCATAGTCCAGTGACGTTGCTGGAATAACCTAGTAGTTTTATATTATTATTCTTTGTAGCCATTTATGACTAGCAAAAATGAGAGCATTGTATTTTAAAAACATTTTATGACTTGCAGGAACACTTCAAGAATACTTTTTCTTTTTCTGCCGCAAATATGATGCTCATTCCGAACTGTCTCTTTCTTCCTCCTTCCCTTACTCACTGAGGTACTGAACGTTCTTGAAGAATGGGGTCCAGCCCTTAGGGAATGTGTGTTAGAGAAATGGAAATTTGCACAATGATAAGTCTTCCCCCGGGCCAGCTTTCAGCTGGGGTGGAACCCTCGAGGGCCGCCCACCACTGATGCGGTGGCCCCTGCAGGTTACACGCAAAACCGTTAGGAACATTTTTTTCAGATTCAGGGAAAAGAATTTTTACACAATGGTAGAGCTTCACTCGCACCAGACTATAAGCATGGTGGGACCCCTTTGGGAGGCCCCCACGAGGTAAGGGATGCTCCCCGGTGGTCTCAGCCAAAATCCTTAAGCATTGCCAATGTTCTGAACCGAAGTACATGGAATTTTGTATAGTGATAGATGTTCACCCAGGCTACGTTAAGGGAAGGGTGGAACCACTGAGAGTGGCTCCTCACGGGAGAGGGGGCGACCCCCGGGAGTCCTCGGCAAAGCCACTATGCATGACCATAGTTTTAAACCTACGAGCACGAAACTTTACATATAAATAAGTATTTACCCTCGATGACCAACTCCCACAGGCGAGAGGGATGGTCTCCCAGGAGAGACAATACCATACATTTTACCTAAGAGTAATGGCAGATCTCTTATTAAGGCCACGTTTTAGGCAGGGTGAGATCCCCAAAAGCCACCATTCAGGGGGGGACGGGGAGGGAGCCCCCTGGGATCCTGGCCAAGGCATTCATGCAAATTCATAGATTTTAACCAAGAAACACAAAATTTTGCCCTTCCTATCTCCAGACGATTTTACTCATCTTATGGGACTTTTTTTTTTATCTTGAAGGTGTCAGTGAAAGCTAAATTTAACCCACCAGAGTCACGACTCTGAGGTTATTATCGTACGCTAGCAGCCTACCAGTCAACAGTGCTTCCGATTTCGTGTATAATATGATACACGTGTGATTCGTGTATAATATATTCGCCTATAATAATGTCCGTGTAAATATATTCGTGTATGATTCGTGTCTAATATGATACGAAATCGGACGCATTGTTGACAGGTAGGTTGACAGAGTACGATAATGTCAACCTCAGAGTCGTGCGCCGTGATTATAGTTGAAAATTCAAAACTGATATTACGGTAATCGTGTGGAAGCAGCAAGACGGAAATAAAGTGTGGGTCATTGAACTATAGAGTTTAAGTATTATTTACGGATATTAAAACCTGCGACTTGGAGAAGCTGGAGGAAGCAGGGGAAGTTGGAGGAGGAGGAGGAGGAAAAAGGGTAAAGAAGAGTGCTTGTAATGAGGTTGTGTTGTATGCCATATTTCCCTAACCCACTTACCACGATGGACATTTCTAGGGTTTTATTGCTGCTGCCATGAGACAATTTTATTCAGAGATGGAAGTCAATATGCAAGAAATAGAATGAGGAAATATCGATGTCTTACATGGGGAAACTACACTAGCAAGGAGGTGTGAGAGAGGCTCCTAAGTTAGCGAGAAAATTGATCTGAGATTCTTGGAGACCTGAGATTTTTTTTCTTTGTCTTTTTTTGTGAGGGTTGAAAAGCGTTGGGCTGTTAATAAGAAGGACTCCCACTTCTTTCTCCTCCTCCTCCTGACCCTAATCTCTTTCTTGTTTTCTTATTTTCTCTCTTCTCTTCTGTTCTCGCTCACTCCTACCTCTATTACATTCTTTTTTTTTTTTTAGCCTGGTTTCTTTTTTCCAGTCTTTCTATCTTTGTGTCTTTCTTCTTCACTCACTCACACCTGCCTCTTTCAGTTTCTCCTCCCCTTCCCTCCCCTCACTTTTTTCTCCCAGTTCTCTCTTTTCTTATTCCACTACTCTTCTCTTTCCTCACCTCTCCCCCCCCCCTCTCTCTGATTCTTCACTCCTTTTACTTCATTGCATCTCTGTATGTCTCTCTTTTTTCCGTCTTCCTCATCTCCGATCTCTTCTTATCTCATTCATTTCTTTCCGTTTTCCACATTTCATTTTCTATTCCCTTCCACATTCTCCTTCTTTCCTTCCTATCTTTTTCTTCATTATTTTTTCTCTTTCATCATTTTCGTCACAAAATTCTACCTCTGTTAATTTCTTTACTCTCTCTCTCTCTCTCTCTCTCTCTCTCTCTCTCTCTCTACCATCACTCATCATTCTCTCAATATCTTCCTCTTCTCTTTAACCTGCTCATTCTTCTCAACCTTCACCTTCTCTTCCTCCCCCTCCGGCTCCTGCTCCTGCTCCTGCTGCAGCTGCTCTTCCTCCTCTTCCTCCTCCTCATCCTCAACCACGTGTTTGTTTACTCTTGTGGACTATAAAAAAGGAAAAGAAAAAAAAGAAAGCATTCCACAATTTTTCGCTCAACTTTCAAAAACTTTTCTTAGTCCTTCTTACATGAGTACGACCTTATGTGGTAGGTGTGGTATTTGTGGTAGGTGTGGTAGATGTCGTATGTGTTAGGTTGGTGTAGTAGTTAAGGTAGATATGTTATTTATGGTAGGTGAGGTAGTTGTAGTAGGTGTGTAGATGTGGTAGGTGTGATAGTTGTATGTGTGATAGTTTTATTACGTGAGGTCGTTCTAGTTGTGGTAGGTGTGGTAGTCATGGTAGTTGTATTAATCGTGGTAGGTGTGGTAGTTGTCATATGTGTTAGGTAGGTGTGGTAGTTGCGGTAGATGTGATGTGTGTTGTGGTAGGTGTGGTAATTGTCATATGTGTTAGGTAGGTGTGGTAGTTGCGGTGGATGTGATGTGTGTTGTGGTAGGTGTGGTATTTGTCATATGTGTTTGGTAGGTGTGGTAGTTGTCATATGTATTAGGTAGGTGTGGTAGTAGCGGTAGATGTGATGTGTGTTGTGGTAGGTGTGGTAGTTGCTGTTGGTGTGATTGTTGTGGTAGATAAGGTAGTTTGGTAAGTGAGGTAGTTCTGGTGGGTGTAGTACATGTGGTAAGTGTGGTAGTTGTGGTATATGTGTTAGGTGTGACAAGTTGGTATTATACGTGTAGAACTTGCGGTGGATGTGGCAAAAGTTAGTGGGGATGGCAAGGTAAAGTTAGGTGTGTATTGGTGTGATTGTGGTTGAGGCTGGTGTGGTAGGGGTTAATATGGCTAGGGTTGATTTGGCAGGGGTTGGTGTTGTAGGGGTTGGTGTGGTAGAGGTTAGTGTGGTAGGCGCTGGTAAGGTGTGGTAGAGGTTGGTGTGGTATGGGTTGGTGTGGTAGGGGTTGGTGTGGTAGGGGTTGGTGTGGTAGGGGTTGGTGTGGTAGAGGTTGGTGTTGTAGGGGTTGGTGTGGTAGCGGTTGGTGTGGCAGTGGGTAGAGGTTGGTGTGGTAGGGGTAGAGGTTAGTATGGTTGAGGTTAGTGTGGTAGGGGTAGGGGTTAGTATGGCTGAGGTTGGTGTGGTAGGGGTTGGTGTTGTAGAGGTTGGTGTGGTAGAGGGTAGAGTTGGTGTGGCAAAGGTCGATGTGGTAGAGGGTTGGTTGGTAGGGGATGGTGTGGTAGAGGGTAGAGGTTGGTCTGGTATGGGTTGGTGTGGTAGGGGTTGGTGTGGTAAAGGGTAGAGTTGGTGTGGTTGAGGTTGGTGTGGCAAAGGTCGATGTGGTAGAGGGTTGCTGTGCTAGGGGATGGTGTGGTTGGATCTGGTGTGATAGAAGTTGGTGTGGTAGGGGTTGGTGTGGTAGAATAAGGATTTGTGTGATAGGTAGGGTTGCTGATGTAGCTGGAGTGACACAGGAAAGGGTTAGACAAGGCAGGGTGATGAAGAAAGGGGTGAGAAGCAGGATTAAGGGAGACAAGGTGGGGTAAGGAATGAAGGGGTGAAGAACGGTTGGGTGAGGCAGGGTGGAATAAGGCATACTGTTGGTACGTGAGGTACTGTGTGAGGAAGGGTGGGGTGAGAGAAAATGAACTGAGGCAGGATGGGGTGAGGCAGGGGTGGGGAACACAGTGTTAGAATCAGATCATTATAGTGGAGGAGTTGCCTTGGCCTCCACCCCTCCTTGCCTCACTTACTGCCTCATTTATCCCTGCATCACTTTTCCCTACCTCAACCACCCGTGTCTTACCCATTCCTGCTTCACTCACACCTGCCTCATCCGCTCCTCCTCTTTCCCTTTTCATCCCTCTCTCAACATGTACTTTATTTATTGCGACCTCACCCGTCCCGGTTTCACCCCCTTCCTCATCCACCCCTGCCTTACTTACCCCTGGCTGACTCACCTCTGCCTCATCCAGCCATATTTCAATGGTCCTTGTTCTATCCATTCTTGCCTCACTTATCGCTGCCTGCCTCAAAAAACTTGCCTCACCGACCCTTACTTACAGTATCTTGCCCACTCCCTCAATAACCCCTGCCTAAACAAACCTGCCTCATCTACAGCTTCCTCAGTAACCCCTGTCTCAACCATTTTGCCTCACCCACCCTTGCCTTACCCATCCCATCCTCAATAACCCCTGCCTCAACCATTCTGCCTCACCCACCCTTGCCTTACCCATTCCATCCTTCGTAACCCCTGCCTCAACCATTTTGCCTCACCCACCCTTGCCTTACCCATCCCATCCTCAATAACCCCTGCCTCAACCATTCTGCCTCACCCACCCTTGCCTTACCCATTCCATCCTTCGTAACCCCTGTCTCAACCAATCTACCTCACCCACTTTTGCCATACCCAACACTTCCTAAGTAACCCCTGCTTCAACCATTCTGCCTCACCCACCTTTGTCTTACCCAACACTTCCTCAATAACCCCCGCCTTAACCAACCTGCCTCATCCATCCTTGCCTTCCTCAATGACCCCTGCCTCAACCAACCTGCCTCAACCTTACCCAACCCTTCTTCAATAACCCTTGCCTTAACTAACCTGCCTAACTCAACCTTTGCCTTATCCATTCAATCATTTGTAACCCCTACCTCACCCACCCTATAGGGTACCTTACCCACCCCTGCCTCACACACCACTACCTGCCAATTGGCCACTAGCGAGTTTGGGGCTGAAAGGAAGTTGAAATATTGACACTGATTATTTTCGTAGTATCAGCATAAGTCGCGTTTACAGCAGATAAATAGCATATGAAAATAGCTTTTATGTAATGTCAAGTACTGGCTGAAGAATGTTTTGCTTCGATTTAGATATAAATTAGGAAAATAATAAGCAATTTCTCAACCAGTGTGAAAAGATGGGCAGCTCGAAATCGTATATCTTTATTTAGGGCAAAATAGAAGCACAGCATTGTTCAGCAAGTACTTGATATAATGCCAATGTTGTTTTCACATGAGATTTTCTGTTTTAAACTCAATTAATAATCAATCCATCCATCCATCATCCAATTCTACGTTGCCCCATGAGGAGCGTAGAAGCCCGGGGCTAAGCAATTCGGTCCTGACATTTAAGATGAGAGTGACCAGCCTTACTCATCCCTGAGTGGCATTACATGAGCAATAACCCCAACCGTCCCTTGGATATAAACCTTCACCGGCTCAATCCGATTGGAGCGCTGTAATTACCCACTAAACCACCAGGCGCCATAATTTGGTTATATGGTTACCACCCAGCGTAGTAAATGGTTTCCTGGTGTACAGAAAACCATTAGGCTTGTCACTCAGTGTAGAGTCACCCATAGGCAGAAGGAAAAGGAAAGAATGAAGGAAAGAAAGACAAAAAAGGGAGTGTAAAGTCACCCGTAGGCAGAAGGACGAGGAAAGAATGAAGTAAAGAAAGGCAGAAGAGGAAGGAAGGAATGGAGAGAGGAGAGGAAAGGGCAGACACCCGAGAGCAGCATTTCATCGAGTGAGTGGATGGTGAGCGCCCTCACCTACCACACAAACATACTATGAAAATCATTTATGTCGTTATTTTTTACTTCCTTGTAACCCAGTGTCCGCAAGTGGCCAATTACTCCAGTCACTAATTCAATGTTTTCATTACTTTTTAATATTGTCTCTGGGTGTTACCCACCCTGTTTTAATAATAATAGTTTTGGGATAATGATAATGATGATGACGACGACGATGATGATGATAGTCACTTGCATAAGAGAGACAGAGGATCTTAAGCACTTATTTTTCAATGCAAATGTTTTTCTATAAATATCACTTCCACGGCGCGATTGTTCTAACCTGACTGAGATCCCTAAACCCCTCTAAGCTCAGTTGATGGCCAAGTGCAGCCAAACTGTAGGATCGATTTGACTTACAAAAAAAAAAATTCATTCGCGTATATTCTAACGTAGGCTCAGCGAATTTCATATAACCACAGTTAAGTATTCAAGTAGTGGAGTTACTCAGTATTCAAGTAGAAGAGTTATTCAGTATTCAAGTAGAGGAGTTCCTCAGTATTCAAGTAGAGGAGTTACTCAGTATTCAGGTTGTGGAGTTACTCAGTATTCAGGTTGTGGAGTTACTCAGTATTCAAGTAGAGGAGTTACTCAGTATTCAAGTAGAGGAGATACTGAATATTCAGGTTGTGGAGTTACTCAGTATTCAAGTAGTGGAGTTACTCAGTATTCAAGTTGTGGAGTTACTCAATATTCAAGTTTTGGAGTTACTCAGTATTCAGGTTGTGGAGTTACTCAGTATTCAAGTAGTGGAGTTACTCAGTATTCAAGTTGTGGAGTTACTCAGTATTCAGGTTGTGGTGTTACTCAGTATTCAAGTTGTGGAGTTACTCAGTATTCAAGTAGTGGAGTTACTCAGTATTCAAGTAGTGGAGTTACTCAGTATTCAAGTTGTGGAGTTACCCAGTTCCGTCAAGGGAAAGCAGTCTGACACGTTCAATGTTTAGGATACAGTTTTCAGCTTGTCACTCAGTCAAGGTTCGATCAATATATTCTACTATACCCATTTCACCGAAATTTGGCCCAGATTTTCGTCCTATTGCAGTTTATTCGATGAAGCTTAAGGACAAGAATGTGAAAATTTTATAGCTCTGTTTCCTTTCCATAGAACTTCTTGGTGACTAACATAATATTCTAGTATTTCTATTTTGTTACAATTCCACGTTCAACATGTAGAGGTGGCAATTTTTGGCCAAGTTAGGGTTAAAAAAAAAAAAAAAAAAAAAACAGTAACAGAACCGCACCATCAATGTCAATCTCACACGGTCAGTATTAAGGTCAATATATGAGGAAATACTGATACCAAACAATTGCCGTCATTTGGCAGTACAGGATAAATGTGAAAAATGGCAGGGTGGCCAGAACTTCGCTCTCCTCTTTCCTCTTTGGATTTATCTTTCCCCCATTAAATATTTATCCACTGCGTCTCGTTCCATTTCCGGCCTGACCCTCCACCCACCTCTGCGGTTTGTCTTGCTTTCTATCTATACTCTGTTCACTCTAACTTGGTTACTGAGCTGTAACGAGAGACTGACGCTACAAAATGGTTCTAGCCATAAGGATGTGCTATGGAAAGGATCTTGAGCCGTTGTATTGTCTTATTCTGCCATTCACCCATGGGACTTAAGCATCAGAAGGCGAAAATCTCCGGCTGGTTAAAATGAATGCACTACAGACGAGTTTTCCTGGGGCTCGAGCTCCTGTTTACTTTTGAAAGGGAAACTAATTCATGTTTTTAGCGAAAATTTTTGTGTATTCAGTTCGGGTTTAGCTTTCCTGGTCCTTCGCTGCCTTACACTATCTAACTTTGTCTTTCCCTACACCTTCTCTTACCCCTACACACTACTTTACCATCCTTGCTCTGTCCCGCTTGCATTCCCTGACATACTTTTATCATCCATCTTCACTTTCCACACCCCCTTCATTCTCCACACCCCTTAGCCTCACACTACACGCCTCTGACTCACCCTACACCACCCTGCCTCATCCCCTACATCTTCTTCCTCACTCTGGTATACTTTTAAAAATTCTTTCTCTTGTGGTGAAGAATATCCGTGGCGAAACTGATATTCTTAACAAATTCTTTCCCTTCGTAGGCACAAAATCTTTCCTTCGAGCAGCAGAAGTTATTGAAACTTGAGGAATTATTTGACCCATCTCTTCAAATAATCCTTCGAAAGTTTTTGAGCGTTCTCTCATGATTCATTGTCTTAGATATATTTATTATTAAATAAACTGAAGACATTTACTGTACAATTTTATCAACAAACTTTCCATCGATATACTAATGTTCAAGTACTATCTGTATATCTATAAAAGTGTTATCCATGTCAGCTGAGATGTTTAGCAAGACACAAACACAGCAAACGACGTACTGCTGCGTACTTAAGTCACACACTCTAATCGACAACCTGCTGATCTTACATGATTTGGCACTGCCACATCTACAGTAAAGGCAGAGTCACATGAGGATTTTTCAAGGAACATTTGGCTTGGTAATTTGCCCGGAAAAGAAAAATCTGCCATCAAGGTCACACTAATGGTTCTGCTTGTGTGTGTATATTCGAATTTCCACTCAATTTACGCCGGCGTACCGCAGGGATCAGTACTGGCGCCAACCCTATTTCTGGTTCATATTAATGATCTCTTATCTGTCACTCACAATCCCATTCACTCATATGCAGATGACTCAACACTACATAGTTCATTCACACTCAGACATCCATTTACAAAGTCTAATATCTCTACCTCTCAACTCAATACAGCCATCTCCATAAATCAAGATCTATCTACAATCAGTGAATGGGGACAAAACAACCTTGTCTCTTTTAATGCTAGCAAAACTAAATATATACAGTTTACTAATAGACAGATATTGCCAGATTCGTACATTACCTTCAGTGCTACTAATATTCCCATCTCCAAAAGTATTGAAATTCTTGGTGTCTCACTTAACAGTGCCCTCAGCTGGACCTCTCATGTCAGATCACTTGCTAAAACCGCCTCAAAGAAACTTGGAATATTGTACAGAGTCCGTAACTTCTTCGCCGATGGGCAGTTAGCTATAATTTATAAGAGTCATGTGCGCTCTCAGCTTGAATATTGCTCACCCTTGTGGCATGGTTGTGGAGAGGTTGCATTAAGACAACTAGACAAAATTCAGAATAAAGCTGTTAGAATCATTAACAACCCTGCCATTACATATAAACTACCTCCCCTGCAAGTAAGAAGGAATGTTGCCTCCCTTGCATTATTTTACAGATATTTTTTTGGCAAATGCTCAGACGAAGTTGCGTCCATGGTGCCACCTCTCCATGCCTTCCCTCGTGCTACACGGGCATCTGGTAGCGCTCATGACTGGAATGTCACTCAACCATATTGCAGAACTTCTGCCTATCAGAATTCTTTCATTCCCCGAACTACATCTCTCTGGAACTCGCTTCCCCAGAGTTGCTTTCCTCCAAATTTCAACCTACAACTGTTCAAGTCTAACTGTTACAGATATTTTATGAACAGAAAACACCAGTGATCTGGTGTATGGATTATTTTTTTTCTCCATTTGTTTTTCCTTCCTCCGTTCCGTTATTTAAAAAAA
The DNA here is from genome assembly GCF_032717465.1 of Coenobita brevimanus. Classification (NCBI taxonomy): domain Eukaryota; kingdom Metazoa; phylum Arthropoda; class Malacostraca; order Decapoda; family Coenobitidae; genus Coenobita; species Coenobita brevimanus. Next base: position 7,982,485 of record NC_136992.1, on the reverse strand, counting down.
AAAAAAAAAAATGAAAAAAGAAATATGCGCCAACATGCGAGTATATGAGATTCTTATATTTATAAATATCAAGACTGAAGCTAATCCTATTCCTGTGATATTATTTATAATCAAGGGACATGTCTTAAAGCGAGTACAGCACTGTAGCCTCGGCTAGATTGGGATTTACGGTGAATACAAACCTCCCACATCTCAAATGTGTTATGCTTTCGTTATCCAGCACTAGAGGTGCGTGCTTAGACGCATGGATTTACAAATCCAACTCTCCCCCACACCATATATCAGCATGCAGGACTTTTTTTTTTTTTTTTTTTTTTTTTTTTTGGTTGGCCTGAATTGTCTCCCTTCCCTTCGAATGGGCTCTTTTAAGTGTAACGAAGTTAATGAAAATTCCGAAGAAGGGAGGGAATAGTTTGTAGAATGTGGCTTTAGTCTCAAATCACATCCCCTGCCTCACCCTCCACAGAATGTCATTAAGTTGCGTCCACACTAGTAGCTTGCTGGCGCGGGAGGGAGCTGGCGGAAGTTTTGCATCAGTATAACCCGTACACGTGGCCAACCTGGACGCAGAATTTACCCTCTAATTCAGTGTTGCCTCAGAGCCATTATTTACTTAAGAACCGAGTTGGACCGTAATGCTGGTGCACAGGAGACGTCGTAGCGCTTCGTCCTTCATGTTATTTCTGCATATTACATCATACCAGTCTCATGTGTGGTATTTATATCGCTTCAGTATCAACGTTGTTTTCACTAAGACGTCGTTGTTGTTGTTGTTGTTGTTGTTGTTGTTGCTTCACTTCGGTCAGTTTGGCTGAGCAGACCCGGCTAGCACAGGTGTGCAACTGTTTCCATGGGACCGTCCTACAGGTACAGTACAGTATGTACACCATGCAGGGATCCGGTTGCTTGTGGTAGAAAGCGCCTCACTAGGATCAGACCAGCGTCCTTCCTGCAGCGAGGGACAGGGAAATATGAGGAGGTTTGACCTCCAGATGGATGCCGCAACTGCTTCACCCGAAACTGTAGTCAGTAAAATATCTATCAATCTTTCTATCTATAAATAAAGAAATAGATAGATAGATAGATAGATAGATAATAAACTTTGGGAGTGTTCACCCGGCCACGTACTGCATTGGCAGACACAAGGGGCGCTGTGGTTGAACCAGTGTCACTTACTGTAAAGATTGCTTGCACCCAGTCGGCTTGCGTGGGCCGATTACACTTGGTTCACAGACTACACACACATCCAAAGCCACATTACAATTACATTTACAACCACTTCTCACCCTACATACCATCTCTATCAGATAGCCTAAGCCCCTTGATAGAGATACATTGGCTGTATCGTCCTGACTTCGGTAGAGATAGGCCGGTCCTGCAGTGGATACTCAAATAGCTGATGATGATGATGATAATATATATATATATATATATATATGTGTGTGTGTGTGTGTGTGTGTGTGTGTGTGTATGTTTGTCAGTTTTTCCATTAAACCAAGGCATCCCATCCACGTATGGGTACATTGCAACATTTTGTCACAGCTGGTCCCATCGATGTACTGGTACGTCGTGCAATTGCAAGGTTCATAATTTACACAATTTTCAATTTTTGCGTGTGATTTTTGGTACATATACAAGGGACACCTTCCTCTATTCCTCTACAAACTGCCAGGCAGGGACAATGCCTTACACCGCATAACCTCCCCCCCTCCCCCACATGGCATTGTCTCGGCAATTCACCTGTTACTAGGATCCTGGCCAAGAAAGACATTCAGGGCCAGAGTGATTCCCCAATCGATGACAATGTGGAGGACAAACTTTACATAGCATTAGAGGAAGAAACAATCAGAAATGATGATCAGGTAATGTTACCAAAAAAGGTCAGGTATGTTGATGAGTTAGTCAGTGAAACAATGCTTATAATGCCTATATTACTGTTTGAAAACCAATATACTCTCGTACTACATATAAATTCGTACCAAATAGATAAATAAATACCGTCTATGAGTGGTGTGGAATAGTTACCCTCCCATGGAACTCGTTTTCTTTGGAACCAGCCTTATAGAAATCCCAGTAAGGTAAGGAGGTACTGCTACCTGTATCGAGTATTTTAAACCTCAGGTAGGCGATTTCTCTATGAATTATCGATATTTCTCACCAAAAGGGAAGGTTTTAGCAAAAAAAAAAAAAATCCAAAATAGCTTGGGATTGGGGGGTGTCAGAGGTGCGAAATAGCTCGGGACGCAACAGGTTAATCAATCTATCAATGTCCTCAATAAAATGATTTACTAATGAAGGTAAAGTTCTTCCATTTGCACACTGCGGCACCGACATAACATTACACAATTCCAACATAATTTCCTCAGTGCTTATGTCATTAAACATTCAATATTGTCGTTGTTCTCTTATGCTCCCGTAGACATTAACCTGGTGGACTGCAGGCTGAATTTGTCTTCTACCTGCTGTCCACCTTCCTCCTTTCGGGGGACAGGGAGCGAGTTGTAAGAAGCTTGGGAACAGTCTGGCTTTATCAATGCCACCACATGGAGGCGTCCGTCTCCACCACCAACATTCATGCAGCGTGTCCAGCGGGATTTTGAAAAACTTCAGACGGTTCTAGAGCTATTTATAAGTAATAAAAAGAAAAAAGCTATCAGCATGGGTCCATTTCTCCACCGTTACGGAGCAACAGTTTCAGATAACCTTATGGGTCAGTTATAAAGTAGATCATTTTCACTTATAAGGTCATCAGTAACTGTAGTTCCGTAGCGGTTGAAAACTGGATTCATGTTGATGTAATATTTACAACTTTAAATTGGGTGTTGGAAAGGGACACTTTCCCGAGGCGGCACCGATTTAACCGAGGGATTCACTTCCCAGTTATATGAACATCCCTCATCTCCCCCCCCCCCTATCCCCCAAAAGGAGGATAGTGGACTGCCAGAGAAAAGAAGCTTCAGTCTGCAGTTCACTGGGTTCATATTACAGATGATCCTGGGGCTACAACAACAACTATTACAAATCAGAATTAGCCCTGTTGCAATTCCTTGAAGCTTGTAAATAATCTGGCAGGACACCTTAATATAAAACACACAGATCGCCATGTTAAAGCTTCCCCGTGCTGAGCTATATTCCTAGAGGCATCATTTTCGAGCATTGCAAAGTTCCTCTCATTGAAGCCCGTGCGGGTGGGGTGGGGTGGGGGGAATAACCTGACATTTCCAGAGTCAAAGGTCTTCAGCTATTCTGAACCTCTTCGGGAATCTGGTGAAGTTTTCACATCTAGGCTATTTTTCCTTCTTTGCGTGTCGCCCCGATGGCATGTGTCGCTGCGTCCTGATATATAGATGGATAGATAGGTGGGTGGCTGGGTAGACTGTTTAATGGACGAATGGAAGAATCAACTGATGGATAATGAGATATATGGATGGATGGATTGATGGATATTTGTGCTGTACAAATAGCTGAATGAAAGAATGAAAAGATAAATAGTATGACTGGAAAATGGATGATTTGTAAATTGGATAAATACACAAATGATTGCAAGGATGGCTAGACTGATGGATGGGTGCCTGAGTGGATGGATGGATAGTTTGAGGGATAAATATAGTAGATGGAGGGAAGGAAAGACAGAGAGAGAGAGATGGATAAACAGATATAACATGATCAAAAGCTGTATAGAAAACATTATTTTTCTTTTTAATCTGGTTTGATTTGAATAGTGTCCTTTTTATCCACAGCTGTCTTCCTGTTTATCTAGCTAACAAACCATAATTTCATTTCGGCTTGATTCGTAAGCTGTTCTCTCTCTCTCTCTCTCTCTCTCTCTCTCTCTCTCTCTCTCTCTCTCTCTCTCTCTCGTTACGGGGCTCAGAGGACGGGAAGTATCACAAAGGAACGTCAGATCAGTATTGGCATCTGAGCAGCACGGGGAGTTGGAGGATCTTGCCATCTTTCGATATTCTCCCAGTCTTGCTAAACCCTCGAGATGTTGCCAGGTCGTCCTCCCAATCTTAACAAATTCCCTGCCAGTCATTCGAAATCCCTCTGCCAATCTTACGAACTTCTACGGAATCACCAAAGACTTGCTAATTTTCCTCTTTGTCTTGCAAAGCTCTTATCAATCATGCGGTATTTCTCTATCATATGAAACTATTTTTGTAATATTCCGTTATCCTCATCTAACCTTACTATTGTATTCAGTCGTATGAAGTTCGCCTTACAATCTTACGATATTCCGTTTCCAGTTATATAGTATTCTCCTTAAAATCTTACAGAACTCTTAATCTCGCCAAATTTCTAATATGAAAATATTAGCCTCACAAAATATTCCCCCAGTCTTACGAAATTCCTCACCCAGTCTTACGAAATTACCTGATTAGATATAATTGCTCTTCCAGCCTTGCGTTATCTTACTCCTAGTTTTATAATTGCTCTTCCAGCCTTGCGTTATCTTACTCCTAGTTTTATACTTGCTCTTCCAGCCTTGCGTTATCTTACTCCTAGTTTTATAATTGCTCTTCCAGCCTTGCGTTATCTTACTCCTAGTTTTATAATTGCTCTTCCAGCCTTGCGTTATCTTACTCCTAGTTTTATAATTGCTCTTCCAGCCTTGTGTTATCTTACTCCTAGTTTTATACCTGCTCTTCCAGCCCTGCGTTATCTTACTCCTAGTTTTATACTTGCTCTTCCAGCCCTGCGTTATCTTACTCCTAGTCTTACGATGTCTTTCCAGTCTTGCAAAATCCTCCTCAGAATCCGTAAAAATTTCTGACCTATGAAGTACACCTTTCAGTCTTAAGAAATGTGACTTCCAGACACACAAAATCTTCCCAGTATTAACCGCTTCAAGCTTGTGTCTGTCTGTCTATCTGTCTGTCTGTCTGTCTGTTTCTCTCTCTCTCTCTCTCTCTCTCTCTCTCTCTCTCTCTCCTAAGCCGAATAATAATCGTTCGACGGTAGCAAGAATAAATAAAGCACGTCATCGGATCGAAGAGATTAAACTGAAAAAAGTGGTACAGGGTGAGGTAAAGGAGTTCATATTTATTCCAGTCTTGAGAGAAATAAAGGAGGTTTTTTTATCTGTATTTTATGCTTTAAAACAGAATTAATGACTATTTCATTCTATATTCTTTTCATTTCTTACATTCTATCCTCTTTTCCATTATTACATTCCATCCTCTTTTCCATTATTACATTCTATACTCTTTTCACTTACTACATTCTATACTCTTTTCACTTATTACCTTCTGTATTCTTTTCATATATTACATTCTATGCTTTTTTTCACTTTAGCTGGGCGTAAAATTAGCATCTCTTCATTGTGCTCACTGTAAAAAGACATTAACACGACCATACGGTGCAGGTCGCCAAAACATGGTCTGAACAGATTGTAGAGTTGTAGTATTGTCTGACTGTGGCTTGAGCTATGGAAAATAAACCATTGAATATAGGAAAATGAGCTATAGCTATGAGAAAGCCAGACGATTTCGTTTAACTTGGAATTATTAGATATTTAATTTTAACTAATGTAACTTCAGATGATTTCGTTCAACTTAGGATCGACCTCTCGTAATTTGGGGGTTTAGTTCACCAGACTGTTGTACACGGGGAGCCTCCTTAACCCTAGGTCAAGAGAATCTTGACCTAGCCTTAACCCACGAGCACACGGATCCGAAGTCTGGGGGGTTGGAAAGGGAGTTGGGATATGGGTGGCCCGTGATCCAGCTTGCGGTGAGTTGTGCGGATTGGGTGGGCCGCGTGTGAAAGTTGGATGACGCAGGGATACGTGTGGCATCTGTACTTCACGTGTGGGTGAACTGGAAGGGGGTAGGTTGGGAAGGAAGGAGCGAAGGAAAGAAGGAAGGAAGGAAGGAAGAAAGAGAAGGGGTACTGTACATAGGAATACTTTGGAGGTAGGTCAGTTAGCTCATAACTAGATCACCTGTATATCTTCAGGCAACACTATACTTTAATTCTTTTTTTTTACTGTAACTTGGCCTAAAATTGTCATCTCATAATCTCGGGTGCCCTGTTATAAAAGCAGGTTAATACTGTAATATACTGGTAGTCACGTGGAAGGGACATACAGTAGGCTACAGCTGTAGCACTGTCTTTTTCTGCCACTCTGTCAAATGAAATTAGGACCAAGAGAACGAATATCTCGATCAGGTTAGTGTAAAGCAGGTATAGTTATATTAATGGATTTAGCCAGGGTAGGGAAGAAAAACAGTTGAAAATTTGAAGCGTTAGAGAAATGAAGACTGGAAGAGAGAGAAAAGAGATGGAAAAGAGGAAGAGAAAGAAGAGAGGGAAGGAGAGAGACGGTGGGAAACTGGTGAAGCATAGGGTTGGAAGGGTGAAGGGAAAGGCCTGGAAAATTAATGCAATATGGAAATGAATTCAGCAGATTGAAGAGAGAGGTGGAGGAAGAGTAGGAGGAGGAATGCGGATGGTTAGGAGAGGAAGAGATATGGATATGATATAGGAATCTGGATGAGCAGAAAGGTAGTAAAGGAGAAGAAAGGGATGTAAGGAGAAGGGGAAGAAAAGAGAAGGAATGGGAAGAAACATAAATAAAAAAAAAAGGTGGAGGCGAAGCTGGAAAAGAAACTGAGGTAGGAAGTGATATTTGAAGGAAGGAAGGGAAAGGGGTAGGAGAGAAAAGAGACAACAGGAGGATGTAGAAAGATTAATAGAATAAAGGAATGGACAGGAGGAAAAAGGGAGGGAAGGAGATGGAAAAGGAAAGAAGAGACAGAACTGAGGACGAAAGGGAATGAGGGGGAAGGAAAAGTGGAGGAAAACTGGAAAAGGGAGATGAATATAATACAGGAACAGAGATAAGAAGAAGGATGGAAAATGAAGGGAAGGGGAAGAGAATGGGCTGAATGAGGATGGCATGTTAGATCAGAAATTTAGAGGGTTAGGAAAGGAGTGGGAAAGAGATGGAAAAGAAAGAAAATGAATGGAAAAATTGGGAATAGGAATGGAAGATGAAGGGAAAGAGGAATGGTGAGGAAGATAAAGTATTAGGGGAAGGGAAAGGGATGGGGGAAGAAGGAGGAAGGAAGAGGGGAGGAAGGATAAAGGAGGAAGGTGGAAGGGAAAGGTAGGAGAAAGGAAGGGAAAGGAAGGGAGTGGAAGGGAAAGGGGGCGAGAGAAAGAGAAATGGTTGTAAGAAGAAGGAAAATGGATGGATAAAGGAAGTTACAAAGAAGGCAAACGGATGGAAGATAGAAAAAGATGGGAAAGGAAGGAAAAGAAGTGGAAAAGAGAAGGAAAATTGGCGTTATAGGAAAAGAAAGTGCTGGAAAACGACAAAAAAAAAAAAGGAAGAGAAGAGTAAGGGTTATAAAGTAAAGGGATATGAATGGAAAAGAAAGAAAAGATGGATGAGAAAGAAATTAAGAGATCTGGAGAATGGAGGGAAAGGTTCGGAAGAAAGACGGACAGATGTGGAAGAGGAAGACAAGATCAGGGTTGCTAGAAAAGAAGGAAAAGGGATTGAAAAGGAAAAGAAGGAACTGGAGGAGGAAGATTAGATGGAAGATAAATAGTGACCACGAAAATTTAGAGATTTGACTGGAAAAATAATATATAAAAAAAAAAAAGGGCTGGATGAGAAAAGAGAAGAAGAGAAAGGATTCTGAAATGAGAGAGAGAGAGAGAGAGAGAGAGAGAGAGAGAGAGAGAGAGAGAGAGAGATTAGGAAATTATTCTACTATAATAATCAATTACAGATAACCTCGCTTCGTTAATTCCCAATTCCGGTCATGTAAATTAAAGCTGTCCGTGACATAACACTGAAATGAAAGTCCATTAATTACACCAGTTCCGTAAATGTACAGCGTACTCTTCCCCCGAAAGTAAATAAATCATTTGAAATAAAAAGAGTGTGTACACAGAAGCAGAGAAAAAAATCGACGACGGTAATAAGCAAAAAACCTTAGTATACACTGACGGTCTGGAAACTATGAGTACACAAGCTTGTGAAAGATATCATTACCAGCAACGTTGGGTCTGGTTAGTACTTGGATGGGTGACCGCCTGGGAACACCAGATGCTGTTGGCATCCCTACGTGTCAAGTGGGGTTGGTGGAGGATTAGTGCCCCTCCCTGTAAAACAATTAACTCTAAGCCCTTGGCCACCCCGTTTGGGATACATGGCGTCTGGCAATGAATGAATGAAACCAGTGCAAAATGTATAGTTTGAAAAAAGGTAAAAAGATGTCCGCGAAAATCTCACCATTTACGAATGTATACTAAGGCAAAACAATGCAACCTTACCGTCAGAGAGCTAAAGATAAAATCATATTTGACGCTATCAAATAGTATATTACGGACTAAAAAGTCAAAGCAAAAATAATCGACGCCATAGAAATACATAGGCGTCCGAAAAAAGATATAGAGGTTTGTAAGCATATGTTTCCCACAAAAAAAAAAAAAGTACTTCCCAATGAAAAAAAAAAGTTCAGAAAAGTAATTCTTCAGCAAAAAAATCAAAGATCGTAAAAGTCAAGGAACTCAAAAAATAATTAAATAAATTAATAAAATAGTTTTTTTTTTAATAAACACCGGAAAAGTATATAAACGTTCGCCAAAAAAAGGACGTTTGCCAAAAAATCAACGTCAGGAAAAATAAGACAAAAAAAAAAAAAAAAAAGATGCAGAAATCGATGTGTTCCTAAAAACGATCGTAACAAATACCATTCACAGCATCAGAGCAACTGACCACACAGCAGCTGAGTTAACACACGGCCACGCAGTTTGTACAATTTTGTCACGGTCAAATAACTCACGTGTGCTTTCCCTGCTCTCCCCTTAAAAAAAAAAAAAAAAAAAATGGAAGAGCAATATAGCCATAGGTGAAAAGTGGTGCGTAGTAAAAAAATGGAACTGAGCAGAAATTGACAGTCGCCAACATACATGCACAGGAAACTCGAACACACACACACACACACACACACACACACACACACACACACACACACACACACACACACAAAACACACACACACACACACACACACACACACACACACACACACACACACACACACACACACACACACACATTTCCACAAAATAAGATATCTGTAAAAAAAAAAAAATCTTAGGCTTCAAAAGAAAAGTCAATACAACAAAAAAAGATAATAATCGACGTTGGCCCAAAAAAGTCAACCCCAAAACAATTTTTTCATGGCAAAAGAAAATGGTTAAAGATTGCTTTCAGATAAATAAATACATACAACTGAAATCTACCAAAAAATCGACGTCATGAAGTACTATCATCATCCGCCAGGGAAGGCTTGGGTTTTACGCCAAGCTGTCACTTCTTTGCGGGGCCAAGGCGTGGGTCCTGTTTTAAAGCACTTATTTTGGAGGCACTGCAATGGCAGTGGCATACAGCCTAAATCCTTGCCCAACGCTCCCAGGCGGAGGACACAGGCTCGTACTCCCGGCTGTTAATGAAGCTCCCGAACACCTCTTCCATGCCAATTTATTTTTGGATTGGGCTGATTATTATCCTTTTGTTAGATATTTAAGCATAGTATGGTGAATTTGAATGATTTAATTATCAGAGAAGAGGAAGAAAAGGAGAAATAGGCAAAATTAATCTTTTAGGAAGAGACTTTAGGGAGCATCCGTAACCAGCGAGAATACAGGCCTCAGCCACACAGTCAGAATTCAGGCTGAGACTATGGTCCGTGATTTCGTCGGTTAAGGAAGCTCCCTAATACCTTTTTCTGAGCGATTTATTTTGCCTATTACACCTTACTGTCCAATTCTTTGTTCTATTAATCCTTCCAAGAGTGCCATACTCTGCATAAATAATGTACAAAAGTATATTAACAGGCCATATTCAAAAATAAATCGCTAAGAAGGAAGTGTTAGGGAGTTTCCTTAGCCGACAATAACACTGGCCTATTACTGATACACATGTTTTCTAAGTGTCTTTAATTATAATCCTAAGGTAAGCTGGACTATACATCATTCATTTTAACTTGGCAGAAATTTTGGTCTTTTTAAAGTTGTTGTTTCATAGCTCATTGGCAGAATAAGACAGTACTACAGCTCCATGCTTTCCATAACGCTTCTTCGTGACTAGCACCGTATTCTAGTGTTAGTCTCCTGTTACAGTTCGGCAGAAATGGGAGAGATGGCAATTTTATGCTAGTTACAGTGAACTGATTATACAGTAGTTCTCTCTCTCTCTCTCTCTCTCTCTCTCTCTCTCTCTCTCTCTCTTGGGATGGCACCTGGCTTAGAAAGAAAAACAGTACACAATTGACCGTGGTAAGTACAGGCTGGCGACAGTAAGGACATACAGCCTGTATAAAAACCTTATGCAGGCCATTTGTTGGTGGTACAGTGGGCGTCAGAAGTGGTGTGGCCTTTGCTGCTGTTCTCTCCTGCAGGTGGAATATTAGTGTGGTGCATCAACCCAACCCGATGACGTCATTTGGCCTCAGATCAATGTCACAAGCATCGTTTACTGCACGTCCACCACACTGATATTTGTAGGGTGATGGAGAGAGAGAGAGAGAGAGAGACAGAGAGAGGGTAGAACTGACACTTGCCAGACACTGGAAAAGCTCGAATAATATCAGTGTCCTTCAGAAAAACGACGTTCACAGATTTTGACGTCCGTTAAAAAAAAACAAAAAAAAAAACATGTCCGTTGCAAAAGTCAACGTCCGAAAAAAAAAAAAAATGAACATGAATTTAAACCCGACATCCCATAAAAATGAAATGGAGGGGAATAACCTTCATTTTATGGTGCTTCATGAAACTCATTCTTTTTACCTTAATGGATTCAAAGAGCGATATATTCTAGGTAATGTGATTGAGAATTTGGAGAGAGAGAGAGAGAGAGAGAGAGAGAGAGAGAGAGCTATCCCGCATTTGCGTTTCAGTTCGCCAGTCAGTCCAGGCATCAAGAGTCTAACTGTCCTGATATATTTGGGAAACTCGGCTCGCTCAGGATTAAATACCCGAGCGAAGTTTTGGAGCCGGAATTAGGTGAGTAGCAATGCAGGTGGAGAAATAGTGTGGGCTGGGTGGGTGGGATGGGTAGGGGAGTGGGTGTAATAATGGGTGGGATGGGGGGGAACTGGTGGGATGGGTGAGGAAGGGTGGATCGTGTGGATGGAGGGGGGGGAACAGTGAGAGATGGGGTCAAAATGAATGTGGTAGTGAGTGGAAGGGTAGGTGGAGTGGAGGATGGATTAGGGTGGATGTGAGAGTTTGTGGGAAGTTGGAGGGGAGGGGATGTAGTGGGTGTGCGAGAGTGGGATTGGGTTGGGATGGACATGGGAGTGAATGGAAGGTTCGGAGGGCTGGGGGACTGGGTGGGATAGGTATAGGAGTGGCTGGGATGAGAGGGGACATAATGAGTGGTTAGGGTGGAATGAAAGTGGAATGTAATTTTGGATAGAGAGTGGGAGAGAGGTGGCCACGAGTGAGGAAACTGTGAGTGGATAAAAGACAAGCGGAAACATCACAGGAAAATTGGAACACAGGGGGACAGTGTGGGATTGGAAAAGAAGATGAAAAGGAAAAGGTGGTTATGGGATGTAGAAGGAAGGAATGGGACGAAGATATGGTATGGAAAAGGAGAGGATTGGATAGATAAAGGTAAGGTAAGAGGCACAGTGAGAGAATGGGAATGAAAAGGAGAGGATCGAAAGGAAAAAGAAAGGACGAGATGGAAAAGATGATGAAGTGGTGAAGGAAATGATGGAATAGAAAGGCTAAGACGGGATACAAATGAAGTGGCTGGGAAAGAAAGAAGAGGGGAGGGTGGAATGAACAGGGAGGTGAGAGGGAAGGATGGGAGGGAACTGGGCGGGATGGGTGATAAGTGGACTGAATGGGAAAGTGGGAAAGGGAACTGAGTCGGATGAGAGAGGTGGGATGGGAAGGAAGAAGGTGGGAGGAGGGACAGAAGGACGTGAAGAAATAAGGACAGATGAGAGGGAGTTTGTGGGATGGGAGGTGAGTAAGTGGAATGAAAGGGACGGAGAGAGATAGGACAGTAGGAGTGAGAATGAAATGAGTGTGATGCGACTGGAATGAAAAGAAACGGAAGAGGATGGAATGGGGTGGGGGAAAAAAGGTTGAGATGGAAGGGGAGAGGGTAGAGGAGGAGGTGGGAGAGCGGGATGTGCATCGAATGAGTAATATGAGGGTGAAATGGGAAGGTGGAGAAGTGCATGGGATGGGAAGGAATGGGATGGAATGGGAGAAAGCACAATAAGAAAGGGGTGAGGGTGGAATGTGAAGCAAGGTGAGTGGAAAGAAAAGGAGTGTCGGATGGTATGCAAAGGATTAGGATGGGATAGGATGGGGTGGGAGAAAGTGGGATGGTGGGATGGGAGGAGAGGGGAGGATGGTGAGATGGGACGGGAAGGGATAGTGAGTCGGATGGAAAGGGAGTGGACAGGGTTCCTTCTCCCCCTCCCCTCTCTCTCTCTCTCTCTCTCTCTCTCACACACACACACACACACACACACACACACACACGTTTTTTATTCTCTCTCTCTCTCTCTCTCTCTCTCTCTCTCTCTCTCTCTCTCTCTCTCTCTCTCTCTCTCTCTCTCTCTCTCTTTCACACACACACACACACACACACGTTTCTCTCTCTCTCTCTCTCTCTCTCTCTCTCTCTCTCTCTCTCTCTCATCTACCCCTGAACCCATTACCGCGCCTCGAGTGCAAGTCCCGGAAATATCTTATCAGGCTAAAGTTAGTGACGATAACAGAGGGTTTATGAGGCGGAGATCATGGCGACTTTGAAGAGGGGAGAGACAGTGGAGAGACTGGGGAGAGATAGCAGAGAGACAGTGGAGAGACAGCAGAGAAACAGTGGGGAGATAGTAGAAAGACAGCGATGATAGTGCAGAGATATCGGAGAGACATTGAAGGGACAATGAAGAGCTTGTGGAGAGAGTGGGGAGACAGTGGAGAGACAATGAAGAGGTAGTGTGGAGATCGTGAACACGCAGGAAAGAGAGAGAGAGAGAGAGAGAGAGAGAGAAATGTGAAATAGTAGCAATATCTGATAGGTTTTGGTTTGTGTCCAGCTTAAAATCCCTCGGTCTACGCGTTCATGGCTGAATAATTTAGTTTTTAGTATTGCTTTCTGACACAGCGATCTGAGAATAGTAAAGCATATGCACCTGAATTACGTATCCCTGACATAAATACGCGAACTGCAAAATATGTATGATCCATTCACCGATTCCTATAATATATCCAGGAACTTTGCATACTGTCTGGGATGTCTGGTACAACATCATAACGGGATTAGCAAGTAGTGAAGTGCTACAGTTCTGAGGTTGCTGTTCTTTCTGTCTGCTAACTAAACTGTCCAGAAACAGGAATCACTTGCAGTACAGATTTGGTTCTGATGCAAATATTAAGACGAACAGTTAATTCTACAAGTGACTGTACTGGCCATCACAGACACCACGATATACTTTATGACTGGTCAAGGGCTTGGTAAATGAAACTTAATTATAAATTACGTGATGTGTGCAAGTGTATCACACACACATTAAAGGCAAATTACACGATGTAAAGATAGAAAATAATCCAAATGTGAGAGGCATGTATCAGCTACGAGCACTTTCACTAGCTGCACTTGCTGAAGTTCTTGCCTTTCCATGGACTTGAAACCGCCACGCTGGTAGCGGCCAAAACTTTCAAAGTTTTAGGTTCACAAATTGCCTCGCCTCGTTTCACCTCCATTCGTCGCAGGTGGTGACCAAAATATCCCTCAAAGGACATCAATCCCAACCTAGCTAGATATGTCAGTAGAATCCCAATAGTTGCCTGTGAAATGTTATGATACAAACGTTTGGTAGAGTTCAGCATTTTGTAGCATACATACATACATACATACGTACAGTAATGCATATATACCTGTGTGGAGTACTTAGACACATACGATAAATTCGTACATACATATAAACACAGACTGTACATGAAAACAAAGCTGGCGGTTAGCAATGACTGGAATCTAGACAAGTGTATCAGTGCAGTACCAAAAGCAGACAAATTCCTATGCTTTATTTCTAGACGGGGACATCCAAACGAACACCACACATTAACTTTCTTTAGAGAGGCCACACCAGGACTGTAGTGTAACTCTGGCGACCGTAAGAAGGAAGAATGAGTGTTGAATTCCCAGCATAGATTCCCTACAACACACACACACACACACACACACACACACACACACACACACACACACACACACACACACACACACACACACACAAAGTAGTACTCACTGGAACCACGTATAGTCAGAAGCGATTTAAACCGCGTATAGTCAGGGATGATTATTATAAACTATGGTACGGGTTGTCAGGAGTTATTTAAACCACGTATAGTCAGGGGTGACTTAAACTACGAGTAGTCAGGGGTGATCTAAACTGCGTATAATCAGCGGTGATTTAAACCACGTATAATCAGGGGTGATTTAACCGAAGCATCCAGTTGGTGAAAGAATTAAATGCAAATGTTATTGTGTATTAAAGTTTAAGTAACACCACACCGTGCATAAACAGTTAAAACCAGATTTTTTTTTTTAAATTAAGAAGTGGCTTGGAAATAGAGTATAGCATAAACGGAATAACTTATGAAACAGTGGTGTTGATACGATATTTGTTGTGTTTGATAATTGGTTCACAGTTAGAACTGGTTTGGTACAAAACTCATCCTATTCAGAAAGACTCATAACACAATTATTACTATTTACCTTGCATGCTAAGTCGTTGTATGCAGAATTCAACCATCTTTTTTTTCATGAAATTTCCACGTCAGTTTATCTACTGTATACCGCCTGACGTTGCTTCTCGCGGTTTTCCTCCAAGTTTCTGGTGGCTGGTTCGGTAGAGAGCCTTGTTCTTTGTTAATCTTGTATGATTAATGTAGTCTAGTCATAACCTTTACAGTATACGACTTGCCCCATAATTTGATCCAGATTTTCGGCCTCTTGCAGCATAAACCAAGCAGCTTTAGTGGCGGGAAAAGACAGTGTATGGGTCTGCATTCCTTTCATAACACTTCTTCCTGACTAAGATCATTGTTTAGTGTTAATATATCGCTACAACTCAGCATTAAAGAAAGTCGTGATGGAATTTTAGGCCAAGTTAGGGTAAACTGGGTGTAGCATGGGCCAACCGATTTACTGTAGTTAACACATTTTCGTGATTTGAGATGTTCGAGATGACTTTGAGGGATTTGGTGTTGGGGGGGGATGAGTGAGAGCCTTCTAGCGTTATTATCAATATCTCAGAAATAAAATAATACATACCAGTCATAATTTCTGTAAAAATAATGGCTTCAAAGAATTAGTAGGCCTGTTGCTGTTTGTTTTCCTTTGTATTACTTAGTTCTCTCTCTCCCTCCCTCCCTCCCTCCCTCTCTCTCTCTCTCTCTCTCTCTCTAATGATTCGCACCCCTTCGCTTCGTCTCTTAACACCTTCTACATTAGCTTTATTAGTCTTTGGTGTCTTTCTCCTTTGATGGTCTTCCCTCCTTTGTGAACAGCAGCCCGCTTTCAGTTTTAATGGGCTCTTGCAATTCTCTTTCGCACTCTCTCTCTCTCTCTCTCTCTCTCTCTCTCTCTCTCTCTCTCTCTCTCTCTCTCTCTCTCAACGAATCTACTTTCACTACGAGTATCACTTCTTTCACATACATGCACGCATTTTAGGTCTGTGTGTCCCTCTGGCGGTCTGTCCGTCTGTCTACATGTCTGTCTGTCTTAGTTTGCCTGTCTATCTTCCTGTCTCTGTGTCTGTCTTTCTGTCTGTCTGCCTGTCTGTCTTTCTGTCTCTGTGTCTCTGTCTTTCTGTCTGTCTGTCTATTTGTCTGTCTGCCTGTCGCTCTGTCTGTCTGCCTGTCGCTCTGTCTGTCTGTCTGCCTGCCTGTCTGCCTGTTTGTCTATCTGACTCTCTCTCTCTCTCTCTCTCTCTCTCTCTCTCCAGACCGCATCACAGCACCTCGATTCTGAGTCCCGGAAATATCTTATCAGGCTGAAGTTAGGGATGGTAATAGAGAGGCTATGAAGCAGAGATCACCACACCACTGAGACAATGATGAGTGGAAAGATAGTAGAAAGATAGTGGAGAAGAAGAAGAGACACTAGAGAGATAGTGGAATGTCTGGAGAGATAGTAGGGTGACAATGCAGAGAAACTGAAAGGATAGTGGAAAGATTCAAGGCAGACATTGAAGGAAAAGGCGGGGAGAGTGGAGAGATAGCAGAGAGAAAAGAGAGGAGGTGGACAGAGCGAAGAGACAGCGGAGAGACACGAAGAGATAGAGGAGACAAAGTTGGGAGACAATAGAAATACGCTGAAGAAACAGTGGAGATATAGCGAAGAGGAAGGGAAGATATTGGAAAGGGATTGAAGAGACAGAGAATAGACTGTGGATAGACAGGGAGTGATATGGGAGAGATAGCCGAGAGGCGGGGATGAGACTGTGGACAGGAACTGGAGAGATAATGGAAAGTTAGTAACCAGACAGAGAGAAAGGAGAGGCAGTGGGAAAACAGTGGAGAGATAGGAAGTCTGGGAGAA
The DNA here is from genome assembly GCF_032717465.1 of Coenobita brevimanus. Lineage (NCBI taxonomy): Eukaryota > Metazoa > Arthropoda > Malacostraca > Decapoda > Coenobitidae > Coenobita > Coenobita brevimanus. The sequence goes on along the minus strand of NC_136992.1, from coordinate 7,965,888 downwards.
GATGGAGAGATAATGAAGTGATAGTGGAGAGTCATGGGAGATAGTGCAGAGATAATGGACAGAAACTCAAGAGACATTGGACAGACAGAGGCGATACTGTGAGAAGATGTGGAAATATAAGAGACAGTGGAGAGGTATGAAGGGAAGTATGGAGAGCAGTGAAGAGATAAGGGAGAGAAAGAGACGGGAAACATAATGGGACTGTAATCTCCTTCTCTTCCCTCTCTTCCTGCTCCTTTTCGTCTTCCTCCTCCTCCTTCTCTTCTTCCTGCATATCTTCTTCCTCCTCGTCTTTTTCTTTTTGTTTCTCGTTTTCTATCTCTTTTCATCATCATCATCATCATCATCTTCTACTTCTTCTTCTTCTTTTTCTTCTTCTTCTTCTTCTTCTTCTCCTCCTCCTCCTCCTTCTCCTCCTCCTCCTCCTCCTTCTTCTTCTTCTTCTTCTTCTTCTTCTTTTTCTTCTTCTTCTTCTTCTTCTCCTCCTACCTCTCCTCCTCCTCCTCCTCCTCCTCTTCTACTTTTTCTTTTTCTTTTACTTCTTCCAATCGTACTCTCTCTTCGGTCTAATATAAAGAACCATTCTCTTGACAAATTCTATCCCTAGGCCATTCTCCCCCTCCTCTCTCTCTCTCTCTCTCTCTCTCTCTCAACTCTGCATTCATTACCCTTCCACTGTCTCCACTATTAATCTCATATCTCTCCATCTCCCCCTCCTTATCTCTCCACTATCTCTCTGCTCTCTTTAAAAACTATCCACCCACCATTGCTTTCCATTTTTTTTTTCACTTTCATCCATTTTCCCACTGTCTCTCCACTATCTCTCTCCTAATTTCTCTTTCTTTTTAACATTTCTTCTCTATCTCTGCTATATCCTTTTTTCTCAATCATCTCTCCACTGTCTTTGTCTCTCATTATCTTTCCAGTTTCCTTCCCCATCTTTATTTCATTTACCATCTAGTATCTCTCCACTGTCTCCCCACTACTTCTCCCTCCCTCTCTCTCTCTCTCTCTCTCTCTCTCTCTCTCTCTCTCTCTCTCTCTCTCTCTCTCTCTCTCTTATATATCCCCGTCATTACCACAAACGCATCACTGTTTCTTTCCTCATCTCTCCACAATCTCCACAGCCTCTCCACTATCTCTCCACTATGTTTCCATGATCACTACACTTTTTTCACTGTTTGTTCCCAATCTCAGCTATCTCCACAGTCTCTCCTCTATCTTTCCAGTCTCTCCATAAACTCTTCATTCTCTCGTTTACGTCTCCCAAGGCTCTCTATTGTCTCTCCGCAGTCTCTACACTATCTCTTTACAGTCTCTGCACTATCTCACCAGAATTCCTCCACTATCTCTCAGAGTTGGTAACTTCAACTTAATACGATATTTCTGGCTCTCCTGCTCGAGGTGCAATATTATGTGAAGACAGAACGATAGACAGCAAGAGAGTGAGGTACATAGATAGACAGATATATAGACAGACAGATAAAATGATAGACATAGATAAATAGATGGGTGGATAGATAGATAGAGATAGACAAACAGACAGCGAGAGATAAAGATATATACAGAGAGAGAGAGAGAGAATTATGTAAGAAGCATTGTGACGACTGCCATTAACATAATAACTTGGCAACTCTAAGGAAGGTGGAAAGAGAGAGAAAGAAGGGAGGAGGAGGAGAGAAAAGACGAAGGGAGAAGAGAGGAAAGGAGGAATTAAGAGTGAGGAGGATGCAAGGGAGGAGGAAGTAAGAACAGGAATGAAGGCGTAAAGGAGGATGGGAGAAAAGAAGGACAGAAGAGGAAGAAAGGAAGAGAATTGTTGACTGTGGAAAGGAAATAAGAGGAAAGGAGGAAGTAAGGAAGGAGAGAGGGAGGCCGGAAGACAGCAGAGAAGAGGGAATTAAAACTGAAAAAGGAGAGAAGGGTGGAGGGGACTAAAGGAAACAGAAGAGGAGAAAGAAAAAAATAAGAGGGTGTGTGTGAGAGAGAGAGAGAGAGAGAGAGAGAGAGAGAGAGATGTGTTCTGGGGGAAGGAATGCAGCTAAAGATAAGGGAGAGAATGAGACGGGAAACATACTGGGAATGGAATTTCCTTTTTCATCTTCCTGCTCCTGCTCCTTGTCCTCTTCTTCCTGTTCCTCGTGCTCCTTTTCCTCTTCTTCCTGCTCCTCCTTTCCATCCTCCTCTTCCTGCTCCTGCTCCTCCTCCTCCTCTTCTTCCTGCTCTTCCTCCTCCTCTTCCTGCCCCTCCTCCTCCTCTTCCTCCTCTTTTTCCTGCACCTCCTCCTCCTCCTCTTTTTCCTGCTCTTCCTTCTCTTTCTCCTCTTCCTGCTCCTCCTTCTCCTCTTCCTGCTCCTCCTGCTCCTCCTCCTCCTCCTCCTTCTTTTCTTCCTATTCTTCTTCTTTTTCTCCTTTTTCATCTTCCAATCTCACTTCCCTTCGGTCTGCTTGAAAGATTCATTTTCTTGGCAAATTCTCTCTCTCTCTCTCTCTCTCTCTCTCTCTCTCTCTCTCTCTCTCTCTCTCTCTCTCTCTCTCTCTCTCTCTCTCTCCATCATCTGTTCCTATCCTATCTCCACTCTTTCATTACTATTTCTCCATTATTTGTACATACTCTTGACTGTATATTTTCTGTCTCTCCAGTGTTTTCCCGCAATCTCTCCACTATCTATGTGTCCAAGATCGCAACACTCCTTTCTCTGTTTCCTCCCTGTCTCAACTATCTCCACAGTCTCTCCACTATCTTTCCACAGTCTCTCCATTATCTCTCCATTAAATCTACGCAGTCTTCATTGTTTCTTACATATCTCCCCCCTTTCTCCACGATCTTTCCACTCTCTGTCCACTCTTTCTCGCCAACTCTCTTCTATCGTTCTCCAGGCTGTCTATCCTCTCTTAACAGTCTCTCTACTATCTCCTCACAGACTCCCCACTATCTCTCCACAATCTCTCCACTGTCGCTCAAAACCGATAACTTCAACTTGATAATATATATCTGAGGTTCCCACTCGAGGTGCTCTGTTGTCTGGACACACAGATAAATAGAAAGACAATATATAGATAAGGACAGATATATAAACTGACATCTATCTCTCTGTCTATCTGTCTACCTATCTATCTATTTATCTACAGAGAGAGAGAGAGAGAGAGAGAGAGAGAGAGAGAGAGAGAGAGAGAGAGAGAGAGAGAGAGAGAGAGAGAGAGAGAGAGAGAGAGAGAATTCTGTAAGAAACATTGTAACGATTACCATTTACATAATTACTTCGCAGCTCCAGGAAAGGTGGAGAGGAAGAGAAAGAAGGGAAGAAGACAGAGAGGAAGGGAAGAGGAAGGAGAAGAGTAATTATGAAGAAAAAAAATGAGAAAGAAGATGGGGAAGAACATAGGAAGGGAAGGAAGGAATGCGTAAAGGAGGGTTGGAGAAAAGAAGGAATAGAGGAGGAAGAAATTATGGGAATGGATGAAAGTGGAAAGGAGGTGAGAAGAATGGATGAAATAAGGAAGGAGAGAGGGAGCATGGAAGACGGGAGAAAAGGAATCAGAACTGAAAAATGATGAAAGGTAGAAGGGACTGAAGGAAAGAGCGGGCGGGAGCGAAACAAAGAAGAGGACGAAGTAAGAAGGAAAGAGGATGAATACAGGGAGTAAGAGAGAGAAAAAAAATGAAGAAAGAGAGCGAGGGAGAAGGAAGGGAAGTAAAGAGCTCTATATAAGAGCGAGATGGTTGGGAGAAGAAACAGACTAAACAAAGTTTTTTATTATGGAGAGTGAAAGTCTGAATATTATAAGTCTATGAGAATTATTATGTTTGAGAGATATATAATGAAAACCAAAGAACACCTCGTTGATTTTAACTATACTTAGGTTACTTTAACGAGGCGTAAAACTGTCATCCCTGCAGCTTGAAAATTGAGCCCTAGCAAGAGATTAACGTTAAATTATGGTGCTAGTCACGAAGAAGAGCCACGGAATGTTGACTCATAGCATTTTCATTTTTCCACAGCTGAGCTACGGAAAATAAGCTGCAAAATGGCAATAAACTTGCCTTCCAAAAAATTTACGAACTGCAGGCGTGATTTTCAACGTATTGCAGCATATTTTCTGTAGCTCAGAGGCAGAATAAGGTAATGCTAGGGCTCTGTATAATTTCCATAGCACTTCCTCGTGACCAGCATTATGTTCTCGTGTTAATCTATTCCTTCGTAGAAAAGATGACATACTTAGGCCAAGTTAAAGCAAAAAAATTATAGTAGGAAGTTTCTAACATTATGCAGCTTATTTTCCGTAGTTCAGTGGCAGAATGGGACACTGTTACTGCTCCACATCCTTTCCATAGTGCTTCTTCGTGACTAGAATCATATTATAAGGTTAATCCATTGTTTCAGTGAAAACAACAGAATGGAGAGATGGTATATTTCTCGCCTAGATAAAGAGAAGAGAATAGTAGGATATCTTGATGGAGTAGTGAAGGAGTGAATATGGGAGTGGGGTGATTAGGAGATGAAGTAAACTGGAAGTTATATGGGAGGAGTAGGTGGTGGAGTATGTGGAGTGAGTAGGGGATTGAGGTGGTTGGGAGAAGACTAGGTAGAGCGAGAACAAGGCAGAAGGACAGAATAGTGAAGAATAAGGAGTGCGTAGGTGAATGAGGTGGTTGGGAGAAGAAGAGGTAGGACGAGAACAAGGTGGAATGACACAATGGTGGAGTATATGGAGTGGGTAGGGGAGTGAGGTGGTTGGGAGAACAGGTGAATGTCGAGTTAGTGGGGGGAAGGTGAAGGAGTAAATGAAGGAGTGAGTATGGGAGTGAGGTGCATGGGAGGTTAACTGGGAGCTACGTATAAGGAGTAGGTGGTGAAGTATATGAAGGAGTGAGTATGGGAATGAGGTGATCGGGAGAAGAATAGATAGGAGAGAACAAAGTGGAAGGAAAAAATGGAGTGTATGGAGTGAGTATGGGAGTGAGGTGGTTGGGAAAAGTAAATGTGGAGGGATGTGGAATACGTAAGTGGTGGAGTATATGATGAGTGATGGTGTGTGGTGGTGGGAGGGATCGTTGGTGAGTAGGGTGAGAGATATGTGCAGCTCCTTTTGCTGCGGCCACTAGGATGTGGTGTCAGGGAAAAAGAGAGAGAGGGAGAGAGAGAGAGAGAGAGAGAGAATTAGAAGGCTTCCTTGCAACAAGACCAACGGAAATGAGCAGCATGAGCAACAATCTCTTATCGTTCTCTCTCTCTCTCTCTCTCGCCTGCAACATAATTGAGAGGAATATGCCATTGCTTCAAGTATATATATATTATTTTTTTGGGGGGTTGCAATTGTGGGATGAGAGGTCTATGATGGTGGTAATGATGATGATAATGATGATGCTGATGATGAAAAAGATAATAAAAACAGGAACACCACCTGCCATCAGTTGACATAATGTATAGGTTTAAGCAATACGCCCACCATAAATGTCTTAAAAGAGTAAGGTTACAGGAGAAAACTTAATCTGTGATACGTCCCTTTGTCTGTACGCCTGTTCGTATATATATATATATATATATATATATATATATATATATATATATATATATATATATATATATATATATGTACGTACGTATGTATGTAGTGGCTGGCTTACACCAGACAAAAGTGGGCATTGGCTTGTACGATTATATGCATCCAGATATGGAATACTCTACACAAAAATTAACGCTTGAAAAGTTGAACTGCTCTTCTTGGCGAGTTCAATAAACTGTACAGTATATTTGTAAACAGTTACTGTCTGGATGACGTACTGTGCATGACAGATAAGGCACAACTCCAAGTCTTGCTTCCTGGTGGTGATGCATAAATATACTGCTGGACTACAGTCTTACGATACATATTGCCTACTTCCTTGTTGTTTATATTAAAGTGCATTTTTCCTGTTTCCAATCGATCTAATTCATTTTAGTATATACTTTTCCAACTGGAGGGGTTAGATACAATTAAATTCCTTCTGCTGGGGGACCGCTTTAAGCTAAATAAAATCGTCCTGAAATAGCAAGCAAACAAATATGATATGCAGCGTTGTAGTCGGCGGGAGGAATAGAAATGTGGTAATCATTTATTGGTTTCTCAGCTACAACTAATTACTGTACCCAGTTTGTTGTTATCTGACGGAACTGGGTCACTCTCACCACTTGAATGCTAAGCTGTGGCTGCATGAAAGTACAAGAACTTTAGTTACGAGGAAGGAATTGGTCTCCTTGATTACTAGGCAAATCAGCCTCCAATATGAGTACATCTGGCCATACTGAGGAGGAGAGATAGTCATCAGATGAAAATAAACCAATCCTTCCTAAAATACCTATCAGTCTATCTACCTGTCTATCTGTATCTCTATATGCTTATGTGTCTACCTGTCTACCTATCACTGTACCTGTTTGTAGTATAATACAACTGTCAGTGTGACTGCTATAAAAGAATCTGTAAAAATTTCCTTCAGACACTGTAATTCAGCCATTCTACCTGCCGTCCTTCACTGCTGATGGCTGGGGGATCAAGGGGTTGGGCAACCATCCAGAAAGACAGCCATCAAAATATCATAAGCTTCTGTAATTATATGGTAGATCTTTCTATTAAGGTTGGACCACATACTGGAGTTTGTGAAGTCTGTGTTCTCTCTCTCTCTCTCTCTCTCTCTCACACACACACACACACACACACACACACACACACACACTTTCTAACACGCCGGTACAGTCATTAGAGCCAGCACACGTGTTCTCTTAGTCAAATGACCTTCCTACCAGCGTACTTCTCTCTCTCTCTCTCTCTCTCTCTCTCTCTCTCTCTCTCTCTCTCTCTCTCTCTCTCTCACCGGTACAGTAATTACAGCTTACACACAGGTTCTCTTAATTAAACTTCCGCACCCCAGTGCTTCTCTCTCTTTTTTAATTATCTATCAGTGCCCATTCTCTTCTTCCCTCCCTTCACTTTTTTTCTTCGCAAATTCTCGTTATTATCTCTCGTTGTTCATTTCCTTGTTCTCTGTTCTTCTTCCACGCTTCTCTCTCTCTCTCTCTCTCTCTCTCTCAGATTCGGTTTTCACGCACGCATTCCCTCTTTCAACATTTATATAAGCTCCTCATAACACACACACACACACACACACACACACACACACACACACACACACACACATCTCTTTTTAACCCATAGAGTTCTTGAGGTATCTCAGTAGTGAGAAGAATCGTCCAGCATTAGCAATAGTTGTTGTTGTTGTTATGGCCCAGGCTGATCTGAATGTGAACCCGGTGGACTGCAGGCTAAAATTGCTGTTAAGGAAAGTTTCTATAGCTAAGTATGCCACCGCGTGAAGGTG